>NW_021604578.1:5791466-5813253 GCF_004785775.1 Grammomys surdaster
GAGGGGAGGGGAGGGGAGGGGAGGGGAGTCATGGGTTTAGTGTCTCCAGAGTCTGCAGTAGGAAGACATGCCAGCAGAGAGAGGTCAGGATGAACAGTGAGTTCCAGGACAGCTTATTTGTTACAAGCCCTAAGCAGAAGCCAGAGGAAACCAGATCTAAGCCTGCTTTGGTCACTAATTTGCTGTATGAAGTAAGAAAAGCATTATGACCTTAATGGTTGTTAGTCTCAGAGACCAAGTTAACCTGGTTGATAGCCAAGTTTCTTTCTGATCCTGGATTACAATAGCTGTTATTGATTCATTAAATTTTTCTTAAATATATTTGTTTTAAAAGCATTATATGTAAGGATTTTCATTAATGCACAGTAAAAAATAATAAGACTTTCAAAGAACCCTAGTTATCATTTTCTCTCTCAGTATTGTCAACCTTCCACACTAATAGTGCTGACTTGTGTAATCAATATGTAAAACTGACACCCAAGGCTGGGTCACAAACATTTTGTTTCTATCTTTTTATGTTGTGACTTTGTTTTGAGATAGAATCTTTCTATATAGCCCAGAGTCGAGTTGAACTCACTATGTAACCCAAGATAGCTTCAAATTCATATCCTCCTGTCTTTACTTTGAAAGTATTGGGATAATAGGCATCTACCACCATAACTAGCTACAGCTTCTGTTTTTGCTTCATCAGATTACTTACACCCATGAAGCCAGCTGTTGTGTCAAGGACATGCACAAAGGGAGGTCTACATGATGAGAACTGAGGTCTCATGCCAGGAGCAAAATACCAAACTGCAAGCCACACAATGCCACCTCAGAGGTGAGTATTTTAGATTTATCTCTAGTCAAATCTCATATTAGGTATTAGACTTCCTTTACTGTAACAAAACACCTGACACAGTTGCCTTAAAAAGTAGAAAGGTTTATTTCCTCACAGTTTGAGAGGATCCAATAAGTTGCCTAGTCATGGTAAAGCCTATGGTGAGGCATTGTACCATGGAAGTAACCCAAGACAGAGAAAACTTTCGGCTCACAGTAGCCAGGAAATGATAGAGAGGAAGAGAGACTAGTGTCTCAATACTCCTTACAAAGCCACACCCTTAATAATCTAACTTCCTCCCGCTGAGCTGAAACTCCTAAAGAATGTATTGCTTCCCATTGTTGCCTTTGATACATGGTCATTTCATATGAAACTCTGACGCAAAGCCACACACATCACCCAGGCTTGGATTTCTGGCTCACAGAAACTGCATGTGATTATAAATAGTTAATGTGCTCTTGACTAAGTTCTAGGAAAAAAAAAAATGTTATGCTGGATCAGGAAACTCACATTTCTCAGCATGCAAAACAGCATGAGGATTCCAATTGCTTATCCTCTGATCCACAGCTGTGAGTCTTTGAGACTGGATCTATACATATCAGAAGTCCTCGAAAGGTGCATAAATCAGAATTATAACGAAGCATTTCTGAGAATTAAAAAAAAAAACGTGATAATGAGCTGACATGTATTGCTCATGTACTAAACAGTGCATGTTTTCTTGTGCAGAGTCCAAAGTCACTTGGCCTGGTTGCCAATAGGCCTGCTGTCAGAGGGTACAATATGTTTATCACAAGGCAAATATATGCTCGGAAAATAACACAAACGTAAACCTAATGTGTAACGTGAGTCCACTAGGGTCTGGTTGAAGGGATAGGGCTGACCTGATACATAACAAGCATTCATATATGTTCATGAAGTTTCCTGCTCATAGATAACTTTGGGGCTCTATTCTAAAAGTTGAAGATTTTATGCTAATTTCTTACATTTTATTGTTAGCTTAAAATTTCCCTTAAAGAAGAATGCTTTAAGAAAACTCATCGTTAAGCACAGTGTTGAAGACTTGGTCCCCGGTTCAGCCGAATTCACAGGTGGGATGTTTGGGAAGTGACTGGACCCTCAGAGTGTTGACCTTCTGAATGCCGTCATTCATTTATGGATTCGTAACACAGCAGTATGTTGTTCCTGGAGGTGGAAGCGCTTCTACAAAGGGCCTATTTAGAAGAAGTAGGTCATTGTGGGTGTGTCCTTGACCTGAGCTCGTTCCTGTCATTTTCTTTGCTTCCTGTCTGCCACGGATGGATTGGATGATGTTTCTCCACCACACCCTCCTGCCATGATGTATTTATTGTACTCTCTGACCACAGGCCTACTGGCAACCAGGCCAAGTGGCCATAGACTGAAACCACAAGCCAAGGCAAACCTAACACATTCTTTCTCATTAACTCTTATTAGTGTTCTTTTCCGGCTCCTGCATCCCTGTGCGTGTAAGAACACAGTTGCTTACAGAGTAGTAGTCTTCCACTTACTGTGAAAAATGAGAGGGCATAAATTTTGGAGAATATATTAAGTAGAAGTCTGGATTGTAAGTTTCATAAACCTAATAAGAATCAGGTTTAGTGAAAAGATGAATTTACTGGATGGTCATTACAGCTTGCTGGAATTCAAGTCAGAGCCAAGTTCAGATGCAGCTGAGCTCTCAGGCACAGAGGGAGCCTAGAGCTGGAGAGCCACCAGCTAGCTCTCTGTCTCCCAGACTGGCCTCTGCATATCTGGGTGCTAGTCTTGTCTTGTGGCTGACTGCCTTTCTTCTGGGTGGGAACATGGTTGTTGGCAGTTCCTGTGATTTATGTTTTTAGTTGAAGTCATTAGAGACCTTCTCTTCGCTCTCAAATATTGGTTGCCAGTGAACTCTAATCAGGGGAGGGTGACACGTTGTTCAACATGGCTGCTTCTTCAGAAGTTGAGGAGGGAGGATGAAAAGTGGGTGGATCGGGAAGATAGACCAAGTTGTTCCACGCATTAGGTTCCCAGGGCTGACTTCATAAAGTACCACAAATTGGCAGTTTAAATGTTGGAAATGCATTATCTCATG
Source organism: Grammomys surdaster (assembly GCF_004785775.1). Taxonomy (NCBI): domain Eukaryota; kingdom Metazoa; phylum Chordata; class Mammalia; order Rodentia; family Muridae; genus Grammomys; species Grammomys surdaster. The sequence continues at coordinate 5,794,379 of NW_021604578.1, forward strand.
GTTCTTGGAGCTGAATGTTCAAGATCAAGGTGTTGGCAGAACTCCTGCCGAAGGCTGAGCCTGTCCCCAGCTTTTCTCCTGATTTCTAGTAGTTTGATAGCAACGTGTAGCTATCCTTGGCTAGGAGAAGCATCGCCCACATTTCACCTTCATCTTTCCATCCCATTTTTTTCCCAGTCTATGTCTACATTCCCCCCTTATATAAAGATATCACATTAGCCGTTTTAGAGTAAGGACCCACCAAAGTATGATCTCATCTTAAATGAACTGATTATGTTAACAACACTCTACTCTCAAATAAGGTCACATTCTGAGATTCAGGAAGCCAAGGGGGGTGGGGATAATCATGTAAATTGTGAGGAGGGGGCACTCTATTCGTCCTCTATCTTTTGTATAGGGGAAGTGCTTTGTGTACAGTATGACTGAGTTCAAAGAAGGGAAGCAAAAACCAAGGACAAGATTTTCAAAACTTGAATTATGACTCTCTGCACGCTACACCACAGTTTCTTTTCCAAGAAAGAAAACTAACTCACAAGCCCAAATTTAGCAAAGTAAGTGGGGATTTTTCTTTTTCTTTTTTTTTTTAAGGTAGGGGAGGTGAGGAGTTATAAGACACAGAGTGATACACAGGATACACAGAATACATCCTGGCTTTGATGGGTAACGCGATGCAGCCGCCTGCAAGCGCGGTCCCACTTGTTTTCCTTCAGCTCACATCCCACGCAACCCTCCTTTCGAAGGTCTCTTACTTGCCTAAGGCTGGCACCTAGTTGATATGAGTGGAAATCAATAGAACAAAAAGCCTATCCTCTTGTGCTGCCCAGGGAACCTTAGCAAGAAATGGGAGCAGAGAGAGTTTGAGTAAGAGTGAGATAATTCAGAACAGTGTTTGGTTTCTCCTTTGACCTTCAAGGATCCTGGGGTAGGGATGGGGGGCTGTCTGAGAGTGACAATGAGATTATGCCCCTTGCCTGGCCTGGGGCCATGGAGAATTAAAATCCACAGATGCCCTGCTGCCTTTAGGAGAAAAGCAGAAGTATAACAAGTGATTTCTGGAGCCCTAAATGACAAAGGAGACCCCTGGGATCCCTGGAGCCTGTCAGGTGCTTGCATTACTCAGCTTCAGGGGACAGCAGAGGGTCTCTGCTGGAGCCATGCCACTGAGTGAACACACAAGTTATCATAGGACCTTCCATGGACCCAAATCTCTAATCTGTCATTGACTGATTTCCATCAGGAGAGACTGATACAGCCTCCAACTGAACTGACTTTGGTACTTTAAATACCATAAACTGACAAGATAAATATTTCCATCATCTGCTTGGAAAATCAGAGTAACAGAATCTCTCTGACCAGAGAATTCATGGCCAAACTGAGTGTGGAAAGATAAAATATTCTTTTTTTGTTACTGCTTTCATTCAATTTCATGGCTCAGGCTGTGCACATGCTTTTTATTTGTTTAACAAATCAGAGGATTGTATTAGTTTCATTCCCTTTCTTCAGAGAGGAAGGCTGAGGCCTGGAGAAGTTGAGAAACTTGATCTCAAAACCAAGTTGGAGTGAATTGTCTATAGCACGCCATTATAGCTTAACAAAGCTGACTCCAAACAAAGCAAGCAAGTCTGTTTCATATTGAAGCTTATAGTCCATACACCACAGAAACTCTCTCTCTAAGGTCAGACTATTGCTGGTGAAGAAAATTGGGTTTCAGCTTGCATTTCTCCTTTATAAGAGAGTGTTAATTATTAAATTAAATCAAAACTAATACCAAACCAAACCAACTACCTCTAAGGTCAGGGCATGCCAACACAGTCAGAAAAACATCCTCTTGTGTGTTCATGGGATGGTCCTCTAAGGAGAGACACAGCATTGTCTCAGAGAACAGAGGCTACATGGACATCTGCTTTGTTTAAGAGTGAGAGGGGGAGCAATTGGAGCGGGGTCTGTCCCTGATTCTGTGGCCTGCCTGTGGACCCTGTTCCCCTAACTGAGCTGTCTTGTCTTGTCTCAGTGGGAGAGCACAAGCCTTTTCTGGAAATGACTTGGTGTGCTTGGGTAGGTGCCCAGGGTGTGTCCTCTCCCTTCTCAGAGGAAAAGAGGAGTGCATAGGGAAGGGGGCTGTGTGAGGGGAGACTGGGAGGGGAGGGGGCTGCAATTGGGATGAATCAGAGTAAATAAATAATAAAGTGAATAAATAAATAACAAATGGAAAACATAAAACAAAAATAGCAAATAACTAAAAATAAAAAATTGAGGAAGGATTATCACCTTTTGGAGACAATAACTTAGACCCATGACTTTTCAAAACCCAGTTTTATATAAATTTGATAAAAATCTTAATTTAATCCCATATTTTGAGATATTAGGTTCTGTGAAGGCCTGGCCACATGTGTTCAGAGAATCACATCTTCACGCCCTCTAAAAAGTAAAGACAATTGCCACATTGTAAAGTCTGAAAAAATGCCCATGTTACTTGTCTCAAGGCTCCTCTCCCTTCGAAAGCATGGCCCACCCCTTTGCTGGTAATTTATGGCGACAGATTCAAATTATGTCATTTTGCAACATATTTCCTTACAGAAATTCCATGGCAGGGCGTGGGGGAATTGGCTGTTCAAATGAGATTTACTGAGATAACGGATTCAAGAGTTCTGGTCTCCGTCTACAAGAGGCACATGGGCACTGGTTCAAATTTTCCAAGTTCTTTGGTGATCTCAGACGACATGATAAGGAAAGCCTGACTCTGGAAGGCAAAGCACAGTGTGGCTGAAACACACACACACACACACACACACACACACACACACACACACACACACACACAATGCCTTGCTTCTTCAAAGCGGCTGCCTGGACGCAATGCAGTAACTTTATTCTTTCAACACAGGCAGCAAACCACAGAGAAACCCTGAGGTCTGCAGTTCTGCAGAGGGGGCTCTTTAAAATGCTGACTTGCTGCCGTGAAAGGTGCTCAGGGCACTGAGCAAAGAGAAAAGGGCGAGTCATACAACACTGTGGGCTGTGTAAAGTCATTTGCCAGGGGAAAATAGATCAGACGGATACATATATTATGACTCAATATGGGGCAATACTATATTATATCACAATGGATGGCAACCCTGGAAAGACCCAACAGAACTCAACAATTACTCCTTTGTAAAGAATAGGTTGGGGATAATTCTTTTAGACTATGTATGGATGCATTTTAGTCATTATGCTTATGTATTATAGATAGGGATATTAAAACAAACAGATACAGTTAAGCAACCATATGGTTTGTCTAGTGGGAAGGGGCCAACTTAGCCATACACACAATAAGTTGACCAGTCTCTATTCCAGCATTCTCAGGGGCAAGTTGATGTCTGGTCCTAGGCTGTTACAGCTCAGAGAGCGTGGGAACAGCGTGGCTGTTATTTCCAGCACTGTGCTGACTATTATACACATAGAAAGTGCTGTAGGCTGTGGTGCAGGCCAGGGTGTGCCAGTAAACATTTAGGTTCCTGCAGACTGAGGACAGCATCAGATAAAGAAGATTTTTTTTTTTTAAAGAAAGAACAGCTCAGTGTTTGGTTTGAGATAATCAATGCTTCAAAACAAAATTTGGAGAACTATTCACTTGATCCTGCTGATCTGGAAAATGGGATTAATTTTTGCTTTACAGTTGAACCCATTTTTCACTCTAGAAAATAAACTCTAGCTATTCATGAGAAAAAAAAGTCTGTTTTCTGGAGACTCTGAAGGACCCTCCCCTTGGGTGTCATTTTCTTCCTCATGGTCTACCTTCCTACACTCATTCAGCTGTCCTCCACCGATAAAGAAAGGCTTGTGTGATTTTCAGAATCAATGTTTATGGATTTCAATATCCAATCCAAAGATAAATGTTTCCAACAAAAGGGTTTCAAAGGTATTAAAAATTAGGCCCAATGAGTGGCTTTTTGTTTTTATGGAGTATATATTTTTGAAAACTTTGACTAAGTGTCAGAGATAGGCAATAAGTCATTCTTTCTACAAGCAAGAATGGAACAAATATGTTGTGTGTGACTTAGGATGTCTTATTTCTGACACGTGATAGATCAATAATGCAAACCTCCTTTTCAAATTCTAGAAAACTAGATCCCAGAGATGTGGCCTTCCATATCTCTGTGCCCCGAAAGTGCTATGTTCATTACTACCTAATGGTCTTCACTCTTGTTAATCCTGCTGCATGGCTGCCAGGGTTCACCCTGTGGGACTGAGATAAGTGGAATCATAGCCCCCAAAACATCCACATCCTCATCCTTAGAGCCCCTAAATAAGTAACGTTACCTCACAAGGAATTGCAGGTACTGTTAGACAGGGGATCCAGAGCTGAGAAGATGAGCTTGGATTACCCAGATAAATTCCCCATATTCACAAGAGTGACTCTAATGATGAGGGGACAGGAGAGTGAGTGTCAGAAGCAGAGACAGGTCTGGAAACCCTCAATGACTTTTCATTGGAGAAGGAAGGCCACTGGTTAGGGAAAGCATGCAAGAGCCTCTTAAAACTGGCAAAGGGAAGGACTTGACTTCTACTTGGAGCCTAAGGATGTAGCCTTCTAGTAACTTCCTTCTGGCTCAGTGAGACACAAGTAGGGCTTTTGACCTGGACCTTTCTCCTGCATAATTATGAGATTATATATGTGTAAGTGTGTAATATTATTTTAAGTCACCAACTCTCTGGCCATATGATACAGTAGCAATACGAAGTCAATCCATAATCTCAGTTATCACCACTTAATAACTGAGCTAAAGAGTCCTGTTACTCTAGTACTGTCCCCTTTATCCTCTTCAGAGTATTTTTCTACTACATAAAAATTATAAACATTAAATAATGCTAGATAAGATAAACATTAAAATCTTTTAATTTACATTAATGGTGTTTGTCTCTCTCTGTGTGTGCACATATGCTCCATGGTATATGTGTGGAGGTCAGCTTGGAAGAGAGGATGGGATGTTACTTGGTGCTCATACCCACTGAGTCATCTTGCTAACCCAAAGTCCACATTTTTAAAAGCTTCTTTCCATTAGCATGTGACCTCCTTAGACAGAGCAGTGCCTCAAGCATTTAGAATTGAGTCTGGTACACAGTAGGCCCTAGAGGGTACAGGGGATGGGTGGTGAGGAGGTGAGAGGGGGGAACTGGGAGGAGAAGAGGGAGGGGAAACTGTAAGTAAATGGCTTAGTCAATAAAAAAATGAAAATAATAATAACAACGAAAGTGTAACTGTTCCTTCTTTGTAGTTATTCTTCCTCCTTCCCAGTGGGGAGGGAAATTTGCAAAGGAAAGAATTTGGAGCCATTTAGAAATGAGGCGTTGTGGTGATGGTGCTTCTTTCTTCCAGCACTTACGCCAGTAACCCAGGCTGGGGATGAATCCCACCAAGCAAGTCATTCTGGAGAACCATCGGATTGTCCATGCAGAGAAGACGCCAACTCCTAAGATCTGACTCTCTGATACATTTCCTACAATTTAGACTTGATGTATTTTCCGGTGATATTGTCTCTCATTGTAACACACTAGAGGATCTCTACGGGTACGAACTACAGAGAGATTATGGGATGGAAAGATCCACTTAATGCTCATGTCTGTATTCAGCATTTGGCCTCCCTTGGCCACTGTGGACTTGACCAGCCTCATCCCACCCACTCTTTTCCATATTAGGTCTATTCTAGGCTCCCTGGACCCTTTGCTACTCACTTGAAACATGGCAGTGTAATTCCTCTCATTTTCCTCTGGAATTTTTTGAGCCTGGTCTGACTCTGCCCTAAGCCTGTATCTCACTTCCAAGAGTATTTTCCCCTCTATCACCCTCCTGGATGTCTTTCTGAATGACCTCCAACTACTAAGAGCTACACCAGAGTTACCTCTTTGTGGCAACTGTCTAAAGACCGGAACATGGGCTGATGAAGTTCTCTTAAGTCCCTAATGGCTAGCTAGAATGATAGAACCATTTACTAGAGTGGAGACTCTGTCCTGTGTAAGACTAGACTAAGCTTATGCACCATTCATTTCTGAGTATCAGAATAGCTAATGGTTAGAGTAGCACTAATATGTGACTTGAGTTAAACTGTCAATGCTTGAGTCTAGTCCCTCTTCCTTGGCAGTACTTTAACTTACAAGATTTTCACCACTCCTGGTAACGCAGAAAGGGTTGGGAATGTAGTTCAGTGGTAAGTTTCCTACCTAGCATGTGGAAGATCCTGGTTTCCATCTCCAAGGTTGAAGAAGAGGATGAGTTTTTAGTTGGACACTATGGTGGTTTGAATAAGCTTGGCCCAGGGAGTGGTACTATTAGGAGGTGTGGCCTTGTTGGAGGAAGAGTGTCACTGTAGGGGTGGGCTTTGAGACTTTTCTCCTAGCTGCCTGGAAGACTTCTCCTGACTGCCTTCAGATCAAGATGTAGAACACCCAGCTCCTACTCTACTGCCATGCCTGCCTGGACAATGCTATGCTTCCCACCTTGATGATAATGGACTGAAGCTCTGAACCTGTAAGCCAGCCCCAATTAAATGTTGTCCTTTATAAGAGTTGCCTCGGTCATGGTGTCTCTTCAAAGCAACGAAACTGCAACTAAAACAAACACTTAGCTATCTAGAGCATGTCCCAACTTTATAATTACATTTGGCCAGGTGACCAAATTGTGGCCAGTGAAATACTCTGAAAACAGAGTATCTTACAGGAGTTTCTAACAGCCTTGGCCAACAGAATAGCATATGTGTTCGGTCTTCCATTCTCCTGTCCAGAACTTGGATGGTTCTAGTCATGCAATGCCAGAGTAACAATGGGTATCCTGGAGCTATGAGCGGTTGTTACCACCATAGGCTGGAGCAAAAGAAAAGGCTGTAAGGTCACTGTGTAAAGAAGACCACGTGGGCAGAATTAGAAATAAGTGGAAACTGTCAGTATTCTGTCTAAACTCCATCTCCACAGTTACCTGGCAACACCCAGGTATGCTCCTCCCCACAGTTACCTGGCAACAGCCAGGTAGGCCTGCCCACTATAAAAGGGGCTGCTTGCCCCCTCCTCTCTCTCTTACCTCTCTCTTGCTCCCTTAGCCCCACGCCTGCAGGCTCCCCTCTCCCTTCCCCTCTTCCCTTCCCCCTCTCTCCATGTGGTCATGGCCGGCCTCTACTCCTCTACCTCTCTCCTCTCTCCCCTCTCCCCTCTTCTCTCTCTCTCTCTCTCTCTCTCTCTCTCTCTCTGTCTCTTAATAAACCTCCCCTCGTGGAACCATTTGGTCTGCCATTATCTGTCTAAGCTACGCGCGATAAATCTTTTCAGAAACCTGTAGCAGAAATGGACACAACACATGTGATACATTTATGCAATGGTAATATAGACCAGTAAAAATGAAAGCATAATTGCTACTTGCTGTTGGAGTAATGTTTTTGTGCTTTGTGTAAAGATTATCCTTGTATTATTCGAATGTTGCTTTCAGAACCAGCAGAGATCTAATTGCAAGCCAGATTTTGGTAAGCGTCTTCTGCATTAGTATTTTGTGGACTGTGTTCTCTATGACCTTCTGATTGGTTAAAATAAAAACCCTATGACCTACATCAATAAGCAGAATAGTAAGGTGGAACTTCCAGAGAGGAAGAGGAACTCTGGGAAGGAGTCAGGCGTGGGAGATTCAGCCAGATGGACATGGAGGAAGAAGCAGGCTGAGAAGGAGAGGTAACTAGGAGCTAGCAGGAAACAATGCCTAGCTATAAGGCCAAAGGCTTATACATAAATAGTCTTCACGTCTATTCTGGAACTGAGGCGTGCATTAAAACCCCCAACATTTTCAACTGAGAACAGTGAGACTGTCCTGAAAGGTCCACATGAAACCAAATACCCAAGGATAAAGACTAGACTAAAAAGAGGCAAAGCAAGAATGCTGGAAAGCAGGAGGGTGCTTTTAGGTTGATGTAGGGACTGGATTGAGGGCAAGAAGCAGCTAAAGGGTGCTGCTAACTCCATGGGTGTGGTCTTCTAGTCAAAACTCTTTGACTCATCCTAGTTTTTCCTATAAATTGAAACTTAGGAATGTATTGGCTTACTCTTAAATGACTTCTACTTGTTTATTTGTTTGTTGTTTAATAAAAAACAAAGTTAGAATTGCAAACCTTAGCCATCCCCTTGTCGCCACTAATGTAAAGATCAGGACAAGAGCGTGTCTGTGTAACTGGGATCAGGTGCTGCAAAACAAAAGACTTTCTAAATCATTTGTAAAACCAAATTTCATTGCAGCATGGCACCCTGGACCTCGTGTACAGAGTCATATGCAGCGAGATCTCTTTATTGTACCCACATTTCTGTCTGGAATAAATCTATTTGACAGAATAAAGAATTCCCTCAGACAAAAAATATGTTGAAAAAAATGGGGGAGGCATCATTATTCTCAATTCTGAGGGCCCAAGAGAAAGAGGATAGGAAGTTTAAAAGAAAGCCTTTTCTGTCCTGAAAAAGATTAAATAGTCACATTCTTTCTCTGTAACCAGAACATTTACTAAGGCAATCCCAGCTGCTTCCAACAAATATGTTAGGTGGCTTTGCCAGAAAGTGTCAGAATAGAGCAATAATGAAAGCAGCTAGGATTTAGAAAATATCCTGACAAAGCTGTGTTGAAGACAAGAGGGACAGAGACTGGTTCCTACCATAAGGTCTTTGCACACCCTGAAGAGCTACTTCTCCTGAGCACCCGGAGTTTCTCGATGCCCTGGGAGCCAAGAGCAAAAAGAATTTTCCAAAAGTGCTTAAGTGTTTAACTTAAACAAGAAAACAGGAAAAGGAAAAACAAGCAGGAACGAAACACACACGTGACTGAAATTTCTCTAGCAGTTTAAGACAAAGTAGGAGGCAGGGGATTAATGATTTTTGATCATGGCTCCGTGAAGGCGATTCAGCTTGCCTCAATTAACTGTGTAATGTCCAGGAGGAAGTAATGGGTTTGTGTGACCTGTTTGTTTGTTTGGTTGGTTTTTGGGGGTTTTTTGGGCTCAGACTCTAGGGCATAATTAGAGTGGCCAGCAGAATCTGTGACCTTGCTGTTAGTCAACACTGGGGAAGCCTTCCACTGCCCCCCCACCACACCCCCAGCCCCACGGGTAACACCTGTGTGCTTACCTTACAGCCTTGGAGCTCCCATGCTCACCCTCTACTTCCCTCCTAAGATGGTGCTTGTGGTTGAGTCACACAGAGGATAGACACCCTTCCATAGGGGCAGCAATGGCTTTTTTCAAGCCCCTAACTGTGTCTCCTACATCTGCAGTTGTTAACACTTAACCTCTTTCTCTCATGACTCCCAAATCTCATGCCTCTCTCCCTGTTTCCTTCCTACTTTGGGTGGAGAGAGCTCTGATGATTCTAGCTTTTCCAATCCAGACTCTAAGTAGAAGCCACCAATCCCCCCTCCCCCTCCCCAGCTCTCCACTGGGCCCTCCACAGTGGCTTCCTGAGGTTCCCTGTGTCCCAGCTCCCAAAGGAGTTACAGTCTGACTTTCCTATTCCACCTCCCCCCTTTAGAAGGCTAGAGAAGAAAAGTTTCTGACTTGGGCCTGTCACCATGAACCAAACTTGTATGTCAGATTGTTTTTCCTTAATCTTCCCTACAAATGGCTGTCTTCCCAGAAAGCCCAGATGCATGAATCCCGGGGAACATGCCCTAAACCAGAACAGATGCCACTCTTGTCAGCACGGCCCTGATATTAGTCCCCTCAATGTTCGTGTCTCTGATCTTGTCTTAAGCCTGTCCTAGAAACACACTCTCCCACAGATCTTTGCATTATCCCAGGCCGGCAGTGTTTCTTAAACCAGTGGTTCTCAACCTGTCTAATGCTGTGACCCTTTAACACAGTTCCTGATCTTCTGGTGACCTCCCCCAAAAGTATTTTCGTTGTGACTTTATAACTGTAATTCTGCTATTGCTATAAATTGTAATGTAAATATCTATGTTTTCCAATGGTCTTAGGCAGCTCTTGTGAAAGGGTTATGGGGTCGAGACCCACAGGTTGAGAACCACTGATCTAAACAACCACCACAGTTGCTTAATGCCTGTTTTATTCTAGGGACTTTGAGGTGTGACTTCCAGTCCCACAGTTGCTCTGCATGGGAGGTCTATCAACATCTGAGATACGAGGGATCATAAAGCTGGCTTTCCTGTTTTCTTCTCAGAAACTTCTCTTGCTGGTTTAGAGGGATTTCCTATTAAGTCTCAGTACAGAAGCCACAGTGTCTCAGAAGTCATAGGAGTCCCAGGGTCTTTTCCTGGAGTTCTAGGGCAAAGAAACTCTGAATATGAAGAAGGCAACCTATGATTTTAGGAATTGATTGTGGCCATTTGGGGATTATGAAGGGAAACCAGTGTGTATTTATTCCTTTATTTATTTATTTATTTATTTATTTATTTATTTATTTTTATCCTGACCATAACATTTAATTTACAAAAAATATTACAATAGCCGAGAAAATAACAACAACAACAAAAAGAAATTAGAAGTGGGAATCAGGATAAAAAGAAATTCAGAGGCCTTAGTTCCTAAGAGACCAACACCCCTGCTGAGCAGGACTTAGAACCAGCCCCTTCTGAGTTTTCCTTGGCTGCTGGCTTCTCATCTTCCCTTATAAGAGGAATGCTGTGCTTTTCCCAGAATTCATTGAGTTCTTCCCCTTTGCCTGAAGCTGCTGTGACAGTGTCTCAGTGATCGTCTGTATCTGCTCCTTGTTTCCTTCTAAGGCGGGCAGCAGCACTTCTTAGACAGTCCGTTCTACAGCACACCTCCAAGCCTGCGGGTAGCACTTGCGGGCCTCATCCACTTCCTCCATTCAGTGTATCAGTCACTACGCTGTGCACCTTCAGTTTCATTCCAGTTCAGCTGCTTTGGATGCCAAGCCCCTCTGTTGCTGCCGAAGGCTAAGCATAGGAGCTAACCAGAACCTACTAAGTTCACATAGCAAGAAATAATTTGAAAAGACCCCTAGAGATAACTCACTATTTCTTATAACACAGTTAAGGATATAAAAAGCAGCTTTGATTCCCCCATTTGTAAATTAGGGTCTTGACAGTAAAACCCTTGGTTAAAGGACTGTTGTCTATGGGAGCCTTGGACAGCCTGTGACTCTGGACTTCCAAGTTCAAAGGGTGTTTAAAGTCCTTCGCAGCATCTTGTGATGGGAGATTTGGTGATGGATGAAAGAATTGTGTCTTTAAACCAGAGCAGATAGAGAACAAGCTTATTTAGTGCACTCTAAAGAGAGCAGCAGGCATGGCAGTAAAAGAAAAAAACACCTGTGTATGGGATGAGTTTGTGGGTGGAGTCTCACTGGGTTAGGGTGAGCCACTTTGTGTGCAGTGGCTCAGTATGTAATTCCCACCATATTACTGATGGGTGACGGTCATTCTTGAGCAGTTCGGGTGAGTCACAATGCATTCAATTTCCCAGGCATGTAATTCCTACTATGCAAATGAGCTTTTTTGGTTTTTGTCCTTGCTATCATGTGGTTCTGCTGTGTCACTATTTGGGTGAAATGGAGCTTAAGCATTTCTGTTTTAAGGGTGCTTTTGAGGCCAGGCTTGCTTTGGTGACTTGTTCCGTTTCTGACCTCTCAATTATGGCCTTCCCTCCACATGTCCACATCCATAATGAGATCACAGGGATGAGGCAGTACAAGTAGTTTGGACGGATGACGACCTTTCATTCTTTACAATAAGACTATGGTGGAAGGTGGGCTTCAGATGGTCATCCTGCTTTTGTTGAGTACTTGTATGCTTGCAGTCATCCAGGCACTGTTCTCCCCCAAGAATCCCAGAAGATTGGAAGAAAAAAGTGAAGCTGGCTCTGAAGTCCCAGGAGAAAAAGGCCATGACACGTATAGGGATGAATTTCTTATGTTGCCCCTGGATTTGCCTGTTCTGACCTTTGCCTCACTCACATCCCACACACTGCAGTTGGGGCTTTGCTGGGCTGGAGATTTAAGTTAGGAGGAAGTGCTCTCGATTTGGCCTCTTGCTTTCCCAGCATCAAAGGCCACCATGTGAACTGGAAAGGAAGCTCTGCGTGCATTATGTTGAGTTAGCAGTGGGTGTTCTGAGAATAGCAAGGAAATACAGTTGGTAGCAGCAAGAATTAGATTTCAGGCATGACTGTGCTGTTTCTGAGACTCTTGGCCAATCCTTGCTCAATACAATAGCAGATTTCAAATAGCAAGATAATGCTAAGGTTTGCCACCACCTACATATCCACACTGTTGACTACAAGAGGGATATAGGAAGCTATTTTCCTGCTCTCAGGATTTTGTCTCCTAGCACTAATGGCTATGAGGGAAATTGTAGCCTGCCGGGAGCCAACGTTACTTTTGAAAGAAGAGTTTTAGGTTTTGTTTTTCCTCAACTATTGACTCTTGAGAAAGCAGATGGTCAATGGTCGCTGTGCCCTAAGGAAAGTGGTCGCTGTGCCCTGAGCCAGACAAAAAACATTGGGGCTGCAAGATATCTGCCTTGGCAGAATGCCCAGCTTCTGTGAAATTCCCCCAAACACATTATCCCCTTCCCTGCCTGTATAAATTGCCTGATAAAATACAGCTTGATGGACCTTGATCAGAAAATTTGTCTTGGTCTCATTCTTTGCATCTCCTGTCCCTTTCATTCTTTCCCCTTCTCTCTTAGGGTACCCTGTCAAAGCCCTGGAAGGCCTGGGAAATAGCCTAAATCTTTTGTTCAATATAGAATTGCAACATCTTCGTTTGTACAGAGAGTACCTTATTTCCAAGAACTTCATGATTCCTGTCTGGGGTATCCCATTTACGGAAAGATGAGAGAAACATTTACTTGTGTCCCCCATTCATGGAACTCACAAAGGAAAGATCTCCTGACAGGATGCCACAAAGAACCATATACTTTTACACTGTACTACTTGTCAATTATTCCATCAATGAGTGAATCTATGTATTCATTCATTCATCTATTCAGTAAATATTTGTGTTGAGTTTATTCACCCATTAAATAAATTATAATGTAACAATAAATGATTTGGGAATATAAGGGTAAGCCCTGTGGATAAACCATCCTTGTTTACATTAGAATGAGACTGAGATAATAAGAAAACCCTTAAAACTATGATGACTGTATTCCCTTTGGTAGAGAAGACGTCGAGTGATGTAAGCTTGCACAGGATGGAGATGTGGATCTGTCTCCTTTTCAAGGAAGTGATGTATAAGAAGAAGCAGTAGGAGTCATCGGGTGACAAGAGGTAAGAGGGCAGTACGTTCAGAGAGTGGTGGAGACAATGGACGTGTGTGTAAGGCGGAAGGTGAGAGAGGTCATGTGAGTTGCAACAGAGGTTGTAGAAGGCTGGAGTGTGGCAAGGGGAAGCATGAATAGAGCAGTGGTAATCGGGTACTTCTGTGGACTCTTAAGAAAGGGAGTGTTGCAAAAGTGCTTTAGGAGAACAGTTAGTCTGTTTTTTGTGTTCAGCACATACTGGAAGTGACAGAGACTAGCAATAAGGAGATGAGTGAGGGATTATGGGTAACGATAAGATGAGGAGGACTGTCCGTGAAAATGGAGGGAAGACTAGCAGAGCCAGATGTCTTTGAGATTGGTCAGAGAATGCACCAGGAGAAACTTGGGAACACCATACTGCATCAGATTTGTAGGAACTGTCCTCTACTGAACACTGGGATTCATTTATCATAGTGGCTATCAAAGCTGTGTCCAAATAATCTCAGGCTTTCCCAGAGGTGTGTTAAGGAACCCACCCAACCAGAATGTCTCCATATTGACCCATTTGGACAAAGGCTTGAAAGCTACTATTCTTCTTTCTCACAGTGGACTCATTCTGTCTGAATTCCAGTTGCCCTCAGCAATTATTAAATTTGGATGTGGATATGTCTAAACCACCACTCTCGACACCAACTTCACCTCCATGCTCCTGAGATCTCAAGTCCCCCCAAAATGTGGATGTTTTTTCTGTTTGTTTTTTGTTTGTTTTTTTGTTTGTTTTTGCCTCTGTTCCCACACCCACCCAATTCACTCTTGCTTGGCTTGCCTCTCATTGTAGTTCTCTTACAGTATGTGTGTGTGCATGTGTGCACATATGTGTGCTTGTGCGCATGTGTATGTGAATGTGTGTGTGTTGAATTAATCTAAACTGTTACATTTATCAACAGAGATAAGAATTAAACATGACAGCTGACTGGCAACATTTTGTTGTTAGGTCAAACTCGTTCACTGGGAACAGAAGACGAAACCAGTCTCTTTTGACAAGAAGATCACTTCTTAAAAGGAATAATGTCACCCTGTGCCCAGGGAAGGACAGGGCAGGGCAGGGCAGGAAGGAGGTAGAGGCACAATGCCAACATGCTTGTGGATGTTCTGTTTCTAGATTCGTCTGTTCATTTCTCAGCTCTGGTTTCTAGGAGGAGACTTTACTTGCCCTTGGTTTCTCTCTTGCTAGTGGCAACAACAACCACGTGGAAAAGATGTCCCACATGTGACATCTGCTTTGCATGTCCCTGGAGTTAACTGAGGGCAGCACCAGAGCAGGGAGATCCTTCTAAATGCATTCAACCCATCCGTAAATAGTTCACTTCATCTTATTTTTATCTCGTAATTTTTCTTCTTTGACAAATGAGGGATATCGTGAACATTTAGATCCATGGCTTGGATAAGTCCAGAAACACTAGGGCCACCAGCTCCTTCTTCATCCCTACCATGGGTCAATGACCCCAGTAGAAAACACATTCCTTCTAAATTCCTTCAGGAGCCTTGTCATCACAAGGCTTTCTGATGTGAACAACTTTAAATTGCCTTTCGACCTACTTGAGGACCTCGCTCAGAAACAGGGCTTTTATGTTTGTTTTTAAAGAATGTTTGTTTTATAAAGTTAGTTGAGGTAATACTAGCAGTTGAAGCAGATGCGACATTTCAGTGGCTTGCTTGGAGATGTTATTCATTCCTTATGCTTGTGAATCCTCTAACTGGTCTTCCTGGTCTGTGTGGTCCTTCTTTCTAAGTAGAGGCAAGATTCTTGGCTCCTTACACACTCTGTTTCTGCTGCCTTCCTGCTGAGTAAACCCAGTGCAGAGACAACCTGGGATTAAACAAGAGAGACTTCTGAAGAAAGAAAGAAGATATTTTTAGTCTGAAAAGAAGAAAGAAGAAAAATCAAAAGGAGGGATGCAAAGTATATTCTAGAAGCTGACTTGATGGTGCAAGCCTCAAATCCCAACTACTTTGGAGGCTGAAGCAGGAGGATGATAAGTTCAAGGACCACCTGGTCACAGAGTGAGTTTGAGGCCAGCATGGGCAACTACATGAGGACCTGTCTCAACATGAAAAATGAAACAGAGGACCCAGGGGTATAGCTCAGGAGCGAGCACAAGCCTAGTAGTGCAAGGCTCTGAATTCAACCTCCTGTACTGAAAGATGAAACACAGCATAGGATGCTTTGACATCAGGGGCACTCAGAAGGCTTTGGGACAGGATAATGCCACAGGTTGGAGAAGCAGATCTCTTGACTGGTGTGGGAAGGAAGCAGAGAAATGGATACCTAGGCTTCACCTCTAAAGCTCCACATCATTGAAATTGGATGGGTAGCTGGTGTGCTAGAGGGTCTACCCAGGGACACAAAGAAGGAGACTAGGATAGAGGAGTCCTGTGGCAGTGAAGAGCAGCACCAGGATCTTGGGCTCCAGAGAACCCAAGAGAACTCTTGCGAGCAGGATATCCTCACCTGTGCTCTATAGAGCTTCATTTGGTGTAAACAGCTGGGTATATGGAGCTACTGGAGGCAGGGGGACTGATAGGGAGGTAAAGCCTGGGGCAGTAGGGCCCCAGGGGACACCAGAGGCAAGTGAACCATGGATTCAGGAGAAAGTTGGATGTAAGAGATGACTGGGACTGTGGAACACAGCTCGGGGTGGGGGTGGCAAGTTCATTTTGGGACACATGAGAATAAGTTGTCTTGGGACATCCATATGGAGATGTTCTGAGTCAGCCCAGCTTCAAGAGACAGCTTTGTCAACTGGCTCTGCTCCTTTCGTGAAAGTACCCAGAAATACAAGGCTGGTTACATCTCGTCTAGCACACAAGCTTGTGACGCGCCGCCTCGCCGATAAGGAGAACGCCACACTCAGGATTCTTCTGACAGCAGTTTACTTGTTACAGCTCTTTTAGATGGTGTTACAGCTCTCTTAGATGGTAGTGTTACAGCTCTCTTGGATGGTAGTGGCGAAGGACCCCGAGCCCCAGAACCCACGGCTTATATAGAGTCCTGGGAGAACGTGGCGCATGCTCATTGGCTCCTTAAGTAATGCCTAATTAACATATTAGTTTTCATTGGCTCTTTGAGTGGCGCCTGATTAGCATATTAATTTTCTCGTCTTGCGCATGTGCACACTCGGCTTTGGCTCTGACTAAAACCAGAGCGCGCGGAAGCCGGCGCCCTGCGCAGGCGCACTTTCATTCACGGCTCTGTCACGGAGCCGTGCCATTGTCAAATGGCGAATGCGGCTCCCAACATAAGCTGAGTTGTCTGACCTAATCAGTGCTCTTTAAAAAAGGAAAACCTCAGAGGAGCAAAAGGCATTTGATGTGCTCCCCGGATGCTTATGTGTATTTATTTTAAACAGTACTGTGTTTGTTTTCAGCATTGGGTGGTAGATGAACAGAAGGCATCATTTGCTACATGAAATGTAAGTGGCATTTTAAAGTACATTTTGTTGTCTTTGACAACAGTGGACCTGAATACATTTGGAAACTTCATGATGTGCATTTTAAGCTACAAATAGTCTCTTCAAACTACACAACAATTAAAACAGCCCATTAAGGTCAGATACTTATCTCCCTAATATTTATCCCAAATAAAGTTACTTTGATAGAACGAACTCAGTATTCAAACATGTTCTTAAGTGAATATTGGGAGCAGCTCTGAAGAAACATGGATCATAATTCTAAGAGGAACCCAAGCAAACAAACCTGGTATTTCACGTGAGCAGCACTGCTTCATGTGAAGTCCCATAAGCCATTATTGTATCTTACTAGTGCTATTTATGTCATCTCAGGCTAAATCTTTTTAGCTAAATCCTGAGTCACAGTTACATATTTTCACATTTACATATTAAAATATGAGTAGTTACTCTTATATCCAGGTAGATATAATATGAATTCCAGAATTTCAAGGAGCATTTCAAAAAATAGAACTATTTAACAGTGCAGATAAAATCTAGGATATATAAACCACATGATATTTAACTACTAATGACATTCCCCAAATCTAGCCAGTACCACAAACACTTATTTGTGTAACACGTTTGGTTAGTGAGCTACATTTCAAGAACGGTTGACAGGCCTTTTAGGATCCCTAGGAAAAAGGAAAGTGTTCAATTCTTATGTTTAAAAAGTTTCTGTATGGCTTAGCAGTGAAAAGTCTGGGTGCTCTACCAGAGGACACAGGTTCAATTCCCAGTACCCACATGGCAGCTGACAACAGTCTGTAATCCAGCTCTAAGTGATGTGACACTTTCACACAAACATGCGGGCAGGCAAAACACCAATGCATATAAAATAAAAATAAATAGAGCATTTAAAAAGTTTCCCTAAAAATAAATAAACCATTAAAAAAGTTTCCCTAAAAATAAGCAAATTGGTTGGACTATCTACTGACTAGTTACTGCTGCTCTCATAGTCTGAGGAACATAGGTCAATTATACAGTACTATCAGACTTAAAGCAACAGTTCATTACTCTCCCAGCCTGTCTGTCCATCATGCCTCAGCAGCTTGGCAGCAGACTCTGAACCTCCTGTGCACACAGGAAACTTGGCAGATGGACTTCCACAAACTTGAACATGGCTGATCACAGCAACATGGGGAAAGGAGCATGAGAGCATCACTGGAACGAAACTTAATGTACAAAGCATAATCATACCTGTCACTTCCTACCAAAGTAGAGTCAG
The DNA here is from genome assembly GCF_004785775.1 of Grammomys surdaster. Classification (NCBI taxonomy): domain Eukaryota; kingdom Metazoa; phylum Chordata; class Mammalia; order Rodentia; family Muridae; genus Grammomys; species Grammomys surdaster. Next base: position 5,812,332 of record NW_021604578.1, read on the forward strand.
AAAACCCCCTGACAAAGCGGGGAAGCATTTAGGGCGTGGCTATTGCTCCGAAAAAATCTCTGAACCACTGTAAAGCAGCAGCCATCCCTGTCCTTAGCGTTAACTTGGATTAGCTATACTTAAAAACTGATGACAGAACTAGGCAGTAGAGATGCATACTTTTTATCTCAGCACTTAGGACGAGGAGGCAGGTGGATCTCTGTGAATTTGAGGTCACCCTGGTCTACAGAGCGAGTTCTAGGACAGCCAGGACTACACAGAGATGCCTTGTCGTGAAAAAAACCAACCAACTAACCAACCAACCAACCAAACAAACAAATGAAAAATCGGATGTCAGAACTGTCAATCTTAAGAGTAACTTTATATTTCAGTTTCTACTTGTTAATCAAAGCTTTCCACCCCACCAAAGCGATCTTTCTTTCAAAATTATTGTACATTTCTCTGTATTAATTAAACCTCCATTCTTTTCTTTGTCCTCCAGACATCCCAGAGGGCACACCTATCTTGGATTCCAGTCTGATTTTGCTTATACTCAAAAAAATTATTTTTTTGAAACTTGTCTATATTTGATTGAATTTGACAATGACCAGCTCTTAAAGATATCTACCTGGAAGATGTGTAGCTTCGACTTACATGTAATTAGTCTGAGCAAATTACATGGCTTTATCATATCAGGAACAAAGTGGAGAGTTCTTATTAGCATCTTCAAGGAGAATTGAAGATATTGACCAATTGTCCCAGTGTCCATTACACCAACCTTAGTACAAAATTTATTTTCAGTTTCAAAGATGAATTGCTGTAGGGATGAGGATTTAACTTCAAGTAGAGTGCTTACCTAGCAGATATATGGTTGTAGGTTCTATTTTCAGAGTGAGGAAGAAGAGCAGCAGGATGAGGATGAGGATGAGGATGAGGATGAGGA
>NW_021604578.1:5815853-5819815 GCF_004785775.1 Grammomys surdaster
CTATTTATTGTGCCTCTTTTTGAGTGGGATGTCTGATCATGTCTTCTGTCTGTTTTGTAAGTGGCTTGTTCATTTTCATACTGACTTTTCAGTGTCCTTTCAGCTTTGGAGAACAATCATTTATCTGGTGTTCATTTTACAAACATCTTGCCTGATTCTTAGTTTATACTCTTTATACTATCCTTTGCAGTATAGAGCTTATAATAGGTTGAACTCCATCTGATCAATTTATTTCTTTCATGACTTGTGGCTTTGCATGAGGCATCTATAAAGATGCTGCCTTGCCCAAGTATCATGCTGTGTTATCTTCTGGGTGTGTAATAAATTTGTGTTTTGTATGTAAGTCTAGGATCGATTTTGAGTTCCTTTTTTTTTTAACATCTTGCAGTTTTTAAATCTGAGTATCCAGTTGTCCCAGAACTGTTTATCACTATTTATTTTTTTGTTACTCCTGCTTTACTTTTTGCTTTGTTTTTTTGTTGTTGTTGTTGTTGTTTTGTTTTTTTCAGTATCAGTTGATTGTGTCTGTGTGGGTCTGTATCTGGCTGGGCTCTCCATTCTGCCCTGTGGAGCTCTTTGTCTATGACGCTACCTCATCACTGTTGCTCTACAGTGTGTCATAAAGCCCAGAAGAATTAGTTCTGTAATTTTTCCTTCCGTGTTAAATAGGCTGCTCTGGGCATTTTTGAATCCCTGTGTAAGTTGAGAAGAACTGACATCTTATCATAACAATATTGAGAATTCCTAACCAGAAACATGAAATATCTCCATTTCTTAAGTTAAAAATTATTTTATCCACATTTTATAGCTCTGCTCATACAGATCTTGAACTTAGTTTTGTCAGATTTATATCTGTTTCCAGTAGAAGAATGTAAATGTGAAAGGCAATGTGTTTTTATATCAGATTCTATTTTTTCATTCCCAGTGGGTGGGGAAATGATTGAATTCTGTATTCTGCAACCTTGATATAGTTGGTCATTAGTTCTACAGTCTGTTGATGCTTTTGATGATCATGTCCTGTATGAATAATGACAGTTTTATCCTTCCTTCATTTCATTTCCTAATTTCTGTACTACCTAGGATTTCTGGTACAATGTTGAAAAGCAGGGAGACAGGGGACATTCTTACAGTGCTCCTGATCGTTGCAGAAAGCTTCTATTTTCTTAGCATTAAATATGATATTAGTTTTAGGGTTCTTGCGATATTATTTGTCAAATATGAACGATCTCTATTTTGCTAAGGGTTTTCGTTATAAATCAGAACTGAAGTGCGTCAAGTGCTTTATTTGCATATATTGATATGATCATGTGATTTTTTCCTTCTTAGTTTGTCAATGTGATAAATTACATTGATTTTTTGAGTGTCAAATTAGTTTTCATACTCAGGATAAAACCCACTTGGTCACGGTGTCTAACTTTTTTATATGTTGTTGGAATTTAAATGCTTTTTAATAAAAGCATTTTTATATGTTTTATATATATTTACATTCATAAGAGCTATTGGTCTATAGTTTTGTTTTCTAGTTTTGGCATTTTCTAGTTTTAGCATTAGGACAATGCTTCTGTCATAGGAAAAATTATGAAGTACTTCCTCTGTTTTTGTCTTCTGCAAGAAGTTGGAGACAACTTAGTATATATTTTTCCTTAGTGTTTGGACCCGTGAGGGCCTGATGTTTTCTGTTTGGGAAGGTCATTCATTGTTGATTCAACTTCTCTAGCATGTATAGGTTTGCTCTGATTGTCCATTTCTTCTTGTCTGACCTTGACAGACAAGTCATGAACAAGTCGTTCGTAACTTGGTCTGTTTCATTTTGGTTATGAAATCTGTAGATAAAGCATTCATAGTCTTCCCTTTGTATCCTTCCCCATCTATAGATATGAAGTGCTATCTCCTCCTCCACTTCTTGTATTAGTAATTTATGTTGTTCTGTTTTCTTAGCTTATATTGATTTTGTTTTTCAAAGAACCAGATTTTGGCTTTATTGGCTTTTCTCTGTTGATTTGTGGTTTTCAATTTCACTGATTTCTGCTCTCTTATCCAGTTTATTCCAGTGAGTTTGTATTTAATTTGCTCTTATTTTCTCTTGTCCTAAAGTGTAAATGATTGGTGTCCATGTCCAATTCTGTGAACCCCACTAAGCCCTATTTTGGCTGTATCCCACTAATTTTAAAAATTTGCATTTCATTTTCATTTAGTTCAAATTATTTTTAATTTCTCTTAGGATTCTCACTTTTATCCATTTGTTACAGATGTGTTGTTTACTCACCAAGAATTTTGGCAATCTTCAGCTTTTTAAAAATTGGTTTCGATTCTAATTCCAATATAGATGTTGTATGTTTTCATGTTGTATCAATAAGGCATACTTTGTGGCCCAGAATGTGGCCTATTTTGGTGAGTGTCACATAGGAACTTGAGAAGAATGTATATCCTGTCTTCAGTTAAATCTATTTGATTCATGGTACCTTCCTGATTTTCATCTGCTGATTCTGTCTATCACTGATGAAGTCTCCAAGCACAAATATGAATTCATCCATTTCTCCTGGGATGGTCAGGCTTTGACCTACATATTCTGACCCTCGGTTGCTAGTTGCATTCATATTAACAATTGTTGTTGGGCATTTAATCTCAGCACAGCAGAGACAGGATGATCTTGTGAATTCAAGGCCATCCTGGTCTATAGTGCAAGTCCAGGATAGTCAGGGCTCTGTTACACAGAGAAATTCTGTCTTGAGAAACAAAACAAAAACAAATTGTTATACCTTCTTGGTCTATTGACTTACTTAGGGTATCTCTGCCCTGTAGGCTTCACTAATGTATCAAGGTTTGCTATTACTGTTTTACTTTATTAGGGAAACACATCTACAGTAGACTGAGGATGGGCAATTCCCCTCCTTTGAGTGAAAGGCTGGAGAGGACTGTGATGGATGTTGGGATATGGAAGGCTGTCATTTTTCTTTCTCTTCCCCCGTGTTGAGGGCTAAAGTTAGGTAGAGTTGAACATTTCCTTTCTCACTGGTAGGATAGACTCTAGTAAAATTCCAGTTGGTTAGGCTCCACTAAAATAGTTTCTCCTTAGAGCAAGCAGCCTTTTTTTCTGAAGAACGTAACATTCTGATATTCCTCAGTACGCTTCTTTCTCACATCTCTCCTGGCCAGAAGCCCAATGACATTTTTTTTTTATCTTTTAGATGAGAACCTGGTAGAAGTCCAGGAGATAAAATTCACAAAAATGTAGCTACTGTGTCCTTAAGGTTTTAACTTTCATTTTACCCACACCTAATTTATAATAATTCACCAGTTATAGCTTCTGTTGACCTACCCAGCATATGAAAGTTTCTGTTTGTGGTTTTATGCCATAGTCAAGTTCAGATTTTCTCTCTCTGCCTGACTGTCTCTAATTTAGTGAGTGAGGGGTTTGTCATGTAACTTCTGTTCTTTTAAGGAATGGCTTGAAAGATCCAGGAGGGAAGGAAGCTGGGTTCACACCAAGGTTTGGCAAAACCCCTAGGAAATGGAGGTAGGGGTAGGAGGGGAGGCCCCTTCGAGCAGTCTGCTACAGAGCAGAGTGGCTGCTGGGGTCCTAGGTAAAAAGGATTTCTAGGTTTCAGCTGCTGACACAAAGAAATGAGAAGAGGCTGAGAGGATCTGCAGGGAAGAAGAAATCTGTGACGACTGCAAGGTTCCACTTCTTTGAGAGATCTGAGAAGAGCTTCTGGGTTTTCTGTTACTCCTCATTATTTATTGTATGGATCGAGCAATGGCTCCTAAACCTCATTCATGCTACACTGGAATCCTGAAGCTCCTTTGACTGTTCTCAAATTTTAAAATATTAAATGGGTATCCATATTAATATTCATAGTACATTGTAAAGTAAGTCATAATAATTCAACTCTGATGATGTTAGAAAGAATACACAGAGAGAGAGAGAGAGAGAGAGAGAGAGAGAGAGAGAGAGAGAGAGA
>NW_021604578.1:5819825-5926218 GCF_004785775.1 Grammomys surdaster
GAGAGAGAGAGAGAGAGAGAGAGAGAGAGAGAGAGAGAGAGAGAGAGCTGTGTGGTAAGGATAACAGCTACTTCCAGGTTGGGGATGAGGCATCTGCCTGCACGACTTTCCCCTTGGACATTCCAGTTTCTCTCAATGTGGAACACAGCCTATACAGTCAGTATCTTTTAGGTGTGTGTTCTACCTAAATAGAACTTGATAGGCATCTGCTGTATCAGTATTCTCATGAATCTGGCTCTCCTTTCTCTTTATTTCTTCATCTTTGAAATCTTTCTACATGTAAAGTATACAGCATAGGATGCCTGTCCTGGTTAGGCTTTCTATTGCTGGGGAAGAGTTTGTTTCAGCTTGTACTTCAGTAACAGTTAATCACCAGGGGAAGTCAGGGCAAGAGCTCAAGGCAGGAGCCTGGAGACAAGAACAGAATAGAGGCCCTGGAGGATAACTGCTTACTACTTTTATCCCGCAGGACTACCTGCCCAGGGATGACACCACTCTCAATGGGCTGGATCCTCCCACATCAATCACTCATTAAGAAAATGCACCATAGGTTTGCCCATAGGCCAGTCTGGTAGGGATATTTTCTGAGTTAATGTTTCCAAATGACTCTAATTTGTGTCAAGTTGACATCAAACTAGCCAGCACAATACAATCTTTATTCTGTTTGTTAATATGGCCACGATTGTGGCCTTCTAGATGTCAGATGCTCTTAGGAGTATAGGCTTTGGTAGGCAGAATAAGGAGAGACAGGTGTCAGAGGAAAGAAAAAGTACCACAGAAGGAAAATCAAAGCTGAAATTTGGTTCAAAACATACTTCATTTTTTCATTTGGAGTTTGCTGAGACTAGGCTCTAAGGACTCCAGGAAACCTCTGAATGCTGTGGAGAGACAAGGGAAAACCCATGTTACCTGTTCTCCTACATCCCTCTGAGGAACCCAGAGCTTCATGATGGACCCTTTGTACCTCTCTTCTCCTGAGCTATCTCCCTATCAGACCCTACTTTTACAAACAAAAGAAGCCAGAGCAGATCCAAAGTTTTAAGCAGTTTTCCTATGTTGCAGCTGATTCAGCCCATTTAGCACAATGCTCTATAGTCCAGGGATGGAAGAGACAATTTAACCACAGCTGGAAGTTTTACAAATGGAGGTTAGACAATGGCACAAAGGAAGAGACAGTCGCCACAGCAGCTGGAGGCAGGTTATGGGAGTAGCAACCCTATTAACATTTATCTGGGATTTCTCACTCAACTCCAGAGAACTGCAGGGACATTGAGTGTGCTAAGGAGAAGTCTGCTGACTTGCTCAAGGACAGATAATTTGGTAGAAAAAGCTGGTGGTTTCTATGCACAGTTGAGTGGTTTGTTAATTGCACTGAATGGGCTGTTTGTTGACCACCTCCAGCTCTTACACCTGGTATACTCAGTTTCACAGCCTTAATCAGGCAGCCAAAGGTATAAGAATATATTTATAATCTCACTGTAAATAAGGATTCAGTAATTCATGGAAGAAACAACTGCAAAGGAAATGAATATTTATAAAGTTTTGTTGTTATTACTGTATGTATATCTTTAAATTTTAATGTAGTCACAATGAAAACACAAGCCACTGATTGGGAAAAGATAACTTAGGTTCACATTACAAAATAAAAAATAACCGTCACATTAGTAAAACAACCTTACAAAGTAGCAGGGGGTCGATATGTGCAGAGACAAAGGATCTATGGGGTACTCAGGCCTAAATGGGACATCTAGATGATGTCCTCTCCTCACCAGGCTCAGGAGCCATTTCATGAGAAAGGATGGAAAGATTGGAAGATCCAGAGGTGGGGGTGGAACAGAGTGAAACATGTCTTCAGACATGGCAGGGCTAACTGATCAACTCACGAACTCACAAAAGCTGCTGTTGTGTGCCCAAGATTGAGCTGGTTAACACTCTAGCTTGGAATGTGGAGGGACTCACAATCCTCCACCATCCCTAATTGAGGATTCACCAACTGTTGAAAACTTCCTGGGGAAAAGTAGACTCAGTTTTATTTAGAATTGTGGTCCCTGGTAGGTTGATGGTGCCATAGTCATGAGTACATGGGCAATACACATTGGACTTCATCGGTTATTGAAAGTGGGTGTGGTCTGGAGGAGACAGGATGATGAGAGGTAGCTCTGGGGGAAGCTGGAGGAAGGATGGATATGGTCAAAAGACATTGTATGAAATTCTCAAATAGTTAATAAAGATTTTATGTTAACAAAGCCCTTAAAAATCAACAAGACACAAAGGTAGTATTAAATAGGAAAATTGGCAAAGGATTGTAAACAAGAAGCAGACTCAGAAGGAAACAAAAATGTGGAGTAAATAGGAATAATGCAAATTAAAACAACTGTGAGATCCTGGGTTACCATATTTCTAAGTCTTGGGCTTTTAGACTTTTTCATTGTTTATTCTGGAGAGTGAAGATGTTGGCATAGAGGCTGGTTAATTTTGTAGAAGACATGGAGAAAACTCTGGCAATGTGTAAAGATATGCCTTCTTTCAAACTTATCAATTTTGTCCAATTTACCCCTTGGAGATTCTCATACACATCAAAGGATGGATTTGTGGAATTGCTCACACTCAAAAACTGAAAAATTGGGATTGACTTAAATGGAGAATATTGAAGTAAACCATGGTATATTCATACCATGGGAGTGTCTAGAAGTTAAAAATCAAGGGAAATTGAGCTACATACATTTTATATTTTTAGATATAAGCCACAAGAAAAAACATCAATGCTATTAATAAATGCATGTGTTCATGACAAACAAATTTCTTGGGAAAGATAAACATCAAATTTAGGATAAAGGAGCCTCTGTAGGGAGAAGAATGTGATCTGGTGGGTCACAGGAGGCTTCAATGACGTATTCTTTGTTTCTTCACATTTTGTCATACCATATAACGTTCTTATTTTTTCTGAAGCAGTCTATATGGTGTGTATGTGAGTATAGTGTTATTCTGTATACTTTGTCATTGCTTGAAATATTCATGAAAATAAGAGCTAGAAACACCTCTAGTGACAATGTGCAGGTGTCCTGTGGGGACAAGGACACCACTATGTACCTGGTTAAGAAGTGGCAGTAGCATAGTGAGAATGGTCCTTGAATCAAGCAGAGGACCGAAGATGGAGCAGAGACATCTTTACCACTAACTTAATGAAAAGATGCACTCATTGTGAGTAATGGGTGGGTGGGGTCAAAGGTCTCTTAAGAGATTTCCACCTAGAAAGGCTTGGAAGTGGCTGATGTTTGAAGAATGTGGGGGTGGGGGGAAGATGACTGAGAGTGAGAATGAGGTACTAGTTGGGTTGGGGATCTCTGAGAATCACTCAGACACCCATGTCTGGTGGGGATGGAGGCTTGGCCTTAGAAGGCTGCTTCTAGGCTTTTACTTTAGTGACTGGCCTCTTTCGTCTGTCCATGTATCCACTCCCAGCTCACCACACATGACTCAGAGCTTCCTTCAGACTGCCAAACTTCTGCTTCTTGTGGTTTGATGGACATGACAATTTTGACTTTGATGTCTCATAGTTTGTCTCCTTTTTTCTCTCTTGGTCCTGGTTTCTTGTTGATAACTCCTAGATCCAGGAGGAATTAGAAGGTAAGGAAGCTTGGCACAGAACAAGACAGACAAGCAGATAAGCCTTCATGGATGTTTGTGTGAGTACAATCAGAAGTAACATGTTGGCTATATTTGATTGAATAGTAGAAGTATCACCCCATCCATGTGAGCTGGGACATGGAACACCGTGATCAGCTCAGTATAGTATATTCTATAACACAGGCCAGGAGAAAATAATTTATCACCCATAGGAAATAAGGAAACTCAGAGACCTTGAAAGCCTTCAAGAAAACCCTCACAGCCCAGCTACTCAGTCAGGTTTGCAGAGGCAGCCTTAGAAACCACTGAGCTGATTATCCTATGAGAATCTTCTAGAGGAGGAGAGGGAGGATCACAGAAGAGCTGCCATTTAAGTCAGCGCGCCAAGGGAAGTCATGTTCCCAAAGCCAAGTGAAAGTCACTGGTCAGAGCAACAGGAGACCAATGAGGAGAAAGTACATGACCCTAAAGCTGAAGGAGGATCCAGTTCAAGGAGAAAATAGTCCCTCATGAGAAATGCCCAGCCAATAAAACTAGTGGGAGCTTGGGAAGGAAAAGCTCAAGGCGAAGAGGGTTAGCCAAGGTTACAGCTTTGGGAGGACATCAAGTTCAGTGAACCTGGATGAGTCCATAAAAGTAAAGAAAGAAGAGAAATATTGGACAATAAAGAAAAACATAGTAAAACTGATGGTTGAGAAGGAATGGAGAAGGTCGATCTAGTCCTTCCCGACCTTAATACACCATTAAGGGAAAGGGCCTGGATAATGTTGGCTAATTACAGTTATTGTATTTTAATTTTGCCTGTTTCAAACAATGTGCAGTTGAGGATGATCTTGACTTCTTAATCCTCCTGTTCTACCTCCCAGTGCTGGGGTCACAGCTATGCACCACCACACCCTGTTTTATGTGGTGCTCGCCATGAGCATGCCGGGCAAGCACCCCAACTGCACCGTGTCCTCATGCCCGCTATGGTTGTTTCAAAATGGAAATAGAATAGTATGTTAGCCTTCTTCAGCTCTGTCTTTACAGCAAATGCACAAGGTTCAGGAGCCTCCCATGACCTCAAATAATAGTCCACCAGCACTACTTTACAATGAGGCACAAAGGCAGAATCCATACAGACAATGGTTCTGCTATAGAGTAAGTCTTAGAAGACTGAGTCACAGCCTGGGCAACCTCAGACCTAGGGTCAGTCTCTATTCTCCCATGACTCATTGTTGAATCCAGGGCTGCCCACTTAGGGTTCATAGGTGCTTGGTGTTAAATTGTGTGTTCTTCGCTGTTCCTTTCACTGCATGAATATGATCCCTGAAGACAGGGATGACCCTAAAGATATTGTGCATTCCTTGGTCAGCACAGGTCCTCTCTAACCGACTGGCCTACATGCAGGCCTCTGACCAGCCTCATTCCCAGTGCTTGTTACCCAGCTGGGGCTTCAGGGCAGGCTTCTCAGATCAGACACCAGGACCTTTGACCTTCTTCTCTTTCCTTACAGGTCAACCTAGGGCAGAGGCAGCAGCTCTTCTGGCGTAGGAAGCATTCCCCTAACAGACAAGAGGCTGGCACAGTGCTTACAGAGTGAGCTCAGAAAAGGACTGGGCCCCCTGGGTGGAAAATCTGAGGTCAGGTGGTTGTTCTAGGAGCCAGAGCACTTTGGGAGAAGCTGCCAGCATCACTTACACAGACACTTGGGGGAATTTCAGTTGTCCCCAAAGTACCCCTTAATTTGAAAACAATGAGGAAGCAGGTCAGCGGGACTCTCATCACTTGGCAAAGCATGGCTCTGTGTGGCCTTGGAGTGTCTGGGCTGTGTTGCTACAGGCTCCAATTAGGTATAAGAAATGGTTGCTGGTGCCTGCCAGCTGGGGAAGGAGCCAAGCAACTCATCATTCCTGTCTAATCAGCAGAAGGGGCTCCTTTGGCCCCAGGCACGGAAGGACCAAAGGCACCATTCATCAGACAAGAGTTTTCCACGCAGGAGGGAGCCCGCAGGTGCAGAGATAAATCTACTCGCCCACGGCCCAGAATGATGTCGTTAGGAAGGCTTCTGAAAGTAGGATGCGGCTGGCATAGCAAATCTAAGCGGCTGGATGGTGCTGAACAATCTTCCCAGGCATCAGGAGGAGGGCGAGAGCAGCTTTCCATGGGAACTCTAGACAGAGCTGTGTGGTTTCTGTCTGCAGGCGGCCCAGGCTCGGGGGCTCTATCAGGCTGTGTGGGTTCCTAGTTGTGTGATCATGGGCAGTTATTTGAGCTTTCAAACCCCAGAATCTTCAGTTGTCAGATAAGAGATGATACAATGTATCATCTACAGTATTGTATGCATATCAGTATAGGGAGATGATGAAAATGAGAAATATATAAATAACAGGCCAAGTATTGAGATCTGCCTGTGCCTGGCCCTCAGTTCCTACATATTGTGTACAAAACAGTGGGTTTTCAGGCCGTGTCTTGCTCTGAGGCTCCACTCTACGAAGAGCATCTGAGTTTTGAGGGTGGATGACAACTCCACACCTGGATAGACACTGTAAACAACATCTGTTCTGAACTACTCTCAAGTCTCAGGTCAGTAAATCACTTGTTCCTAAAAGTAGAGAGGCTGCCAATCCATGAAGTTTTCAGAGCCAATTGGGATTATAGGAGCACATGGACATATTACAACCATAGTAAGAACACCGGGCCCAAAACCTTTTTGGACACACCAGACCTTATAAGAAAAGGGTGAACCCCATAAAGAGGACGATACGCAATGCCATTGACTTGTCCCTTGACCATTCTGTGTGCATGTGTCAAGGGACCAAAAAGGAGAGAGCCCCTGACTTTCCCAGGGGGTTCAGTTTGACCATGGCCCAAGTGTTGATTAGTCTGATTGATTACAACCATCTGTTTGTCCATTTGTTTATCTAGATCTAGTGTCTATTCATCATCCCGTTCATCCACTTGGACGTGGTCCTGGCCCTTGCCTCTTCAGCTTTCACTGAACTTCACTTTTACACACTCAACTTTGACCCTCCAGTAGTGACTCTGGTTGGACTTCCAGCAGGATTAATTATTTGACATCCATAGGAACACTCTTTGCATATCTTTTCAGTTTCTCTGTTCCTCTGGTCGCTTCAAAATCCCTCGAAGCCTTCTGGAGCCTTTATACCAATTCTGTAAGAGATATATGACATAGTCATAGAGATACATTTAGTGTGTGATGTGTTTGTATGACTTGAAAGTTAGTATCAGTAATTAAGCCCGAATAAAGAACCTGCATAGAGTTTGGCCAGGGCTATGAAGGAAAAAGGGAATATTTGACAAATTGTTTCCAAGGAAACCATCATACCTTGTGAATTTATTGTTATTCATATATTTTGACATCGCAGAAAAACACAAATGTGTTTGACTGACGTAGCACATCGCGACACTAGCAAAGTTACTCCTTAAGGCACTGAGAGGCTTTGTCTAAAGTTTACCAAGTAAGTGACATTTTGCATCGAGCCCGAGGAAGGATTTTCAAACTGTTGGATATGGCCACCAGCCTGCTTCACTGATGAAGCAGGAGGCTTCACAAAGTGATGGTTTGCGTGAGCTACTGTCACTACTTGGTGAGAAGAGTTTAGTCCCTGGATTTTTGACTCTACACTGTGAGCATGTAGGCAGACATGCTCTTTAAAAACTATGTCAAGTATCTTCTAAGCAAAAGTAGGAAAGGCATAAATGTTAGAGGAATACAGGAAAATCTGTAAATGTTGATGTTCCTTAACGTTGTAGCGTTTCCTGTCAGTGTGGGTAAGGATGCTCTGTAGACTCATCTGAACGGAAGAGCTCTATGGTTCTACCAGCCATCTACTGTGGCACCAATAGCAGGAGACACCGTTTGAGGTGGGCAACCTGCTTTTGCAATTACTTTTTATTATATGCAACATTTCGTTTATCATTTTTCATGCTTGTTGTTTGTTTGGGACAAGGTCTTGTGTAGCCCAGGCTGGCCTGGATCTTATCACGTTGCTGAGGATGATATTGAACTTCTGATCTTGATTCTACTCCCAGAGTGCTGGGATTATAGGCATGTGCCACTATATTGATTTATGTGTGCTCGGGATCAAACCTGGGACTTTGTGCATCCAAGGAAAGGGCTCTACCATGGGAGCTTCTGCTCCAGCCCTGTTTCCTCTTAATTCAATGTGATCATCCAAGAGAAGAGTCACATTGTTGTTTCTTTGTTAGGTTTCTTTTCTAAGAATTCACTATTTTTTACAGAACTACAGGATTTTGTTGTTTTGTTTTTAAAGCAGCATGAAACACTAGATTGACACAGTTGCAGAACCCTATTGGATTCTTGACATCTGTGTGATGAAGAAGAATTTATCCCTGGGATGGAGACCTCCAGACAGGCAACTTCATTGTAGTTATTGCTTTCTTCTTCTTTGTCTCTTCCTCCTCCTCCTCCTCCTCCTCCTCCTCCTCCTCCTTCTCCTCCTTCTCCTCCTCCTCCTCCTCCTCCTTCTCCTCCTCCCTCTCCTCCTCCTTCTTCTTCTTCTTTTGTAATGGAGGAAGGGTTTACTTGAGTTCACAGTTTAAATAGGGACAGAACTCACAATGGTGGAGAGGGCATGGCAAGAGTGTGAGGTATCTAGTCACGTCACATCTCAGACAAAAAGCAAAGTCAGTTGATAGAGTGGTTCTGGACTATCAAACTCCAAGGCCCCACACCAGTGATCTTCACCAAGATGCTGCCTGCCAAACATTCCACAGCTTTCCAAAACAATGCCTTCTCCAGCTGGGAACCCTGTGTTCAAGCATAACTGCCTGAGCCTGTGAGAGACATTTTACATCAAATTATAGCAATAGTCAGCTCTTTCCCCTCTTCTGTTGTGGAATCCTTCCCAGATTGTTTGTCTTGTGTTATAGCTTTGACACTCTTGCAAAGGCCAGGGGCATGTTTTATACACTATCCTTCAGTTTGGACGCTTGAGACTGTCTCCTCACAAGCATGCCAGAATGTTCTTAGACAAGGTGAGGAGGCAGATGAATTTCCCCGATCACTAAGTTAAGGTGTTGTTTGCTGTCTCTCTGGTCTTCAGAGAGGAACCTGACCATGGGTTATCTTAATGATCCTCCATGGGGGAATATTCATTCTATGTTGGTGACACTTGCATGTGTTACTTCTGTGGTGTTTGTGGAAAGAGAGCTGTTAAGTCTCCTGTTTCTCTTTGCTTATCACCTAGAACTCTTTAGCCCTGGAAGGGGTGATACAGCTTTCCCATTTAGGACTGAGTACTCAATAGATGCTTTCTCTCTTTCCTTTGTCTTCTTTCTTTTAAAAAAATTGTTTTTGCATTTATTTTAATTTGTGTCTGGGTGTGTACATGTGTGACTGTGGGGGTGCTCTTGAGTCACACTGTACATGGAGAACTCAGAAGACAACTTGCAGGTGTCTCCTTCTACTGTGTGACAAGAGCTTGACCTGCTGAGCTATCTGGCGGACTCTTCCTTCTCTCTTAGCATCAGTAGGCACTAGGGGATCTGAGTGTTAGAACCGTTTCTGTCATGAAAGTTGGTGGTCAGTGTATCTTGGAGTTAAGGAACAATGTTTAAGGATTTTAGCTTCATGACACCTCTCTCTCTCTCTCTCTCTCTCTCTCTCTCTCTCTCTCTCTCTCTGTGTGTGTGTGTGTGTGTCTGCGTGTCTCACTCTCTCTCTGCTCATTGTATGTGTGAAGAGGAGAGATGTAGCAATCTGCTTTCTTTTTGTAAGAACTAGAATACCTTTCACTTATTCCTCGACATTTTCATATATGTAAACAATGTATCTTGATCATATATACTCCATCTTCCCTCACCTACTTTCCCCAGGAACTCCCAACTCCTCCTCATTCTTATTTCCTCAGGCACTCCCAAAGTGTCCTTGTACCCATTTTCTGGCATGTTAAGAATCTACTGAGTCCAATTAGTGTTGCTGATTTGAATGTCAACCGGTCTTGATGACTTGATCATGCACAGGTGGCCATAGGGAATTAAATCGGTGCCACGGCCATATTGTGTCCTGAAGAAAACATTTCCAAGAATCCCTACCCATCCTCGGGCTCTTAGAGTCTTTCCACACCTTCTCCTTGGTGTCTGCTGAGCCCTGGGTAGGGTAATACAGATTTCTCATTTAGGACTGAGTACTCAATAGGTGCTTATTCTCAGTACTTTGACCAGTTATTTACGACTATTACATTAAGTGCTGGGCACTGGAGAAGAAAGCTTCTCTGGCTAAGGTTGATGAAGGCAGCATTGATATGAGCATAAAGATCTAGCAGGCAGTTTGACAACACATGATTTTATAAAATAGCAGTAGTGACTTCCTCCTCCTTAAGTCCTGGAACCTGCTAAGCCATGAGATCTGACCAGGTTTGTAGTGCCAGGCCTGGATTCTCTCCTTGGAGAAGTCCTTATATCTGATCCACAAGCAGTTGATTTCCCCATAATGTCCATGCCACCAGTGTATCAGTAGGTCCATTTGCCTTGCAGGTCAGTGTTACAGCATGCAGACCTGGCTCCCGGGATCCCATGGACGTCTTTTTCCCTTGTGGCCTGCACATCACCTTCCAGCACTACGAAAGTTAATCATTTTTAAACTCATTTCCAGCTTGATTTCTTCGGGTCTTGCAATCAACGTGTGTTTGCTTTGAGGACTAAAAATCCTACTGTCTAGCTATGCTAGGCAACCAAGAGCGACATAAATGGCCTATATTAATTAAGAGAGGTTGCTTCTGGGGCCTCCCTGACCAACATCTTATAGGGAGGAAGCCTGGTATTGAGATTTTCAATTTAATAATCCATTTTTTAAAAACTGTATTTTAAAATTAGTTTACAAGGTAGTAGATTCTTCCCCACACATCCCATATGCTTTGAATACATGCGTATTTTTTCCACCAGGTACATGCCTGATGCCTGCAGAGGCCAAAAGAGGATATCAGATGCCCTGGGACTGAAGTTACAGATGGTTATAAGCCTCCATGTGGATGCTGGGAATTGAACCCAGACCCTCTGGAAGAGCAGTCAGTGTTTTTAGCCACTGAGCCATCTCTCCAGCCCCTCCTTAGAGGCTTTTCCCTATCTTATTTTCTCCATTTCACAGTGGAATCCATGTGTAAAATTAATTTCCACCGTGACCTCCCTGCACATAATATGTGCTCTGCCTTCCCCTCCCCTCTTAAGACAGCTTCCCTGGTACTTATTAGGAGCCCTTTCTGAGCTCTACATGTAATCTAAATTAAACTCACAAATCTAGAAATTCAAAGCTAGGCTCTATGGATGTAGGAGAGCATGCAGTCTTTGTCTTTGGGACCTGGGTAGTCTCACTTGGCAAACCATTTTCAGATTCCATCTGCTTTCCTGTAAACTTCAAAGTTTCAATTTCCTTTACATGTCATCACATGGAATTTTTATTATTCATTCATCAGTTGATGGACAGCTAGGCAGATCCTACTTCCCAGTTATTGTGAATAGGGCAATCCCAAACATGGAAGTGCAAGTTTCTCTGTGGCGAATAGTCTTTTGTATGTATATCTGGGGGTAGTGCAGTGGTCCACCGATTATACCCCCACCAACAGTGAATAGGGATTCTGTGATGCGCGTGTAATCGTCTCGCCAGCAAAAACGCACGCTGACACACATCAGGATCCTTCCACAGGAACACGTTTATTCCAAAAACAAAATGGTGGAAGACCCCCAGGCCCGGGAAAGCACTGCTTATATACCGTTAGAGCGGTGTATTCACCTCTGATTGGCTGCTTACTCGTTGCGCACCAAAACACTCTGGGATGGGCTTTAACTTTGGTGCGCTTTTACCACGGCACATGCGCAGTTTACTTGTTTACTAGGAAGAATCCCGGACGTCATTGCCATCTTGCAATGGCGGATTCTGCCAGCGCAAACGCGGCTTCCTACAGGATTCCCCTCTTCTACACAAGCTGGCCAGTATGTGTTGTCACTTGCTTTCTTTTTCCTTTCTTTTCTTTCTTTCTTTTTTTTGTCAGTTTTTGTGGCTTTATTTAAACATAAACCATGTACCCAAGCCATCTATTCTATGGTGACTCTCATGGTCAGCTGTGCTGCTCTTCCTATCATGGCTTTTCGGTTCTTAGAAGACACATCATGAGCAATCTCGGCACAGTAAGATTTGTTGCACATCAGCAGTACTTCTAGCTCCTTGACATTGTGGACTAGAAACTTCTGCAAGCCGCAAGGCAGCATGTGCTTGGTTTTCTTGTTGCTCCGGTTACCAATGTTGGGCATCAGGATCTGGCCCTTGAATCTTCTCCACACCCTGTTGTCGATCCCTCTGGGTTTCTGCCAGTTTCACTTAATTTTGACATACCGGTCTGACTTGGTCCTCTTTTTGACGATCTTGGACTTCACTGGAGGCCGTAGGGCAGCCATGGTGCTACAAAGCAGCAACCACCTTGTAGGTAGCGCGGAGGAAGAAGGGAGTGGCAGCGGCCATCATTTGCTTTCTTTATGATAGCCATTCTGACCAGAATGAGATGGAATCTCAAAGTAGTTTTAATTTTCATTTCCCTGATGATCAATGATGTTAAACAAGTTTTAAAATGCTCATTACTTATTTGCATTTTTTTTTTTTATTTTGAGGACTCTCTATTCAGTTCCGTGGCCCTGTTTTGGGGGGTTGAGTGGTTTGTGCTATTTTTTCAATATTAATTTTCTTAAGTTCTTTGTATATTATAGATGCTAATACTCTATCAGATTTATAACTGGCAAAGATTTTCTCCTATTCTGTATTCTATGTTGAGGTCTATGATACAATTGCAGCTGGTTTTTGTTCAGGGTGAGAGATGATTTAATTTCATTCTTCTACAAGGAGGCACACAGATTCCCTGCACCGTTTGATGAAGATCCTATCTTCTCTTCCATCTTTTGGCATCTTTGTCAGATATTAGTTGGCTCTAGTCATGTGGCCTTGTCACTGGGTCCTCTATGCTACCCCATTGATCTATGAATCTGTTTTTGTGACAGTAATGCTATTTTAATTACTGTAGCTCTGTATTAATAACAAAATCAGGTTTGCTGATGCTTCCGGCAATGTTCTTTTTGCCCAGGATTATTTTGTCTATGTGGAGTCTCTTGTTCTTCCATGTGTATTTTAAGATTTTTTTCTATTTCTGTGAGAAACATCGTATCAGTTTCATTGAGATTGAATTTAATATATAAATTGCCTTCAGTGAGACAGCCTTTTTTGCAATATTGTTTCTTCTAGACCACTGGAGGTCTTTCCACCTTCAAGTGTCTTCCTCAGTTTCTTTCTTAGGAATTTAGAATTTTCATGACAGAGGTCTTTGACATTCTTGGTTAGGTTTATCCCAAGACATTTTTTTTTTCAGATTATTGTGAATGGGGCTGTTTCTCAGTTTGTTGTTTACTTCTAGTGTAAGAAGGCTAGTGACCTTTTGTGTTAATTTTGTATCTGCCACTTTGCTGGATGTGGTTGGTTTAAACATTTTCTGATGAAGTCCTTGGGATCTATTATTTATAACATCATCCCATCTGCAAATGAGATAGTTTGACTCCCTCCTGTTTGTAACCCTTCTATTCCTGCTCTGCCTAAGCTGTGCTGTATTGAACAAGAGTGGAGAAAGCAAACGTCCTCGTCCTGCCCCTGATTTTAGTGTCGATGCTTCGAGTTTCCTCCCACTTACTATAATGTGTGGCTGTAGGTTTGTCATATAATAACCTTATTATATTGAGATATGGGTTTTTTTCTATGTCAAGCTTACTCAGGACTTTTAACATGAAATGATATTGGATTTTGTCAAAAGCTGTGTCTATGGAGAGAGACCATGTGATTTCTGCCCTTGAGTCCATTTGTGTAATGTGTAACACTATTGATTTATGTATAGTGAACTACCTCTGCATCTCTGGGACAAAGCCAACTGGATCATGGTGAAAGATCTTTTTGATGTGTTCTTGAATTTTGTTGGCAGGTACTTCTTGGAGAATTTTTGCACACAAGTTGACTGGATAAATTGATCTGTAGTTTTGTTTTGTTTTTTGCTGTGTTGTTATCTATTGGTATCAAGGTAATATTAGCTTCATAGGAGCAGTATGGTAGTGTCTCTTCTTTTTCTATCTTATGGAGCAATTTGAGAAGCACTGGTGTTAGTTCTTCTTTGATGATCTGGTAAAACTCACCAGCAAAGCCATCTGGGCTCCGATTTAATTTTAGTTGGGATGTTTTAATTACTGTTTTGTTTTTCCTGCTTGTGGTTGTTGATTTTTTAAAAAATTGTTTATCTCCTCTTGCTTTAATTCTGATAAGTAATAGCTATCTTCAAATTATCCTATTTCTTTTAAGGATCTATTTTTATTATTTCTAAGGATGCACATGTGCGTGTGTTTGCCTAAAAGGGTAAGTGCATATGAGTGTTTGTGGATCCTGGCCTACCAGGCAGTGTCAGGGCTTGGTTACCCAGTATGCAGTGCTAGTGAGAAAGGATAAGCCCTTTAAGAAGTGGTGTCTATTTGAAAGAAGCTCAGTCTCAGGGTATCCCCCTGAAGGGAATACAGGGTCCCTGGGTATCTCTCTGTTTACTTCCTGGCCACCAGGGAAAACTCCACCAGGTTTTCCACACCATCTCAGTGCAGCCTCCAAACCACAGAATCAAGTGAATCCCCTGAATAATGACCCAGAAATAACCCTTGTCTCCTTGTCCATTGTCTTTCTTGAACATTTGTCACCACTTGAGTGCTGACTAACACAAGCAGAACTTTGTGTGGAGGAGCTGCCCTGCACTCCTTTTCCATGGCCTTATGGGTAGGCCATTTCACCAGGTGCTCCCTTATCTAACCCCCACCTTTGTCTGCCATGTGCTATGTTCTCTCCCTTCCTGGTTGTATGGCATTTCTTCTCTTTTTATCTGGCCTCCTCTGTCTCCAACATGAAATCAAATATCTGTCCATGTCCTAGACAAGCCAGCTTTATGCTTATTCTTTGAAGTTTTATGGCTAACAAATACTTAAGCCCCCAGGGTCCCTAGATTCTTTCTAAACAACAGCTTTCAGGTAATAAAGTGCTGTTTCATGTCACTAGTTAAGGATTCTAGATATTTGTAAGTGTCCCCAGACATTAAGTCTTCTTGGCCTTTATTTGTCAAGAAAAAGGGAGTGTTTGGTCTTTCAAGTCAAAGCCAAAACAGAAATGAATCTAAACAGCTCAGGGTTGTTATGTCCCATGTGAATGTCAGTGCAAGCACTATCAAAGTGCAAGGCAGAGCATCTCCTAGAGGAAGGCTTCCAGGCCTCGAGAAATTACTGTCTCCCCACCTTTGTGTTTGCTCTCATTTTCCTTCAGGACTAGAAACCAACTTACAGATGAAACAGACAAAGACACTTCTCTCCAGCTCTGAGGTTTGCTCTCAACCTCACGTGCCTTCCTTCTGCATGTGGCTATGAATATTTGCTGGTATGACCAGGCACAGACACAGAAGGGCAGGACTCTCAGCTCTCCTGCTAGGGAAGGAGCAGGTCCCACTGAGCAGACTATGTTGGTAGAAAGGAGAGAGAGAATCCTATTAATGAGGGACTCGTAGACAGTGACACTCTGCCTATGTGGCCAGAACTTGATAAAACAGCATTGCCTGAGCCTGTTAAATAGAAGCCTTTTGATCTTTCAAAATCCTCCCTGACCCCCATCCCTACCCTCACACGTATAAATTACAGTGACGTGTTTATTTCTACCTGTGAGACAAGGACTCTGCATTCCATATCACCAGTGTGCAGAGGATTTTTCAGAATCTCATCTAATGTAGCACTGAGGTGCCTAATTGTCTTTCCCCAAAGGCTGGGTCCCTCTTCTCTCTTTAATCTCATTTTTCTCTAGAACAACCAAAACATCTGACCATAAGAAAATCCATCAGGTTGCTCAGAACACTAACCCCCCAGTGCTTTCTTGACACAAGAAGCCCCAGTGGCTTTATTAAACCTTTATTAACAGACCATAGTTGCTTAAACTCCAATACCCTTCTACTTTGAGTTCTAAAACCAAAAAGCAATCCAGCTTTCATTTTACATGTCTATTTTTCTTGTTAAAAATAGATGTTCCAGGATCTAGTGTTTGTTATAAAAATAAAGATATGTACAATACCAACAAAGAATCTAAGGTCAAAAAAATTACATTTAGATTGACCTAGAGAGAACAGGCACAAAGTATTAAGATGGCTGCCACAGCTTAAGTTTCTTTTTGATTATATGAACCTCGAAGTGATATAGATGTGTGCATATCTTTGAATGTAATTTAGTCTTCGCAGAGTCTACTTTCAGTCACTGAGGGGCCTGGTAGGACTAGAGAGAAGAATTGAACTTTACTGTGATCAACCGTTCTAGTTACAGATTCTTAGTCTGTGATCTGACTTAAATCAACTTAACCCTACATTACAAAAATGAAATTAATACGGTTTCAAGCACCTGTTTAATGAGAGCAATAGAATCCAGGCTCACCAGATCCAGAACTCTCTACAGGATTACCAGCATCCTGTGACTCACATCATTACTTTAGAAGTAGCCTTACCATTCTATCCAGCTGTAGAGGCTCCTGTAATTAGAATCAGCCACATTTGGTGAGAGAGACGAGAGAAGTAAGCTTGATTCCTAATAAGGTTTAAATATAAATGTTCGTATTTAAAATATCAGTTGATTATATTCAACTGTGAGAGTGAGTGGGCAGCCACTAGCTTTTCCCTCCTAAGGGATCTTGACTTTGGTGCTTTGGGCACCGTGAAGTCACTGTTGAGAATGAGCAAAACTAGGTGATGAGACTGATGGTAAATACTTGTTCTGATGCTCCCTGCACAGTAATTATGAAGAAATTTCCTGAAAGGTTGGTGAGACTAGAAGACAGAACAAAGGAGTTCCCAACCCGTTAGATAAGATTCTAAAGAAGAAGGAAGAGGAAGACGAGGAAGAGAAGAAGGAGGAGGAGGAAGAAGAGGAAGAGAAGGAGGAAGAGAAGGAGGAAGAGAAGGAGGAAGAGAAGGAGGAAGAGAAGGAAGAAGAGAAGGAAGGAGAAGAAAGACTTAACACAGTAAGAAGCTGTCTTATGTGGCTGGATATCCCAGTGAAAGATCCAGTCAACTGTGTAGAACAGCAGTTCCAACCTCTGGGTTGAGACCTCTTCGGGAGCTGCATATCAGATATTCTGCATATTGGATGTTTATATTGTGATTCACAACAATAGCAAAATTACAGCTATGAAGTAGCAATAAACAATTGTATGTTTAGGGATCACCACAACATGAAGAACTGTATTAAAGGGTTGCAGCATTTGGAATGTTGAGAAACACTGTTATAGAAGATGTTATACTTATGTTTTTTTCATTGGTATGGGCTCTCTCATCAGAGAGGATGGTGGCTGATAGCTTAGGCTATCCCAGCAGTTGGAAAAATAAGTGTATCATTCCCAAAGGAGGATCCAGCCTAACCACACCCAGGTCCATCATAGTCCACTCATTGCAGTTTTAGATCCATTGCTTTGAACAGTTTCTTGGGGCAATGGTTCCAAGGTTCTAGTTCTCTCCCTACCCGAACCTTAGGAAAGGAAGGTGAATGCGAGGAAATGGGCCCAATAAGTTCAGTTGCCCTAAGGTCCAACTAGTCATTTCTTTTCTTTTCTTTCCTCATTTGTTTGTTCTTTGTCAACATTATGGAAGAACAACATTGGTCTACAAGGGACCCAACTGAATCATGTGGATGTCAAATGTGCCCTCTGTGTCACAGTGTGTAGCAACAGGAATCAATCACTTGCCAAAGCAGTGATTCTTTTCTCAGCCTACCTGTTCCTGCAAACTGAGCCCTACCCTCAGTCACAGCCTGTCACAGTTTCATAGGACCCCTGAGCATAATCTCAGCTGTCAGACAGCCTCCTAAAGAGTACGGACATATAATTTTCAGAGCTGTCCCAAGAAAGTGAAGGAGGAGGACTTTACTATCAGTATTGACTGGCAATTGGATACCAGTTATCCAGGAAGTGGGTAGGATCTTAGGGGTCTCCCTTCAGCTGAGTCAATTCTTACAGAGGTCAATGTCCCAAGGCAACCAGTTTTGCCTTACCTACAGCCATGGGCCTTTCCTTGTTGAAGGGAGATCTGAGCTGTCCATCGCCATGGCTACCATTTCTATTCAAGTCAAAGTCAAATAAAGTCCTATATTAGCTCTATTTGATTCTAAGAACTTAATCAAACTTGTAGACATTTTCCTTCTTTCTTTCTTCCTTCCTTCCTTTCTTCCTTCCTCCCTCCCTCCCTCCCTCTCTCCCTCCCTCCCTCCCTCCCTCCTTCCCTCCCTCCCTTCCTTCCTTCCTTCCTTTCTTTCTTTGGTAAAGCTGTAGAAATGCTTTCATCAACAATGACACTACATTTTTAAGCCCTTACATTTTTACCAGAAAGAGGGTCAGCTTTAATGCCATCTTTGAGGATGAGATCATGGAAACCAGAAAAGCCAAGTGATGTCTCAATGCAGGAGGTGATCATTTTCAGTGAGTGGGAGACAGTTCACATCCCCCTTGTAATTAGAGCCAGCACACACTCATTACATGAGAAAAGCCTCTTAGTGATAACAATGTAACTGAATCGGCCCAGTATGGGGTCATTTTCCTGTTCTAAAAGTGCCAAACACAACTAATGTGGAAGAACTTTCAAAAGGACACTGAATTTACAGCTCTCAGATTCAAGGTTACTCCCACCCATGAAAAAGCCAAGCTCTCTATTTCAAGGCCTAGTCACCCACAAATGGACCTGCATGACATAATTGGAATATAAAACTATTGAAGTGCCAGATTTACATCTCTGAGGTCAATTTAAACCAACGCGATCTTATTCTTACAAACTGCTCTGTCTCCCTTGCAATGCTGTGGTTTATAATAGAGTTATTATTAGCTCTGACCACAGCTATGCCACTCTAACAGCTTCCCCACCTGCCTGCCCTGAGAGTGATCTCCTCTGGCGTGGAATGTCGGTTGTAGTCACTCTTCAAACCTCTCAACCGCCCTCAGCACTGTACAGTGGCACTGAGCCTTCTTTGGGCATGGTTGTTTCCTCAAGGAGACAGAGGGTGGAGGACAAAGGCCCTATCATGCTATTCCTAATAGGTCTCCAATGTGCTCAGCGTTAGGACCTTCTACACTAGATGCTTCCTACATGTTTCTTGTGGGAGTAATGATATATTGGGTGTGTATTTGACTTGGTCAAGAGATGAATTTTTTCTACTAATTTGAAAATACTTTATTCTGTTAGGTGAACACTTTATTGAGTTCCTTTTTGCTTACATATGACACATTTGGTCAGGAAATGAACCCTAAACAACAACAGCAAAAACATATGCCTTTAAAAGGGCATACTGACCAATTGAGCCACAGTTCTCTGCCCAAGTAAATTTCCATTTGTGAACATGGGATGGTGAATGATCCAGGTGTGGTTGTGAACCATGAAAAGAATTGGGGTCAGCAGAATAGAAAGTGATAAAACGTTGGGGTATTTTATGGAATAATCCTTAGTTTTAAAATATATTATTTTTGCACAAATAATTGTGGAATAGTCTTTACAATTTGGAGGATCAAATTGAATTACTACAAACAGTAGCAATTTTTCCGGCCACATTTACTGACATATTTACTGACGAGTCTTATGAACTACAGTACAGTACAGGCATACTGTTCTGCCATACTAAGGAATGGCACATGTCCCTGCCAATCACTGCTTTTCAATTGAAAAAGACTTGTATATTGTTAAGTAGATATAATACAGGGGAGACTTTGGCAGAACCTTGGTTCATGTGTGCGATGAAATAATGGAGAATGTGCTCTGTGCTGCTCTTATTCCAATACATGTATGGGGGATCAGAGGGCAACAGCACAGACACTCTCCGTTTCCAAATATCTCGGCCCAGTATTCAGAAAACTAAAACTGAGATTGATGAGAACAATCACAGTAGAGCATCAGAGCTGAGATGGAACATAACTGGAGGGTTCCACAGACTGAGTAGCACTGTGGTCCTTTATATACATTTAGTTGATTCTTTTATTATTATTATTATTATTATTATTACTTTTTTTACAGGCCATATGTCACCCCCCTCCTGGTCTGCCGTCCCACAGTCCCTCATCCCATTCTTCCTCCCCCTGTCTCCAAGAGGATGTCCCCACCCCCACCCCCACCCCCACCCCCCACTCCTGGGGTCTCAAGCCTCTCCAGGGTTAGGCACATCTTCTCTCACTGAGGCTAGACCAAGCAGTCCTCTACTGCATATGGGCCAGGGGCTTCCAACCAGCCAGTGTACGCTGCCTGGTTGGTGGCTCAGTGTCTGAGAGATCTCAGGGGTCCGAGTTAGTTGAGACTGCTGGTCTTCCTATGGGATCACCCTCCTCCTTAGGCTCTAAGATCAAGAATTGATAAATGAGACCTCATGAAACTGAAAAGTTTCTGTAAGGCAAAAGACAGTAAGACAAATTGGCAACCTACAGATTGTGAAAAAAAAAATCTTCACTAACCCCACATCTGATAGAGGGCTAATATCCAAAATATATAAAGAATCCAAGAAACTAACTTCCCAAAAACCAAACAACTTAATCAAAAAATGGGTATAGAACTAAACCAAGAATTCACAGCAAAGGAATCTCGAAGGCTAAGAAACACTTAAAGAAATGTTCAAAGTCCTTAGTGATCAGGGAAATGCAAATCAAAACCATACTGAGATTTCACTGTACACCAATTAGAATGGCTAAGATCAAAAACTCAGGTAACAGCACATGTTGGCAAGAATGTGGAGAAAGAGAAACACTCCTCTGCTGCTGGTGGGATTGCAAGCTGGTACAACCACTCTGGAAATCAATCTGGAGGTTCCTTAGAAAACTGGAAATAGGTCTACCTGAAGATCCAGCTATACCACTCTTGGGCATATGCCTAAAAGATTCCCCACCAGGCCACAGGGGCACATGTTCCACTATGTTCATAGCAGTCTTATCTGTGATAGCCAGAAGCTAGAAACAACCCAGATGTTCCACAATGAAAGAATGGACACAGAAAATGTGGTTCGTTTACATAATAGAATACTGTTCAGCTATTAAGAACAAAGACATCATGAGTTTTGCGGACAAATGGATAAAACTAGAAAATATCATCCTGAGTGAGGTATCTCAGACCCGAAAGGGCATGCATGGTATATACTCACTAATAAGTGGATATTAGCCAAAAAATGTACAGAAACTAAGGATACAATCCACAGAACTCAAGAAGATTAACAAGCTAAAGGGCCCAAGTGAGGATGCCTCAATCCCACTTGGGAGGGAGAAGGAAGCATAAGGCAGAGAGAGGGAGGGACTGGGTGGGAGAGGGGAGGAGGAGTGGAAAAGGGAAACATGATCGGGTATTGGGGGAAGGACAGGAGAGAAGCCCTGAGGGCCAGCAGGATGAATGGAAATATGCAACCTCAGGGTAGGGGTGAGAGGTGTGTTGGGGGGTACCCTCTAGAATGTACCAGAGACCTGGGCGTGAGAGATTCTCAAGACTCAAAAGGAGGGACCTTAGATGAAATGCCCTACAGTAGGGAGAGGGAACTTGTAGAATCTACTTCCAGTGGAAAGACAGGGCATCAAGCAGAGAAATGGGGTTGCCATCCCACAGTCAAAAACTCTGACCCAGAATTGTTCTTATCTAAAAGAACTGCAGGGACAAAAATGGAGAAGAGATTTAGGGAAAGGTGGTCCAGTGACCGGCCAAACTTGGGATCCAGCTCAATGGGAGGCTCCAAGGCCTGACACTATTACTGATGCTATGGTGTGCTTACAGAGTCTAGTATGGCTGGCCTCCAAGAGGCCCAATAAGCAGCTGACTGAGACAGATGCAGATACTTACGCACAACCAATGGACTGAAGTCAGTGACCCCAGTGGTTGAATTAGGGAGAGACTGGAGATGAGTCTGATTCATTGTTTCTCCAGCACATTCCTTGTCAAGAGTAGATAATTACTGTTCGTTGATTGACCTGATAGGATCAATCAAAGTTGGGACAGTCTATAAGGGAGTTTCTAGGTTGGGTTCATTGAGGTAGAAAGACTTACCCTAACTGTGGGTGGTACTATTCCATGGCTGAATCAAAAGGAAAAGAAACCTAGCCAACTACCTTGCACTAGTCAGGTCATAAATGTAAGAGAATTTACTGCTGCCATGTTGCTGAACCAGGATAATTTGTTAGCTGTGTTATAAGCTTATCTTTATACCCCAGATATGTGTAGCTCCTCATCAAAGAAACTCCTCTCTACAGCGAATGGAAACGATTACAGAAAACCACAACTGGACACAACGCAGAGATCAATGGCTCGTGGAGAGCCCCATCCTGGTTACTACATCTGTAACATAGCTTCTGCTTCTATGACTCGGGGAATATCCAGGAAAAGAGCGCAGAAAGATGTAAGTGCCAGAATACCAGGAAGTCTGCCGTGAGACCACCTCTCTCAGAAATGATTGCAGAAACAAGACCTGCCCAATGACCACATCAATTGACGTGCTAAGATGCAAGCAGAAATACTCACCTGAGGGAGCCCACCCTAGACAAGGAACTATAGGTAACTTAACGGCCTGAATCACCCTCTCCCCAGAACATAAGCCCTGGATGGGTTAGACAAGACTAAAGGGTCAGTCCTGAAACCATATACACACAAGCAAGAAAAGCAGAACCACCAGGTTGTATTTATATATTCATACATATAATTCATACATATATATATATACACACACACACACACATATATATATATATATATATATATATATATATATATATATATATGAGACAATAATAATAAGAGAAAAAGAGGTTATGAACTTGAGATAGAATGGGTGAGGGATTGATGGGAAGGAACATGGGAGGGGCTGGAGGGAAGAAAGAGAAAAGAGAAGTAATGTAATTATATTTTAATTAAAATATAGTTTAAAATGAACAGATAAAAATTTTAAAAATTAAATTTAAAATTTGATTAAACAGGAGGGAGTGAGCTAAGCATGAGCGTCCTTCCGTCACTGCTTCCTGACTGTGGATATGACCGATGGATGGATGGACAGACAGATGGACAGACAAATGGAAGGATGTGACCGACAGATGAGACCATGTGCCTCACACACTCCCATCTCTTCCCTGCTGTGCTGAACTGTAGCCCTTGAATTCCGTGCTAAACCAAACCTTTTCTTCCTCAGCTAAGCTCATTTAATCAGGGGTCTGATTACCAAAACAAGAAAAGTAACTGAACCATTGCCCTAAAAACTATTTTTAACTGAACGAAGAAATGAATGAAAGGACAAACCATTAAATTAAAGCCTGATTAAAAATGGTCAGCATATTTATAACACAGAAGCACAGAAGAAGAATAGTTAAGGCTGTCCTTAAAAAAGATATCATATCACAATACCCTCAAACTATATTATAGAATCATAGTAACAAAAGCAGCATGGTACGGCCACAAAATCCAAACATGGACAGAATACAGGACCCAGAAAGAAGCTCACCTAATTTTTTGACAAACTTGTCAAAAGCCTACACTTTTGAAGAGAAGACTGCCTTTTTAATAAATGGTGTTGGGAAAACTGGCTTCCATGTAAAGGAATGAAATTAGAATGACTCCTATTCTGCACACACAAAAAAATTCAATTAAAAATGGAGCAAAGACATTAACATAAAACTTGATACTTTGAAACTGCTATGGGAAAGCACGGGGAAATGCTCCAAGGCAGAGGCTGCACAATGACATTTTGAAAAGGACACCAATAGCATAAGAACTGAGTTAGTATCGCATACAATTAGAAAGCTTCACTACTGCAGAGGCCACAGTTACAGGAGTAAAAAGGCAGAACGGGGGAAACCCATCTCCAACAACATATCAACAGGAGATTAACCTTGAGTCTACGCAAAGAACAGCAAAAGATAAGCACACAAACCCAAACTATCCAGTCTTTACTGACTAATGAACAGAAGAAACAATCCTCAAAAGAAGAAAAGTAAATGGTCAGTAACATCTTGAAAAGCTGTTCAATACCCCTAGTCATCAGAGAAATGCACGGTAAACCTTGGAAACTTCACCTCACTTCCATTGGAATGGCTATTGTTAGAAAAGTAAATGGCAACAAGTCCTGGTGAGGATACAAGGGAAAAGGTTACTTCTGCAGCTGGGAGTGTAAACTTGTCAGTTGCCATGGACATCAGTATGGAGGCTCCTCGGAAGATTGAATATTAGAACTTTTACACACACACACACGTATGTATGTATGTATGTATGTATGTATGTATGATCCATGAAGAATCTCATTATTTTGCATGCTGTCCTAAAGCCTTAGTAAAATAAAATAAATCATAAATGAGAAACTTTTGACAGTCACCAATGCACAGCAGTAAGCTGCGTGAGCCTGCATGTACCTCAATTACAGAGTCACAAAAATTAGGCAGCAATGGCTACTCAGGATAGATCTTCTGCAGCATGGTGTCAGGGATCAATTCATGGTCAGAACAGCCATGTTATTGTCTTCTATTGCAGTTTTCTGATCCACTGGTGGTATTACAATGGGATTTACTGTAACCTTCAAATTTAATTTGTGCTGGTTTAACAATGAAAGTAAGGGGTAGTTTTGATTTGCAATCCTTGAATTTTACGGAGACTGAACGCTCCTTTATAACTGTTATTTTTTATATTGATTGCTGTTTACACTTCTGAAATGACTGACATTTTCCTTTGCCTGTACTTTCCCTCGGAGTATTCAAAATTTCCTTCTGACCACCCAAAAACCTTTCATTAACAATAAGGGCTGACATGCATGATGGCTAAATTTATGTTTTAAGTTAAGCACATTACTGTGCTTAAGAGATTAAACAAAAATACCTCTAACCTGTAAGCCCACTTGCCCAAGGACAGATATAACTTCCTGGAATGCTGGGGGGCTGTTGTATATGCAAGATAACAAGTCATGTGTTTCGGCTTCCAAGTCCCATGTTTTCGTTCTGTAAAAAAGCTTGGTTGCTTCAGCTGCACAGGCAAGCTTGATCACACATAGGTGGGAAGTACATAGGCAGGAAGTATGTCAGGATGTTGTTTGCTCCTGATTGGACAAAAGTGGAAAGTACTTGTGGGTTTTGCCTTTATACTCCTGATTCTGGGAATTCTGGGTATGGATCTGGCCAGGGTACATCTTCCTGGACAGTATCTAATAAAACTTGCTTCAAAATTGACTCAAAAATTGTGGTTTTGTTCTTGCCTGGCTAGATTAACACATGTTGTGAACATTTAACGCAAGGTACTGTTTTAGAAACCACACAATCTCATTCACCTCTCATACTGAGAGACATATTATTATTATACCTAACATCTGGGGAAACTAACTTAGAGAGGTTAAGTGACTCTTAAAGCTCAGATGGCTTTACACAATGGGAGCTCTGGCACCTGATCCTTTATCAAGGATGTTCTGTGTTCTGTATAGGATGGCCCCTGACCGTTGAGGCTGTGCCCAGGCAGAAGCAGCTCTCTCTCAGCTGTACCCAAGGGTCAGCTGGGGAGAGTGAGCCAACTGTTCTTCATAAGGAACTGAGATAACTCAGACACGGTCTTTACCTATGGGCATCTTCCACTCTGCTCAATCCTCACTGAGTTGATATTCCTAAGCCTCTGATCTAGTCATTTCTAGCTTCAAAACCTTCCAAAACTCTTCATGGCAGACTCAATAAGACACTTCCTTGGGGGCATCCTTCCTGTCCTGGAGATATGGGGTGCAGTGACTCCACTCTGCCTCCCTCCACTCCTCTCTCTTGTCTTTCCCCGTTTATTTCTTCTTTAAACATTTATTATGTTTTTCTGTGATGGTGGAGAAGTAGGAGTAGATAGATCAGTGTCCTAGCCTTTGACCTTTCACTGTCTGAACGGCCATCTTTCCTTCACCTCCGCACACTTCAACGTGTACCTAGTGTCTAACCAGCTTCCAGTGCTAGCATTTCTTTGCCTGGGTGTTTTCTCAGTTTGGTTAAAGGGTTAGGAATGTGTTTCTCCTCTGCCAATATCATTTCCATCAACGACCGCAAACTGTTAGTTATTCTAGCTTCCTCATCCCTTGGGAGGGATAACCCTGAGATTCAGGTTCTACACTGGATCCCAGAATTCCCCTGCAGAAGTTCCAGTTATCTACACTGTCAAACTGCTCAGTCAGGAATTTTCTCCTCCCTTACGTTCCCCTCCCTTTACCAAAGTTTGCTGGAATTAACTTCAAAATAAATTACTTGTGCTCTGTGTGGCTTGGAAGGGAAGCCAAAATTAGTTCCTCGATAACCTTGGACTTTGTTTTGTCTGCATGAGAGGCTCCACCCAATGGCAGGAAAACACAGATTTTGCATTTGGCTGACATGGAGTCTAAATCTTGGTCCTGTTATAGAGTAATCTGTGACCCTGGAGGCTTTATGAAGGGGACAACTTGGCCTTCAGTACCAGGTGAGGCTTCGGTTGATACAAGCACACAGCTGTCCCGAGTTGAATTTTGTCTTTTATAATTCCTTATCTTTGTTCAGGTTCTCTTTCTGTCTGGAATATTCTCCCATGCCATTTTTGCCTGTGGAAACTCTCATTGGCCTCTCCGTCCACCTTAGCATGAGCCTTTGAGGTCGAGCCGTGTAGTGTGTGCTATGAGGGGCACTTACTTAGCATAAACAACAAGCAAGCTTGCTTTCTGATAGTTCATCTCCATATTCCCCGTGACACTGATTCTTATACCCGGACAACCATGCCCTGGTTTTAAACATCCTGAGTTTGAATTATGAAAGAAGAAAATAACAACAACAACAACAACAAAAAAGAGTGATTTTTTTCTTTCCCAGGATCTTAGGACCTAAGGCACCCAGAAGTCAATCACAGGGCGACTTCTGCCATCAAACTGTTCTTTACCCAGACAAAGCCTGTCTCTGTGCTCTGCCCTGCCCTTTCTTAGGGGACCTTGTTGGAAGGTGAATGTCCTGAAAGCTGTATTCATGGGCACCGCTCCTCTTTGAGGAGCCTTCTCTAAGGAATGAGGAATTTGTTTGGCCACGGATGCTGCCTGGGGCTGTTTGGGAAGCTGTCATTAGACCCTCCAGACTCTCTGCAGATGACCTCCTCTGGTCCCCTGCAGTTAAGCATCTGCTCAGCACCATGGCAGGAGAAAGGGGAAGAAACATCTCAAGGCAACCCACGGTCTTTTAATGTTTTTGTTTGTTTGACAATGTTGGCACTTGTCTTTCGGAAACTGCATCTGCATATAATATTACTTATACACAGACTTGACTAATTTCCAAGGCCAAGAGTAAGTCTGTACGCACAGTCCATAGTAGCTCTTGGAGTCAACCACATTTGGCCACTTCAACTCTCTTTGGAGAGTTACTTTCATGCTTCTGAGTTATGCATTTAAATGTCTTCTTTTCTCATGGTCCCCCCCAACCCAAAGCCTTAAGATCTCTCTTACTTTCATAGGATCACCTCTCTTACACACAAACTTCCACCCCTTCATTATCTCCATGTAACTTTTCCATTCTGTAGACGATTTCATTGAGTGTTTACATGACCATGACCCTTCCCACACTGTAAACTATTTCATTGAGTGACCATGACCCTGTGAAGATGCATACCATGGAACAGCGTTACAGAGCTTAAATCTCCTTCCTTGTACATTGAAGATCTGGGAGTAGATGGGATCAGAAGTGTTGGAGGCTCCCTCACAAGCTAAATATGCCTCAGTGTTCCAATGCTCTGTTAACATTGTCAATGCGTTAAATATTCTGTCAGTAGCAACTTAAGATATCTTGCCCAAGTCAAGTGCTCTGACTTTCAGCTTGAGACTGCGTGCTTGTTGTCCCTGTGTATAAATGCCATCTTGAGACTCTGTTTTCATTGTAACTTCAAGTACTCTTTATGCTTCTCTTTCTGGGCTTGACTGCTTGAAAGTGTCTTATTCTAGCTTCATGTTCATTTGACAGTCTCCTCTCTTCCCAATGCTTTGACATGTACTGACTCTATCCCTTGCCGTGGGGCCTACTTTTGCCCAAAAAGCTTTCCCCACTAGACCTTTCAATTCAGAGTTTTGTGTTTCAAATCTGCTTGTTCAGTTTGTTAATTTCTTTTTCTTTTTTTCCTTTCTGGAATTCCCTTTTCTTAGATTTTGAATCATCAAGGTGGAGTGATTTTTACTGCCATTTTTAATGACTTTTCCATTTGTGCCATCAGCATCTTAATTTCTCCAACCTTACATTTCTTCTATAATATCCCATGTTTATGGTTTCTCCTGTTTGCTTCATGGATGGAGTAACTGGAGATGTTTCTCTGAGAATGAAAGAGGATTAGCAAGTTAGGCTGCTCCATTGCCATTACGTGGCTGCTAGTAGGAGCCAGGACTCAAAGGGAAGAGACAAAGGATTATACTGCTCAAAGCAGCAGCAGGAGAAGTCAGAGCATAATTATTTATAGTCATTTTTTCTGGGCATCAGTACTACAGAAAGAAATAAGAGGCCCTGGTGACATGTGCCTGCATGGGAAGTTATTACAGGAGAGGAATCTAAAACTCTAATTTTTTATAATAGAGAGGAAGCTTTTCTGACCTTTGTTCCAGAATGAAGCAGTCCACTGTGCAGCAAATAAAGCCCACTCTTTCCTGCAGGAAGAGAGAGACATGTTTGCTGTGCAAATGCCTCAGACATACAACCTCACCTGGAGGTTTGAGGTCTCAAGATAAGAGACTATCCAGGATGATCTGGGTGAGTCCAGCTGTGCTAAGTGAAATAAGACAGATACAGAAAAGTTGACAAGTGCTTCATGTGTAATCTAAAATAGCCAAAGTCATAGACAGTACAATAGAAGTCATCAGAGGCTGGGGAGAAGGAAATGAGATGCTGGTCAAAGGGTGTAAGGTTTCAAAATAACAACTTTGGGGCCTCTATTGAGGGTGTGCTAATCAGCTTGCTTGTGGTGGTCCTTTCATCACAAATAAACATATCAAATATCTATATAATATTAATGTATGAATATTTTGTTTAAACTTCAGTAAAGCTGAAAAATTGCATCAGAGAGGAAATAGGCTAGAAATGGTCAGAAAACATGAATGTTCTCCTATCTAGCCCTGTTAAGTTGGAGACTGTGACTCGGAGGAGAAATTGTATTTTTATTTTCATTAAGTTTTGCTGAAATGTAGGTAGGTATCTTTCTATTAGGAATGCAGACATGGTGGTCAGGGTCCCAGTGGCTCACACTCCAGTGAAGTCTTGCCTCATATTGGTCCTGTGTGACCAATAGGACACTGGAGGAGTGATGCTCATTACTCCTGAGGTTCCGATGAGAGAGACTGTGGCCTATGTCTCAGCCTTTATTTTATTTTTCCATCACTCATGTAGGGAAGTCAGCGGCCATGTCTAACATGTGACAAGGAACTTGGGCATCTGTCCAACAGCAGTGAGGGATGGAGTCCTGCCAATCGCCACTTGAATAATTTGCAAGCCTTTCCCTTTTGATAACAATAGTCCTGGCCCACAGCTGACCTGCAGTCTGATAGGTGGCTCAGAGCTAAGCCACCTTGGAGTCCCAGACCATAGGAACTGTCCCATTGCTTGATTATATCAGTTGCTAAGTTGTCAGAGCAGTAGATAACAAACACATTGGCATTGTCTGTCACTGTAAATTTGTCACTCTAGAGGTCACAGATCCTTTACTGTCACATTGAAGATGTTGGAAAGAGAATCAAAGTGTCTTCTGCATGTATCACTACTTTGATTAGAATACAGAGTAGAATAAAGAATGTATATCACTTTATTAAGATGAAAATTAAATTTTAATGTAACCAATGTCTTTTTATCTCTATTCACTTACTTGGATTTTTGCCCTTCCTATGCATATTTTTGCATATTATATGAATTTTGAGTACAATATGCATATATGCAAAGGCATTCATAAGCTTCACAAGAAAGGTTAGAAACTTTAGATTTGTGGGTCATGGTCTCTCTCTGATGATGTGCAAGGGGCCAAAACACTTCCCAAAAGCATAAAGAATTCTGTATAAACTGAGATGTCAGGATCTCCTACTGCCCTCAGAGGCACCTTCTGCACGAGCTGGGTGGATTGGGAGGTTCTTTGGGAATAGTGGTTCCAGGAAAGGAAACACTAGCTCTGCAGCCAGCCTGGGCTCCCTTTGCATCTAGCATGGTCCTCCCCACTTCTTATCCACTATCAGACAGCCCTGTTAGTTGCCCTCTAAGCTTGACCTGGCTGACTGTAGAGAAATGAAGACAGTGTGCTGATAGGCAGTGAGAGTCAGCACAACCCACTAGGGTGAGGGGCAAGAGGAGACTCCCCTTCCTTCCTAGGGCAGCCTAGAGGAAAAACCTCGGTGTAAGATTCTTATTTGGCATTTCCTCAGTGGAGGCCATTTCTGGCCCCTCCATCCTTAGGAATCTGGGTCCTGGCTGTCTACAGGCTCCAGAACAGTGCCCAAGCTCTTTATGGGCCACTGGAACTTCCTTTTCCCTGAGAGTTTATGATCTTGTGTTTAGAGGTCCCAGGAGACAGACAGTAAAGAACGCTAGAAAATGTTGGCCATCATCCAAGCTCAGTCCCTTTTTCCAAATGTGAACCTCAAGACTGAGAAGGATAAAATGTCTTTCTGGGGTCAAAAGTCTTCCTTTGACAAGATCCAGGCAAAAGCTTGATGTATAACCAGACTGACCACCACAGACTGGCTGTCTATATGGCTTGTGTTCTCAAGACAGGACAGAGGGCTCACCACTCAAAGAGTGTTGAAGGACAGAGTGAGCACACCCAGTCACCATGGCTGATTTCTTTCTGTCCTATCAACTCTTTCTATACTTTCACTCCAAGAAGTGGGAAAAAATGGCCTTGGCAGACCTCAGCATCTTGACATTTTCTCTGTCAAAGCAAATAATATTTTGCCTGGGTTTTTCTTTCTTCACTCCAAGAGTTAAAAATTACTTGTATTTTGGCAAGCTCCTGGGTCAAAGCAGAGACTTTTTTTTGACTTTGATAATTCTAGAGCTATTAGTTCTTTTGTTTTTGTTGTTGTTGTTTGTTTGTTTGCTTGCTTGCTTGCTTGCTTTGGTCCTGGGGATTGAACTCAGGCTTTTCACTTACTAGACAAGCACTTTATCAAGGAGCTAAATCCCTAGGTCCTAATTAAGCTTTAAAATTATTCTGTAAGCCCCACCCCCACCCCCATTATGACTTCATCTGTCCAGGAGTAATGGGGAAAGTTGAAAAGTGGAAAGTGGATTCATGACCTGGATGACTTTGGAGGCTGAAAGGAGGGAGTCCTTGATGGTGCCAGAGCTGAGCTTTTAGGCATCTGAGCAGACCCAGGATATGTGCCTTCCCCCTGTATTTTCACTACTGTGCATATAATACATGAAGTAAATGTGCTTTAGTGGCTAAATGACAGAGAAGTAAAAGTTCCCATCAAAATGATGCTTGGTAGAGGACGCTACAGTCACCTGTGTCTTCTCACTTGAGTTGAGATCCCAACTGATCCATGACAGTCTAATGCCAAACATGCTTTTCTGGACGTAGATATGGGGATCCAAGAAGGCTAGGTAGATGCTCCACTGCCTTAGTCATGTGTGCCTTAGTCAGATGACAAGAAGTAGGTATCTGGTGGACATACATTGAGAACAGACTGTCAACTTCACAGCTGTGGCTTCACAATCACAAAACTGGAGGAAGATACTTTTTCCAACTCTATGGTCAACAACACGGCCAAGTCTCAGTCTTTCACAGATATATAGCAGTTTTTAAAAGGTGTCATTGGCTGATATTTTTCTTTCTTTCCTTTCTTCTTAACGGTTTACTTATTTATTTTATGTATGTTAGCTCTCTGTCTTTACGTGCACCAAAAGAGGACACCAGATCCCATTACAGATGGTTGCGAGCCACCACGTGGTTGCTGGGAATTGAACTCAGGAACTCTGGAAGAGCAGCCAGTGCTTTCAACCTCTGAGCCATCTCTCTAGCCCCTGGGCTGAGATTTTTTTCAATCAAGTATACTTCAAGGAATCAGGCAAGAAAGCAATCAGTCAAACAAGCAAACATAAAATGTCCATTAGCAAGATGGATCAGTGGATAAGGGGACTTGCTGCTAACCCTGCTAACCTGAGCTCCATTCCTGGGACCCACATAGTAGAATGAAAGAAACAACTGCTACAAGTTGTCCTCTGACCTCCACATGCACCCTATCATAAATAACTTAAGACATAGACACACCATATGTAAGTATTTTAATATGCTTCTATATTTTCATATATGTATTTTGAATTTTGAAAAGTTCTTATGAAAATCAGACAGGGGAAACTTCATTCTATTTCAGCTTCTTTCCTCTTCCCCGACTCCCCCATGCATGCTAAGTTGATGAGCTCATAAATTGGATACCGCACACATTTTGAATTTCTATAAAATCCTTGGAAATTTATACTGGATGGAGCAGTGCAGTATTTTTAATTCCTATGACATGTTTGAAAGGGAAGGAGAAACAGGAGACATATGCTACTAAGTAGTTTAAGATAATGTGGTCTTAACAGTTTGGATAAAAAGTATTGACAGTCTGCTGTATATTGTACAAAGCACTAAATGGCATTTTGGAGAGTCAGAAATGAATGTGATAAATCTGCATAGATGACAGTTCATGTCTTTGAACACTTCGAACCTATTATACACACAGTAGCCCCAGTCTACACACAAATTATACAGCCCACAGAAAATACCGATACAACAAGGGACTTCAAAGTATGTCACCTTGTCATGAGAGAGCGATTGTGGTGGAAGAAGAGGCAGGTGAGACTTGGGAGAGCGGAAATGTAGGAAGAGCCTCGTGGGAAAAGGAATGACTGTGGCCAGGAGACATGTAGCTACCCTGAGTTGTCTCCTCCTCCACTCCCGTCTCTTTTTCTCTCAACCAGTGGCAGAGCCCCTGCCAAAGAGTAAAGAGTTAATATTGTGGAAGACTAGTTTTCAGAGACCTGAAAAGGCAGGCGAGGGGGCGGGGCGCCTGACCTAATTCTTTTCCACTTTAAAATCTCTATCTTTACCTCCCTAAGTGGCATTCCACGTCCCTGCCTCCTTAATGATAATGACAAGTGTCACGATGAAAGAAGGCTGGAGAAGGCTCTGAGTGCCGTTTTGTGTTTTCACCACGAATCGAAATACACCCACAAATCAAACAGTTCCGAACATCCGGGTGTGTGGAAGGCATTGGCCACCCCTCCCTCACTTAACCTTCTAAATGACTGCTATTCTGGAGTTTGTACTTTTTCTTGGCAATTTTTCTTTAAAAATTCTCTCCCGTTTTCTCCCTAGCCATTATTTTATGAATTATAATGCTGACTATTACCCCCTCCCATTAGCTTACTTGAGCTGCTTATTATTTCCTGACCATCTCTGACAGATTTCTAACGTATGACCTCACTGGTACTTTTCCAGTTTTCTCCTTAACTCCTGTTTTGTGAAACACAGTGTTATATATGCATTACGTGTTAGCATTCATTACATGTGCATTAGATGTATAAAACCCACATGGGCATGCTTCTCAGGAAACATCACACAAGGCCCCAATGCTCACATCCTGCACTGGAACTTGGCCCCTAAAGCTGGTTCAGCAATTGTCCTCTGACAGCAGATTCTATTTAAAGCAGCTGGGGCCGTATCCTGAGGATGGGATCTCTTGGCCCCTTCTGCTTGCTTGTCAGTGAGATAATGTACAGGACAAGGCTTTCAGAACTTGGAAGCATGTGCTGTAGGGTCAGTACTTGACACTGTGAGACATTTACTGAACAGATACAGCAGATAAAATGTGAACAAGATAGTGGGGTCCAGGATGCAAGGAGAGAGGAAGAGGAGAGAGAGGGGAGGGGGAGAAGAGGAGAGAGGAGAGGAGAGGAGAGGAAGGTGGCGTGAGGGGAGTCATACCATGATTAGCCTAATATCTTAGAGTCTAGAACAGAATTTGTCAAATACTTATTTTCCAAGCTATAAAATCATTATGGATTCAAAGGCCCATTTTACTGAATAGTTGAGAACTGGAAGATGAGTAGATGCTAACATTGTCAACACAAGTGGTGGACGAGGTGCCTGGAAAAAAAAACACCTGAGATGGCTCCCCCACTAAACTCTGATGGCCTTAAAGGCAATGACTGTACCACACTGCATTCTTCATTCAGTTTATACTCCCTAGTATGGACTCAGACACAGGGAACTTTCTCAAACACATGTTGAACGGATGGTATTCCTTGGAAACATTGTATGATGGGCCTTCATTGACTCATAGAAAAATCCAGATGTGCAGAGATGATAGTCTCTTGGACCTGGCTCTTTGTATGAGACTTTCCTTGCTCAGCAGCTGGGATGAACGGAAGAAGATCCCCCAAGACACAACACCCGTAAACTGTTATTACTGCTGGAATCTTTGGGTGATCTTTGAGGTGGATTGTTGTTCTTGATGCTCACTTTCCTTTCTTCAAGACGGAGTCTAGAGTAACAGGATCTCAATTGCACCTGGTATCCTCTAGATCCCATGTGGCCTTGGCCTTGGTGCATGGGACCTGCACTGCCTGCTGATGAACTCTTTCTCAGTTTAATAAGGACCCTATGGTTTTGCCTGTTGGCTTTACAGGGCCTGCCGTGTCCATCCAGTTTATTCTTTCCCAAAGTTGACCATGTAGCTATCTTCCTCTAAATCTAGTAGCCCCTAGGGTGACATCTGGCCCTCCTTGGGATTTCCATCAAACAGGAATCGGGAGACCCAGCACTGCCTTCCACATCCTCTGTTGGGTTCCACCATCCTCTGAACTAAAATGACCTATTCTTTTGTTATCCCAGGACCCATCGTATAGAGGCTCATGTGGATTTCTAGCAGGAAGTGAAATTAAAACCCACTCAAGGAATTAAGGGCCCACACTTCTGGCAGCTTTCCTGGCTTAGCACTGTCTCCCTTTGTCTGTCAATCAATTTAAAAAGTTTCATTTTTCCTCCCACCTCACCAGAGCCTCTTTCTGTCCAGGGAACATGCCTCAAGGCAGGGAGTTTGTCTTTGCACTAAGTTGGTCCCTGGGCATAGAGCAGTAGCTCTAAATACGATTCTTAGTCTGATTTAACAATTTTTTTTCTTTCACATAAGTAAATTTCAAATGTTTTTCAATAACTCTTATTCTTAAAATCAGATGCCAAAAGATCTGAAATGTTGGTATTTAAAGAGATTCGTTTCTTAAAAGTTACATACATGTTTCCCAAATGGGTTGTATACCCATCCCTCCCCACTAAACTAGTCTTAGAGACATAGACAATTTCATCAGTTTATTCAACAGTTAGAGACTAGCATATACAAAGAAAACTTCTACCTGAATTATACCTTATTCCAACTGATTTAAGAACCAACTGTCCTGGACCACTGGAGTATAAAAGCAGACAAGTAGGGAGTCCTCTACTATAAGGTACTTGTCAGCTGCAATGTTGACAGAAGGCTCTCTTGTTTGATACTATTGGGGTTACAGTTTTCTTTAAAAGGGAAACTGACTGGCTTTCTCCTTTTCCCAAGGTTGATGAAGAATGCTCTAAAATGAATGTAGAACACAACAGAGCAAACTGGTCACTTGGTAGCAGCGGTCTCTCATATCATCCGGGAGCTCACTGACTGCCTAAAAAAATCATGTTTACGGCCCACTGCCCACTTTACATTTCTCTTTCAAATAAGAGATTCAGTTCAGAATGAACACTCAAGTAACCAGTTGCTATGTTGCTAACCAATGAGTTTTTGATTGGATTTAAGACCCATTCCATGATATGAAACCCATATCTGAGACCTACTAAAGTGGCTCAAGACCCCAAGGCTAGATAGGTTGTGGGACCTGGGAGGAGAACCTACTTCTTTTGCTAAATGAAAACAGCAAAAAATGGACTCCTAATGAGATGATGCTACGTTTATAGACTAGTTCCATGCTCAATCTCCATCAGAGAAGATTCTTCTTGAGTTGGATGGCAATTAACAAAGACTCACAGACAGACAGTGTACAGAGTGAAATCCCTTAGAGCACTCAGCCCTAAATGGGACGTCTTTATTAAGCCCTTCCTCTTAGGTCTCTGAGATTCTTGTGGAAGCGGAAGTGGAGAGAGCCTGAGGTGGTGGATGACCACAAAGAAACAGCATCTTCCAAACACAACAGGACTGATACACACACTACCTCACAGAGTCAGTTACAACACACACAAGGCCTGCCCAGGATCATTACAGACAAAATCCCATACTGAGAAGAGGGAATGGGTAGAAAGCCAGCCTCTAACCCAGAAGCTGCTAACAGTTAGTAACTGCAGAGAGAGGAAAATCAATCCTCATCAGAGCAGCTACCCTGCGTACGCCAACCCCATTCCAAGGCAGGCCTTGTACTCAGGAGCAGTTGGACAACAACAAAATCAAACTGCATGCATGTATATATGTGTCCTTTTTGCTTTATTTCATTTTGGGTTTTTGTTTTGTTTAAAGGAAAGAAAGAATGTGAAGTTGGATGGAGAAGGAAGGAGTTGGGGGAAGGAACAGTATGATTTGCTTTAATGTGTGAAATTATTAAAAAAAAAAGACATAATAGGTGTTAGCATTCCTTCTAGGCTCTGCCCCACAGTTACCTGGTAACAGCCAGGTGTGCCTGGCTTACTATAAAAGGAGCTGTTTGCCCCCTGCTTTCTCTCTTACTTTCTTACTCTCTGTCCCATCTCTCCCTGCCCCTTTTCCCTCTTTCTCCCCCATCACCATATGTTCTTAGCCAGTCTCTCTCTCTCTCTCTCTCTCTCTCTCTCTCTGTCTTTCTCTATCTCTACTCCCTTCTCACTTCCCCCACCATGCCCTAAATAAACTGTATTCCATACTATATTGGTCATGTGGCTGGTCCCTCAGGGAAGAGATGCTTCAGCATGGGCCTGCAGAGGAACCCCTCCACCTCACCCTATCATGCCTCTATCAAATATATCCTTGTTTCTTTTCTTCCTTTTTCCCTCCCTCCCTCCCTCCTTCCCTCCCTTCCTCCCTCTCTTCTTTTCTTTCTTCCTTCCTTCCTTCCTTCCTTCCTTCCTTTCTTTCTTTCTAATAAAACACCACAATAAGTAAGCACTCAGGTCAGACAATCTAAACAGGACATTCAAAGGCAGATGGAGAAGCTGAAGCAACACAAGGTGTCAAGGTCTGCTCTTCATTCTCACCTACCTACAGCAAAAGAGCTTTCCTCTGAAATTGAAGTTGTAAAGTTGTAATTGTGTAAGATCTTTACAGCAATTCAACATCATATTTCCCTTTGCAGCTAAAGAAACCGAGGCTTAGTGTGGTGAGGTTAAGCACTTTGGTAAGATCCACAGCCAGGAAGCAAGTAGGAACGTCGACTTGGGTTCAGTCCTGACTCCCAGATCTGTTTCATTTTACAACATAGACCATCAGTCTTCCTAAATGCATTTTAACTCTAATTTCTGCCATCCTTTGTCTTTTTTAATTGTTGTTGTTATTTCTTCTTTTCTTTTTAATCTCTTTGTTACTGTGTTAATGAACCAGAACCCAAATCTACACAAAAGGCTAGGATACGCGCCACAGTCCCATCCATAGGAACTGGCTCATTGTCATTATCCACAATATGAAATCTATTCTATTACTCTGTCCACCTGCAACAATCAGAGTTTCATTATAAGTTGAGAGAACTGAATTGTGTTGTGTCTGTTTGTTCAGTGTTGCTCAGTCCTGGGCATTGCCCAGAGGCATTTGCCACAAAGTCCAACTGGGTCACCTGCCTCATTCATGTGCAGAGCAGATGCCTGCTGGAACTTGGCATTTCCAAGATTGTCATCTGAGGAAACAGGAAGAGCCTGTCTTTAGGCCTGCTAAGTCAGGACTGATTTTGTAAAAAAAAAAAAAAAAAAAAAAAAAAAAGAAAGAAAAAAAAGGAAAA
The DNA here is from genome assembly GCF_004785775.1 of Grammomys surdaster. Classification (NCBI taxonomy): domain Eukaryota; kingdom Metazoa; phylum Chordata; class Mammalia; order Rodentia; family Muridae; genus Grammomys; species Grammomys surdaster. The sequence goes on from NW_021604578.1 coordinate 5,857,444, forward strand.
AACAAAAAGCCACCTTGGTACCTGCAAGGATTGCCTGGCTTCGATTTCTTTTCCTTCGAGAGTGCTAGTAGTGATAGTTACAAATAGAAGATGAATAGAAATAAACCAGAACCTTTACATGTTTACATGTTGGGAAAACCTTTGTAGAAAAAAAGATTCTTCCACCACTGTACCTGGCCTTCCCTGGCCACCTCTTTTCTTTCTATATGGGGATCTGTTTGCTTATTTGGTTTTTGTCTGTGTTGTGCAGGCAGGACCCATGTCTATGTTCTTGCTTTTCTTTGTATACTTATGTTCTCAGACAAGCCATCATCAGTGGTATACGGTAATGATTTTATTTAAAATATTACTTTATGTTATGCCCACATTCCACAGAACTTAAATGAATCTCAGAACCAATAACAAGACACCATCCATGCAAGCCCATTGGTAAACTTGAGCTTTCTCTGACCAGAGCTACTTCTGCCACATTCCCCAGCTTTCCCGAGATCCTCTTTCTGAAATTTCTTGCCATTATTCCATTAGCATTGCTTCTTTGCAGCCTGAAGCAGAAGGCTTAAACATTTGGGGAAAGCTTACTTATTGTTAAGTATAACACCTAATAATAGTGTTATACATTAGAGAGAGTAACCTCAACAATCACAGTGCCTAGTTGCTACAGAAACCATGCATACTCAAAGAAAACCGAGCACAGAAAAATGGGTGCCAAGGTACCTGAAAAGAAAGTATAAATTGTTTTATTCATAGTCCAGCTGCCAAACCAAATGAGTCTCTCTGACTTTCATTTTGCAATCCTGATTTGTATACTATAATGAGGACCAAAGGGCAGTTATAATAACTGAGCTCAACCATCAGATGAGATGGTAATCCAAACTGACTTTAGACTTGGAGGTGGGAAGGGGGTCATGAGTCATTAGTGGTCAATCCACATGTGGTCCCAGGGGATAAATAGGAGTGTCTTGGGCATAAGAAGGGACTCTGCAGAGGAGAGGACAAATGGTGCAATTCTTTCTCAGGCGAGCCTATTTCCTGTTTCCTATTTTGGTTCCCACAGTAAGATTCTCTGTTGAGAAACAAGAAGCAAACTGCCCAAAGCTACTGTACATAGCACAGCCACAGGACTATCAGACAGCTACCAGAAAGATGAAGAAACTCTTTTCTCTGGAGGAGAAGAAGAAGAAGAAGGAGGAGGAGGAGGAGGAGGAGGAGGAGGAGGAGGAGGAGGAGGAGGAGGAGGAGGAAGAATCTTCTCAAGCTACTCCAAACCTTTCTACTCAAAGAGGCTTCTGAAATCACAGTTCAGATGAGCACACAGACAAATGCTGCTGGGCTCCCTCACCCTCTGGCCTGACCAGTGCTTCCTGGGAAGGAAGTCCTTCATCAACTGCATAAACTTCAAGTTGAGATGACTGGTAACAGCTATCTGCAAGTCTAAGTAATTCTAAAGGATACACAGCCACAAAGTGAAGTTCATCAAAGACGTTGGTATTATTCTTGCTTCTAAAGCAGATTATAGTATCAAAGCTTAGAAACATAGTTTTTCTAACTTTGGGCCATAGACAATCTCCTTAAGCTTCACATAAAGAATCCAGTGTAAAAAAAATGGAGATATTATCTCTCAGAATGGAATCTATCTTTGAAAAGAAAACATATGCATTGTTATTGAGAGGAAACAAGTTGCATATTGCTTACCATACTCATCGAGTATATTGGAATAAAATTTTAGAAATGGTAATGATATAACTATCAACTCATTTATTTGATACTGGCAGTGGTAAATTCAATAATAGCTCAGAGATTTAAAACTACATATCATTTTCAGCAACCTGAGATTCACAAGTTTCGAGCAGTGAAAAAAAAATTAAAATAGAAATAATGATTGTGTTTAGAGCTAAGAGTTTATATACTGATTGTGGCTCCTTGTTCTTTAACTTCTAAATTAACACCTCTAGAAATTTACCTAGAAATACATTCATAATTCACATGCCTAAAAGTGGAAGTTATCTTTAAGAATCACCATTTGAACTCTTGCTCTCTTACTCTCTTACCTTCTTCCCTCTCTGCCCCTTCCCTCCCCATTCCCCTCCCCCCTTCTCTCTCTGAGTTCATGGCGGCCTCTACTCCTCTTCTCTCTCTCTCTTCTCTCTCTCTCTCTCTCTCTCTCTCTTTCTCTCTCTTTCTCTCTTTCTCTGCCTGTCTCTGTCTCTACTCCCCCAACTCCCCTCCCCATGCCCTAAATAAACTCTATTCTGTACTAAAAAAAAAATCACCATCTGCTTTATAAAAAAAAACAACTTAATATTTAGAAACAAAATATTCTTTCAAATTATGATTAAGTGCAGAACCTGGTATCAAATTAAAGTTGAGCAACTACCTACTCTTACTGTTTTTCTCATCTGGAAAGTGGAAAGAATATCCAAACTGTAGGAGCCTAAGGATGTGCTAAAGTAGAAACGCTTCACCTGAGTAAGTGTTATTACGGTACTAGTGTTACAGGATGTATTAGCACCATGTGCTAATATGCACCATTAATCCTCTACATTCAAAATATACAAAGCAGGAAAGACTTGGACCTCTGTCTCTAAGGAAAGGACAAACCCATAAGCAACTATAAACAGCTAAATCAGTAACAATATAAGAGTCGGAATAGAGCTGGTAAGATGAGCCAGTGGGTAAAATGTTTGCAGCCAAGCCGTGCCTGAGTTTGATTCCTAGAACCCATATAGTAGAGAGATAACTGTTTCCACGAGTTGTCCTCTGACCTCCACATGCCTCCACAGAGACTTGTGCCCATTTTAATTAAAAAATTAGCAGTTTGGGGTTGGAGAGATGGCTTAACAGCCAAGAGGTTCAGGCCATTCTTCCAGAGGATCTGGTTCAAATCCCAATACCCACATGGCAGCTCATAACTGCCTATAACTTCAGTTTCAGGGGATCAGACACCTTCACTTAAACATACATGCAAGCAAAACACCAATGTGCATGAGAAAATTAGATAAGTTATTTTTAAAAATTAAAAGAGTTGTAATAAGGTTATGTTCAAGACACCATGGAAGTTACCCAGGTAATTTCTAGGAATTATGTCTTAGTGAGTGAGTGTGTGATTCTGAAGCTTCTTATCTGACATGAAAGTGTAGATAGCAGTTTACATAGAATTCCAAACATCAGAAACAGTAAAAAAGAATCAACATTGTAAACAATTGTTTTTGTATTTGATCATCTTTTTTTAAAACATCAGAAATGATTTTCTATAATGCACAGCCTGTGGTCTGATGGTTAGTAGTGTGATTCTATTTAAATACCCATCAAAAGTGAGAGCATCATGGCAGTCTCACTTCACTGTATATTGGGCTGGATTTAAACTTTTGAGCTGCTGCTGTTCCAGTTGCTATCATATCAAGGCATTTTTGGCCATCGTTATTATATGGTGTGCCAGCTAGTTTTTGTCAAATTGACACAAACTAGAGTCACTTGGTAAGAGGAACCTCTATTTAGGAATTGCTTCCAAAAGGATTGGGCTGTACACAAGTCTGTGGGAGCATTTTCTTGAATAATGATTCATGTATGAGGCAGTCCACTGTGGGCAGCACCACTCCTAGGCAAATAGTCCTGGGTTGTAAAAGAAATCAAGCTAAGCAAAACACAAAGAGCAAGCAGGTAAGCACATCCCTCTCTGGTCTCTGCTTTAGTTCTTTATCCAGGGTCCTGCACTGACATCCTCCAGTGATGGACCGTCCCATGCAAGTGTAAGATGAAATAAACCCTTTCCTCCTGGTGCTTCCTGTGCATAGTGTTTATCACAACAACAGAAACAAAGCAGAACAGGTAGTGTCTGGACATTCATAGTGGATGGTCTCCAGGATGCTCTGTCTTTTCACTTCTCAAGTTTTCTGGGTCACTTTCCCATCGCTTTTACTTATGACTGGGAGAGATTTCAAAGCTAAAACGTTTTCAAGTAGCAGTAGATTCTGAAACCCATTTTGCTTGCTCATCTTTCTGCTTCACACCTTCTAACCAGAGTAAACTGGCTGGAAATGAAGGTACATGAAACACACATGGAGTTGTAATAGTTACCCTAAGAAGGAGAGGTGGGGTCTAGAGGCTGGCTGTGAAGCAGTGTTAGCTCTGAAGGCATGAAGACCTGAATTCAAACCCTCAGCAACCAACTGAGAAACTTTGGGTTCGGCTTCACCTGTCTGGCACCGGGGCGAGCGTGGTGGTAGAAATAGGTATTTATCCTGAGAATTTGCTGGCCAGCCAGTCTACTCAAACCAGCAAGCTTCCAGCTCCAAGAGACACTGTCTAGAGGCAGTCAGTGGGGAGTGAGAGAGGAAGACAGCCATATCCAACTGCTTGCTTTTTCCTCATACACGTGCATGACCATTTACCACACACACATAATACATTCTATAAATAAATAAATAATAAATAAATAAATAGCAGTTTAAAAATATGTGTGAAGCCACTAATACCTTAGTCATCTTCTTATTTCACTGTTGGAGAGGGAAGGATTCTGACCTACATTTATGTGGATGGTCAGATATAAGGTCCCTGACCGTGGGCAGATGAGACAGATAACCCACTTACTGTCTGGAGGATGATACTGCCTCCTTCGGGGCTGGGTGGAGTGGTACCCAGGAACGAAGTGAATGAGGAGAGGCTGTGGAGATCAGATGTTAAAGCAGCATAGCTTGTCTCTCTAACTCTGTGGGCTGGATGAGAACTGTGATCTGCACCGTGTCTCATCCCTGTGATAACAAAGGTTGTTCCACTGGGGGATTTCATCCCTCGTATCAAAGTGGCTGGGATGATATGGTTAGGCTGGCAGGCTCCCTGTTAGCTTCTGATGTCAGGGTAGAACATAATTATAAAATGACAGAGATTATTTCAACACACCAGTTTGGGCAAGGAGTCTCCTTGTCTATAGCACACTGGCTAGACCTATATCACCTATCACCTTTTAATCTGTTCTGAAGTCAAACAATAAAGAAAGTGCCTTTCAAAGCCTGAGACAAATTTGGAGATGCTGAAAGCATAGTTGGGCCTGTTCCAGCCTTTCTCTCTTGTTAAGAACTCGGAAGAAGAGGGGCCCTCCTTGGCAGCCTATGGTCTGTGGCTGTCTCCAGTCTAACATCTAGGTCTCCTACCTATACTGCCCCCAGTGGCCTTTTAAGTAACTGCAACTGTAACTTAGAAAAATAGTCGCCACTGAAAGGAGGCATCTCTAGCTGCACGTGGAAAACAACTTCAGTAGAAAGTTGTAATTAGAAGCACACAGCACAGTGCCATTGTGACACGTTTTAATGATCTTAGTGACATGATGTCTGCTGTATTTACATGCCCTGAATAAAAAATAAAGCAATGTAATAAACAAAATCCTTTTTTTTTTGCATACTTTCATGTTAAATGGTGTTTCTTAAAGTCCCTGTGTGCCTTTACATAACATCAATTCATTGGTTATGTGCTGTGCACTTTTTGGGATGCATTTGAAGATTTAAAAAAACACCCAATTAATTTTGTTTCACAAATATATTTCTTTATGTTGGAGCAGTCTTGTTTCACTACTTGGAGAGCTAGCCTTTGGGGAAATAATTTAGACTCTACACATGAACACCCCTTAGTAAGAAAGAAAAAAAACATAAACAAAAGTAGCAACTCCTAAGTTTTAGAGAAAACTGTAGATGATCCAATAAGAAGCTAATGAGTACAGACTTCTTTATCTGTTCTTTTTTTTTTTCTTTTTCTGTTTGATGTTGTACTCACTGAGAGCTAGGCAATAAATTGTATGTTTCCCAATCATAGGATTTGGAAACGTGAAAAATATTTGGAGCCAGGGGTAGTGGGACTCACCTGTAATCCATACCACTTAAGAGGCAGGAACAAGGGGAGCTCAAGTTCAAGCCCAGCCTCAGCTACTTAGCCAGTTCCAGCTCATTCTGAGACCTAGTCTCAAACAAACAAAAAACAAAACCAAGTCAGACATGCTGGCACTCCGGGGTGTGGGGCCAAGGCACGTGTCCTATGCTGCTGGCATCCAAGCACTCCTGTCATCCTCTCTAGGTGTCAGCACTTGAAAAATGCCAGAATTAATTCAGTTCATGTCCAGGATATTCTACAATGGAAGCCACTTGCTTTTCCCAAAGAGAATCAGCATTTCATACTCAGTACCAAAGTTATAAGCAATTCCTAGATGTATTCAGAAGCAAGGAGGGGAGGGCAGAGAGCAAACTGTGTAGACAGGGGCAGAATAAATCTCTATTAACTTTTTTTTCTCATCACTGACAAAATGCCTGGCAGAAACAACTTAAGATTTCGGTTCATCATTTTGGATCCCACCTGTTTTGGGGGGGAGGGCATAGTGACATGAATGGTCGAGCCCTTGGCATCGGAAGATTGTGGTGCAGCTTATTTCCATTTTGATGGATCAGAAAGTAGAGACAAGGTGAGAAGTAGAGCTAGGCTATAATTCTCAATGTCTCCATTGACCTACACCTCTATCGTCTTGGGCCACCGTCTCCCAAAATTACATCGTCAACTGAGAACCAAGTTTTCTTTTTTTTTTTTTCTTTTTTTTTTCTTTTTTTTCTTTTTCTTTTTTTTGTGGTTTCTTCTTCTTCTTTTTTTTATTGGATATTTTATTTACATTTCATATGTTGTCCCCTTACCCCATCCCCCACCCACCCGGGAACCCCCCATCCCCTTACCCCTCCTCCTTCTTCTCCGTGGATGTAACCCCCACCTACCCCCCCCACACTCCCACTTCCCCACCCTCAAAATTCCCACCCCCTGGGGCGTCCAGCCTTCATGAGGTCAAGGATCTCATCTTCCACCTGTGCCCGGCAGGGCCCTCCACTCTTACATATTCAGCTGAAGCCCTGGATCCCTCCATAAGTGCTCCCAGGCTGGTGGTTAGGACCCTGGGAGCTGTGGTTGGTTGGTATTGTTGCTCTCCTCATGAGGCCACAAACCCTTTCAGCTCCTTCAGTCCTTACTCTAACTCCTCCATTGAGAACCTCATGATCAGTTCAATGGCTAGTTGTGAGCATCTGCCTCTGAATGTGTCAGACTCTTGAAGGCCTCTGAGGAGACATCCATATCAGGCTCTTATCAGCATGCACTTCCTGACTTCCATATCAGCATCTACCTTTGGTGACTGCACATGGGATGGATACTCAGGTGGAAAGGTCTTCAAATGGCCCCTCCTTCAGTTTCTGTCCCTCACTTTGTCTCCATATTTGCTCCCTTGAGTATTTTGTTGCTCCTTCCAAGAAAAACTGAATCACCCCCACTTGGTCTTCCTTTTTTATGAGCTTCATGTGGCCTGTGAGATGCATCTTGGGCATTTCAAGGTTCTGGGCTAATATCCGATAATCAGTGAGTGAATACCATGTGTGTTCTTTTGTGATTGGCTTACTTCACTCAGGATGATAATTTCTAGTTCCGTCCATTTACCTAGGAAACTCTCGAATTCATTGTTTTTAATAGCTGACTAATACTCCATTGTGTAAATATACCACATTTTTTGAATCCATTCCTCAGTTGAAGAACATCTGGCTTCTTTCCAGCTCCTGGCTATTATAAATAAGGCTGCTATGAACATAGTTGAGCATATGTCCTTGTTATATGTTTGAGCATCTTCTGGGTATATGCCTAGGAGTGGTATAGGTGGATCCTCAGGTAATGCTATGTCCAATTTTCTGAGGAACTGCCACACTGATTTCCAAAGTGGTTGCACCATCTTGCAGTCCCACCAGAAATGGAGGAGTGTTCCTCTTTCTCCACATCCTTGCCAGCATCTACTATCACCTGAGTTTTTAATCTTAGCCATTCTGACTGGTGTGAGATGGAATCTCTGGGTTGTTTAGATTTGCATTTCCCTGATGACTAAGGACACTGAACATTTCTTTAGGTGCTTCTTGGCCATTCGAGTTTCTTCCGTTGAAAATTCTTTGTTAAGCTCTATACCCCATTTTTTAATAGGGTTATTTGGTTGTCTGGAGTCTAATTTCTTGAGTTCTTTGTATATATTGGATATTAGCCCTCTATCAGATGTAGGATTGGTAAAGATCTTTTCCCAATTTGTTGGTTGTCGTTTTGTCCTATTGACAGTGTCCTTTGCCTTACAGAAACTTTGCAATTTTATGAAGTCCCATTTGTCAATTCTTGATCTTAGAGCATATGCCATTGGTGTTCTGTTCAGGAACTTTTCCCCTGTGCCCAAGTATTCGAGGGTCTTCCCCACCTTCTCTTCTATTAGTTTCAGTGTATCTGGTTTTATATGGAGGTCCTTTATCCACTTAGACTTGAGCTTTGTACAAGGAGATAAGAATGGATCAATTTTCATTCTTCTACATGTTGTCCTCCAGTTGAACCAGCACCATTTGTTGAAAATGCTGTCCTTTTTCCACTGGACAGTTTTAGCTCCTTTGTCAAAGATCAAGTGACCATAGGAGTGTGGGTTCATTTCTGGCTCTTCAATTCTATTCCGTTGATCTTCCTGCCTGTCTCTGTACCAATACCAGGTAGTTTTTATCACTATTGCTCTGTAGTACAGCTTGAGGTCAGGGATGGTGATTCCTCCCGAAGTTCTTTTATTGTTGAGAATAGTTTTCGCTATCCTGGGTTTTTTGTTATTCCATATGAATTTGAGAATTTCCTTTTCTAACTCTGTGAAGAATTGAGTTGGGATTTTAATGGGGATTGCATTGAATCTGTAGATTGCTTTTGGCAAGATGGCCATTTTTATTATATTAATCCTGCCAATCCATGAGCATGGGAGATCTTTCCATCTTCTGAGATCTTCTTCAATTTCTTTCTTCAGAGACTTGAAGTTCTTGTCATACAGGTCTTTCACTTGCTTGGTTAGATTCACACCAAGGTATTTTATATTATTTGCAACTATTGTGAAGGGTGTCATTTCCCTAATTTCTTTTTCAGTCTGTTTATCTTTCATGTAGAGGAAGGCTACTGATTTGTTTGAGTTGATTTTATAACCAGCCACTTTGCTGAAGTTGTTTATCAGGTTTAGGAGTTCTCTGGTGGAAGTTTGGGGGTCACTTAAGTATACTATCATATCATCTGCAAATAGTGAGATTTTGACTTCTTCCTTTCCTATTTGTATCCCTTTGACTTCTTTTTGTTGTCTAATTGCTCTGGCTAGGACTTCCAGTACTATATTGAATAGGTTGGGGGAGAGTGGCAGCCTTGTCTAGTCCCTGATCTTAGTGGGATTGCTTCAAGTTTCTCTCCATTTAGCTTGATGTTGGCTACTGGTTTGCTGTAAATTGCTTTTACTATGTTTAGGTAGGGGCCTTGAATTCCTGATCTTTCCAAGACTTTTATCATGAAGGGATGTTGAATTTTGTCAAATGCTTTCTCAGCATCTAGTGAGATGATCATGTGTTTTTTTTCTTTGAGTTTGTTTATATAGTGGATTACATTGATGTATTTCCAAATATTGAACCTGCATTCCTGGGATAAAACCTACTTGATCATGATGGATGATTGTTTTGATATGTTCTTGGATTCGGTTTGCTAGAATTTTATTGAGTATTTTTGCATCGATGTTCATAAGGGAGATTGGTCTGAAGTTCTCTTTCTTTGTCGTGTCTTTGTGGGGTTTGGGTATGAGTGTAATTGTAGCTTCATAGAACGAATTGGGTAGTGTTCCTTCTGTCTCTATTTTGTGGAATAGTTTGAAGAGAATTGGTATTAGGTCTTCCTTGAAGGTCTGATAGAATTCAGCACTAAAACCATCTGGTCCTGGGCTTTTTTTAGTGGGGAGACTTTTAATGACTGCTGCTATTTCCCTAGGGGTTATGGGACTATTTAGATGGTTTATCTGCTCCTGGTTTAACTTTGGTACCTGGTATCTGTCTAGGAAATTGTCCATTTCATCCAGGTTTTCCAGTTTTGTTGAGTATAGGCCTTTGTAGTAGGATCTAATGATTTTTTGAATTTCTTCAGTTTCTGTTGTTATGTCTCCCTTTTCAGTTCTGATTTTATTAATTTGGATACTGTCTCTGTGCCCTCTGGTTAATCTGGCTAACGGTTTATCTATCTTGTTGATTTTCTCAAAGAACCAGCTCCTGGTTTTATTGATATTTTGTGTTGTTCTTTCTGTTTCTATTTGGTTGATTTTAGCCCTGAGTTTGATTATTTCCTGCCTTCTACTCCTCCTGGGTGTATTTGCTTCTTTTTGTTCTAGAGCTTTTAGTTGTGCAGTCAACTTGTTAGTGTGTGCTCTTTCCAGTTTCTTTTTGTAGGCACTTTGAGCTATGAGTTTTCCTCTTAGCACTGCCTTCATGGAGTCCCACAAGTTTTGGTATGATGTGTCCACATTTTCATTGAATTCTAAAAAGTCTTTAATTTCTTTCTTTATTTCTTCCTTGAGCAAGTCATCATTGAGTAGAGAGTTGTTCAGTTTCCATGTGCACGTGGGTTTTCCATTGGTTTTGTCATTATTAAAGACCAGTCTTATTCCGTAGTGATCTGATAAGATGCAAGGGATTATTTCAATCTTTTTGTATCTGTAGAGGCCTGCTTTGTGACCAATTATATGGTCTATTTTGGAGAAGGTACCATGAGGTGCTGAGAAAAAGGTATATTCTTTTGTTTTAGGATGAAATGTTCTGTAGATGTCTGTTAAGTCCATTTGGTTCATAACTTCTGTTAATGTCAAAGTGCTTCGGTTTAGTTTCTGTTTCCATGATCTGTCCACTGCTGAGAATGGGGTGTTGAAATCCCCCACTATTATTGTATGAGGTATAATGTGTGTTTTGAGCTTTAGTAAAGTTTCTTTTATGTATGTAGGTGCCCTTGCATTTGGAGCATAGATGTTCAGAATTGAGAGTTCACCTTGGTAGATTTTTCCTTTGATGAGTATGAAGTGTCCTTCCTTATCTTTTTTGATTAATTTTGGATGAAAGTCGATTTTATTTGATATTAGAATGGCTACTCCAGCTTGTTTCTTGGGACCATTGGCTTGGAAAATTGTTTTCCACCCTTTTATTCTGAGGTAGTGTCTGTCTTTGTCACTGAGGTGCATTTCTTGTATGCAGCAAAATTCTGGGTCTTGTTTGTGTATCCAGTCTGATAGTCTGCGTCTTTTTATTGGGGAATTGAGACCATTGATGTTAAGAGATATTAAGGAAAATGATTGTGGCTTCCTGTTATTTTTGTTATTAGAGGTAAAGTTATGTTTGTATAGTTATCTTCTTTTGGGGTTGTTGGAAGATTACTTCCTTGCTTTTTCTAGGTTGTAGTTTCCCTCCTTGTGTTGGCGTTTTCCATCAATTATCCTTTGAAGTGCTGGGTTTGTGGGAAGATATTGTGAAAATTTGGTTTTGTCATGGAATATCTTGGTTTCACCATCTATAGTGATTGAGAGTTTTGCTGGGTATAGTAATCTGGGCTGGCAATTGTGTTGTCTTAGGGTCTGTATGATGTCCATCCAGGCTCTTCTGGCTTTTATAGTCTCTGGTGAGAAGTCTGGTGTAATTCTTATAGGTCTGCCTTTGTATGTTACTTGACCTTTTTCCCTTACTGCTTTTAGTATTTTTTCTTTGTTTTGTGCATCTGATGTTTTGATTATTATGTGACGGGAGGTATTTCTTTTCTGGTCTATTCTATTTGGTGTTCTGTAGGCTTCTTGTATGTTTATGGGCATCTTGTTCTTTAGGTTAGGGAAGTTTTCCTCAATAATTTTGTTGAAGATATTTACTGGCCCTTTAAGTTGGGACTCTTCATTCTCATCTATACCTATTATCCTTAGGTTTGGTCTTCTCATTGTGTCCTGGATTTCCTGGATGTTTTGAGTTAGGAGTTTTTTGCATTTTGCATTTTCTTTGACAACTGTGTCAATATTTTCCACCGTATCTTCTGCATTTGAGATTCTCTCTTCTATCTCTTGTATTCGGTTGGTGATGCTTGCGTCTGTGACTCCTGATCTCTTTCTTAGGTTTTCTATCTCCATGGTTGTCTCCCTTTGAACTTTCTTTATTGTTTCTATTTCCATTTTCAGATCCTGAATGTTTTTGTTTAATTCCTTCATTGTGTTTTCTTGCATTTCCTTAAGGGATTTCTGTGATTCCTCTTTAAGGGTTTCTATCTGTTTACTTGTACTCTCCTGTATTTCTCTAAGGGAATTACTTAATTCCTTCTTATAATCCTCTATCATCATCATGAGAAGTGATTTTAATTCTGAATCCTGCTTTTCAGGTGTGATGGGGTGTTCAGGGCTTGCTATATTGGGAGAACTGGGTACTGATGATGCCAAGAAACTTTGGTTTCTGTTGCTTATGTTCTTGTGCTTGCCTTTCGCCATCTGGTTAACTCTAGTGTTGCCTGCCCTCACTGTGTAAGACTGGAGTCTGTATTCCCAGTTATCTTGCTTGTTGCAGAGCTCCTCAGAGTCCAGATGTCTCTGTAGTCTTATGATCCTAATCTCCTTGGTGTCTGCTGCTCTGAGTGCAGTGGCTCCTCGGCTGCTCTCAGTGCAGTGGCTCCTCTAGGATGACTCAGGAGTCAGTATCTCCACAGGACAGGAGCAGATCAACTCTGTGTCAGTTGCTCTGAGTGCAGTGGCTCCTCTAGGATGACTCAGGAGTCAGTATCTCCACAGGACAGGAGCAGACCAACTCTGTGTCTGCCCCATCCCACAGGACCAGGCAGGGGAGGAAGGGGAACCAAGTTTTCAAACACACGATATCATGGGGAGAGTGGAGAAGTCTCTGTGACAAACCTAGCCATGTAGATTGAGGTCCTTGGAATTGATTTGTAGGATTAGGTGGGGGAGTTTGGAGATGTACGATGGGGAAGTCCTTGAATGTTGTAAGCTGAGTTTAATGGTTCATTTCTACTGAAAGCTAAGATAACTGGAATGACCATAGAAAGGTGAACAGCAAGGAGCATGCTCGTAAGTTCGGGGCGGGGGGAGGCTCTTCTTTGGACTAGAGGTTGTTCATGTTACATTCTTCTTACTTTATCAAAATCTGAGTGAAGCTGAATTTAAAGGTAATGGAATAATTTATTTGACAAAGAAACTTTCAAGATAGCAGAACAGAATAGCATCCCAAGTGGTAGGTATGGGATTGCTCATTGTACTTAGCTGGGTTTATAATGAATGCTCATGGGGAAAAAGTGCAACAGAATTAGATGTAATGCATTTGCAACTTGTCAAGGAAATAAAAAGCTGAGATGTATTTAAAGTTGGGAGCTGGTAAACAAGCAAGGAGAAGGAGTACTGGGGGCATTAAAAGAAAACATGTACACATTTTTACTATCCACGCTTGCTTCAGACAAGGTCAGGAATGACCAAACCTGACGGAACTCACCTCATACCACTGTAGGAAAGCTACTCCGAGGGCCAGAGTCTAACTTACCCAGCATGTAATGAAAATGCAAGCATAGTTATAGGGCTTTCAACAAACAAGGAAGACCTGGACAAAGCGTGCTGTGACGGTAATGCCCTGATCAAATAGGGTCACCTAGGGAAATATTTCCCAAATTTTAGCCTTGTAGACACAGAGAAGCTGCTAAGTTGTGGTAAAAAGGAGCCAGGCTACATCAGAACTGGCAGCAGAACTTGACAGCAACCAAACAGAATGCAAGAGCTGCAAGGTCGTGGAAGCTTGCGCCAAGGTTACAGAAGAGTGCCAGTGAGGCCCAGTGATGTGTGGTAGCATTGGAGTCTCTGTATGGAACTTTTCTGAACGAGCTAAGTGTGATGCTGTGAGGATGAAGCCTACATTGCAGAGGAGATTACTGGACATCAGAGATGTTAAAACTATGGGATGTCTCCTGAGGAAAGCTTCATGTACAGAGTGATACTCAAGAGAAAGCCCAGTTGGCTTCAGATTGGGGCAGGGATAACCAAGCCTGATGAATGTCAGCAAACACCACCACAGGTACTGGATACTGGACATAGGACTATGAGGTTTGCTGTTTGGTCTTCAGGGTTTTAGTATTCTTTTGTTTTGATATTTTCTTTCTATGCCTCCATTCTTCCCCTTCTGAATGGGGATGCTTGCTTCATGCTATGTATATTGTAAGTATGTAGTTTATTTTAATTTTTACAGTTGGCTCATAGCCAAAGATTTGCCTTGAATCTCAGTATAGACTTTGGAGTTAGGAATAATATTGAAACGACTGTTAAAAATATAGGGAGCTTGAAGTTGACTGAGTTCATTGTCCATTATGCACTAGCTGTGATCTTATGGCAGCCAAAGGTGGAATAGTTTATAGGGTCATGGGTTTGAATATCTGTTATATAACAGGTGGCATTATTTGGAGAGGAAACATTGAAGACTTTAGCATAGCTAGCAGAAGTGGGTTGCTGTGGGCAAGCCTTGAAAGTGATATCCAGGTCCCTGCTTCTTGATCAGCTAAAATGTGAATAAGCCACATGAAAAATGACACCATCATGGACCAAGCTGTAGTAGTTATACCCTAGAACAGTGGTTCTCAACCTGTGGGTCACAACCCCTTTGTGTGTAGGGGGTCAAATGACCCTCTCATAGGGGTCACCTAAGAAAATCTAATCTATCTAATATCAGATTTTACTTTAAGGTTCATAACTGTAGCAAAATTGGTTATGTGGTAACAACAAAAATAATTTCATAGTTGGGGGTCACCATGACTTAAGGATCCCAGCTTAGGAAAGTTGAGAACCATTGATCCAGAACCATGCAAGCCAAACACTCCTGTTCTCTTAATTTGCTTCTGTTAGGCATTCTGTCACAAAACCAAGATGACCAATAAGACAATATAGAGGGAACTTACAGTAGACAAACTAAGCTTTTGCTGGTATCTACTTTGACGCCAGCATAACCACAGGTTCTCTGTTTCCCTGACTGGGCCTCACAGCAATTTCTGGAGTTTCAGCAGTTCCTCAAGTGCACACAGTGCTCTCACTGGGATCTTTGTCTGTTAGCTTCCCTTAGTGTACATGAGACCCCATCTCCTCCTTGTTTCAGAGAAACACAGTCACTCCAGGAGTATATATCTTACTGCCTACGTTCTGTCTTCTGTGGATGTCCACAATGGAGAGAAGCAAGTCCCTCAGACCTCACAGTGATTACCTTCCTCTGGGTTTCATTAAGAAATGAAGGAAATGCCTATCTCCTGGACTCAGACCTCACAGTGATTACCTTCCTCTGGGTTTCATTAAGAAATGAAGGAAATGGGCTGGAGAGATGGCTCAGTGGTTAAGAGCACTGACTGCTCTTCCAGAGGTCCTGAGTTCAAATCCCAGCAACCACATGGTGGCTCACAATCATCTGTAATGAGATTTGATGCCCTCTTCTGGTGTGTCTGAAGACAGCGACAGTGTACTCATAAATAAAAAAAATAAATAAATCTTAAAAAAAAAAAAAAAGAAATGAAGGAAATGCCTATCTCCTGGACTCAATATTAACTGATCCTGGATGTCATGCCAAAAATCTCATAAGTAAGGCAAAGCACCTTAAAGCTAGCCTTATTCAGTATCTTCTCTCCGTTGACCAGACTGGAGACCAGCCAGTGGTGATGGCATGGACTGTCCTACTGTCCTCTCTCATACTGTGCTGTAGGCTACCTTACACACAGACTTCTTCCCAACAGGTTGCATTCTCCATGAAAACTAATATTTAGTAAGTGTGTACCCAGAAAAGCCAACCTCGTCTAACCAGACAGGTCTGGATTTTTCATTTGGCTCAACCAAGATCACACACACACACACAGACACACACACCATGCCACAGTATAAACTATTCTCCGACTTTGACTTCCCCTTAGCTGTAGGCTCAATCCTGCTGTGTTTCCACATATAAAACTTCTTTTTATCTTCATCTAAGAAACAGAATCTTTGATAGTCTATTCTCCCTCTGATTACTACCATAACTCTCCTTTTTCAAAGCCACTTTTAAAAAACCTAATCACGGAATATTGTTGATGTGTACTTTAAATGTATCAGCATTTTTTGACATTTTATATAGGATATAAACTAAACATAACCAAAAATGTTGGGATTGAAATATGCTTCCAAAAAAGATCTACTTGAGTCCCGAACTCTAGTTACTCAGAATGAAGTACTACATCGAAGTACTCCAGATAAAATGAAGTCACTAGAGTGAATTAATTCAACGTGATTGTTATTTTCACCAAAAAAAAGATGAAATTTGAACATAGACATGAGCAAGAGAAATGCCATGTTGAGATGAAGTAAAAAATTACAGTGATGCCTTGGCAAGGGAAGGCACCCAACAATGCCTAGTAGCTCACTAGAAATCAGAGGGCTAAGACATAGAGCAGCTTCACCTTGGCACTCCAAAGATGGAGCCCACCTGCTGACTTAACCTCGGAATTGTGAAGCAACCTGTCTCCCTCACTCAAACTACCCAGCTTCTGGTACTTTGTTATAGGATCTCTCAGATATAAAAATTATCTCTGTCCAATACTATGGTTTTGGTTTGGGTGTCGAGGATTGATGCTAGGGTCTTGCACACACCAGGCAAGTGCTCTAGCCCTGAGTTACATCTTCAGCTCCTCTATTGATAAGTTTGGTGGATTTGACCACCCATCTCCCTACTGCCTCCCCTGCCTCCCTCTCACTTGGTTATCATCAGCACACAGAGTATTTAATACATGAACCTTTTGAGCAGTGGTTCTCAACCTGCATATATCTGATATCCTGCACATCAGGTATTTCTATTAGGATTTATAACAGTAGCAAAATTACAGTTATGAAGTAGCAACAAAGTAATTTTATGATTGGGGTCACCACAACATGAGGAGCTGTGTTGAGTGTCACAGTGTTACGAAGGTTGAGAACCATTGCTTTAGTCCTGAATCCACTTATCTCTACTCTATAAGTCTGAGTTGTTCTTCTGGGTTTGGAACCCTTTACACACTCACTTCTCTATTTCAGGCACCCACAGAGTGTATCATTTATGTACATTGTTTTATGGTTTTGATTAAGCTCAAATCATTTCAACACATGGCTAAATCAGTTAGTACACGCTAGTCAAACACAGAAACTCTCTTGAACTCATCCAGGTCAGTGCCAACTTCAGAACTATGGACATTTTTGATGAGATAATTCCTGAGGGAGCTCTCTGGTGCATCACAGGATGTCTAACAGCATCTTTACCCTTGACCCACTAGATGCTAATCACACATAATCTTTCAAGAACTTTACAAGTGTCTCCAGGTGCTGTGGAGTGACCTGAGAGCAAATCTGCTCCCCGTTGAAAGCTACAGTTTTAGGAATGCAGAAAATGTATTTCTAGTATGCCCTGGAATCTAAACAGAGGAGTGAAAGATGCTTACAGATTAGGTGTCCCAGAAATGTGCTGGTTTTGACATACAGTGAATACTGTGAAGATGGCGGGAGCTGAAATCCAGAGATGAGGCAGGAGTGCTGGGAAGTCACATGGTGGACAAGAAGTGATGCCGTGATTGCAGATGGGGCAGTCACGTGAACGAGAAGTCTGGACTGCCCATTACAGGGCTGGGAGGAAGGCTTATGATAGGCTGGAGGAGGTTAGTATCTACATCAAGGCAAGTTGACATTCCTTTCCTCCCTTCTTAATAATGCTTTGATACTCTTCCAACTTGACAAATTGTTTCTTTTTATAGAACTAAAGATCCAAATAAAATGAAAGAAAGAAGGGTGTTCTACTAATTGCTATGCTATTACTGAAGAACAAGGAAGTGACCTAGAAGCAGAAGAGAAGCGTGGTCCTTGAAGTGTAAAATGTAAAATGAACAATTCGAATTCACATGTGCTCTGCTGCTATGAAGTATGTTCTCACATGCCCTTCCCTTGATGCCCTTGGGAGGCGAGGTGGGACTCCTAAATGTCCCTTGACATAGCTCTCTTCTTCCTTTAACAGAGGAATCCTGAATTTTTATTTTATTTTTATTGGATATTTTATGTATTTACATTTCAGATGTTATCCCTTTCCCAGTTTCCCCTCCACAAACTCCCCTATCCCATCCCTCTCTCCCTGCTTCTATGAGGGTGTTCCCCCACCCACCCACCCACTACTGCCTCCCACCCTGGCACTCCCCTACACTGGGGCATGAAGCCTTCACAGGACCAAGGGCCTCTCCTCCTATTGATGCCAGACAATGCCATCCTTTGCTACAAATGCAGCTGGAGCCATGGGTCCCTCCATGTGTACTCCTTAGTTGGTGGTTTAGTCCCTGGAAGCTCTGGGGGATCTGGTTGGTTGATATTGTTGTTCTTCCTATGGGGTTGCAAACCCTTTCAGCTCCTTCAGTCCTTTCTCTAACTCCTCCACTGGGGACCCCGTACTCAGTCCAATGATTGACTGTGAGCATCCGCCTCTGTATTTGTCAGGCTCTGACAGAGCCTCTCAGGAGACAGCTATAACAGGTTCCTGTCAGGAAGCACGTCTTGGCAATAGTGTCTGGGCTTGTTGTAAATTTTTATTTTTTGCATCAAGGTTTGCAGATGTGATAAGGATAGTGGCTATGATATGGGGACTAACTTCTGGCCAGATGAAACCTACGTGAAGTTATTTTTAGAGGAGGAAAGTAATTTCTTCTTGTTTGCTTCTCTTTTGCCAGGACTTGAATGCAGACCTGGCAAAAGGGTAAGGAGCTGTTTGGCCTGGACTGAAAACCCACAGTGAAGATGGTACAGCAGAAAAGTAAAAGAGACTTCCATAATAAAGAACAGGAGCCAGCAACCGTTTACTTGTTTGTTTGTTTTTTGTTTTGCTTTGTTTTGTTTTTTGACAAAGAAATATATAAGAACAAATTTCTGTTTTGTAGACATATAGGTCTTAGCCACGACTAATCGATTTCTGTCATTCAGAGCAATAATAGCCGTAAAGAATTGGTGAGTTCTAGTATGTGTCAATTCCTGCCCCACTGTGATTTTATAGATAGAAAATAGGAATTTCTTTTGAGACAGAGTCCCATGTGTGTCTCAGGTTTTCCTCAAGTTTGCTAGGTAGCTAAGAATGACCTTGAACTTCTAATCCTTCAGTCTCTGCTTCTTGTGTGCTCTGTGTAAGGGCTTCCGTGTCCAGTGTAAGCTATGCTGAGGAGCGAACCCAAGGCTTTGGGCATGCTCCATGAGCACTCTACCAACTCAGCCGCAGCCCAACCCTGAAATGTGGATTTCTAATAATCATCCTACATCCATCCCCAATTATATTGCTTTTGCCTTATCACTTTATTTTACTTCTTTGCTGTCATAGGAATTGCTCCCTGGGCTTTGAACATGCTAGGCAAAGCACCCTACACCTGAGCCAGTTTTCACTGATTTCTTTTCAACTCCTTAGAAACAATGTGCAGTTCTTAGTTGTACAGCCATACAAAAGCAGACAGACGATGACTGCCTTCGGTAGGCTCTATGTTGACTACTCCCAACTGTGGAGCACCACCCTGCTATCTCTGATAGCTTTGCTTGAGGCTTTATTTACAGGGGAGAGGCATTTCTGTGTTGGTCAGGATGAAGCTGCCTGTGACTCAGCAGAACTGAACCCCGATGTGTAGAAATTCAATGCAGCAGCTGCTGAGGACCCTCTGCCCATGAATAATCAGGACCAATCCTGTCTGGGTTGGTCCTCTGGCTTCTCTAGTTTTCTCACTAAGGCTCAAAGTTGCAACTGTCACTGAGGATCTTCCTCAGGCTACTAGAACCTAGAGGTTGAAAATAAAGTATGGAGAATTTACTTGTAAATATTCATTGCAATGAGCCTGGTTCAAGGCCTCTGGCCTCTGCTATACCATCAATACTGGATCAGACTCATCTTGGTTATCCTGTTGTTGCCCTGTTTCATGGAGATCCTGCAGCTCTGGATCTACAGGACGGGCCCCTTCATACACTCCAGTAGTTCATAGATGAGGTAGATGTTGGGGTGGGCCAACTTAGATAGATCCCTGGATATAAGCCTGAGTGGTTATAGTTTCTTACATGTGCACACACATCTGCACACACAGAAACACACACTAAATAACTACAGAAAAGGGATGCTTTGGATCTAATATAGATTTACCAGCACTTCCATACTATCCAATATACAATAAAGACTGTGAACTATCAATTTACATTAATGCAATAGGACATCACTGATGTTTTTCATTTCTATTACCACACTCCTGTGTAAATAATAGAAGAACAAATGCCCTCTGCTCTTTAAGAAGCTAAAGGAAAGTCAAATAAGGTTTTCTAACTTGTAGATAGCATTCGACTATTAATCCTAGCTCTGCTCTCTTGGTTTGATAAAGATATAAGTACTGATTTACTCAATGGAGTTGCTGATATGTACCTCCTAAGGTAAACAGTGCAATACAAAACATTGACCACTGCTTATTAAGAACCTGATGTCCCAGGCACAAGGCTGTCATTGTCCATTGGCTGATTGGGTAGAAGAGCAGGGAAAAGATTCCAAACATCACTAAGATGCTTCTGCCCCAATGATCAATACATCGATGGTGACAATTCCCCAAATATAATCTTCCGTAAGATAATTACCCGGGTCTTTCCTTGGCTATGGTCTCAGCTTTCTTGAGTCAGTTTGCTAGAAACCCATCCCAGCAGAGAAACACCAAGGGAACTTGTCCTGTTGTGTTCTCACACGCCTGATTCAAGCCAGTGTCCCTCTGATCGATGCTTACCAGGCCAGTATGGCTGCCTGCCAAGGTCTGGCATCTCCCTGGTAGAGACTGTAATCACTGTATTCAAGTCTAGAAAAAAACGCATCTCTTCTGTGAAGGCCTTGAAAGTGCTGGCTGGAGAGGAAAGAAAAGATAAAAGCAAAAACCACACAATCTAGGGACACAGTGAATATGTACAGCCTGTACAACTCACCAACTTGACTTGACAAATTAAAAATTCCTCTTATATAAATACTTAATAAATGACCCATAGGAGGATTGTATTTCCAGGAGTTAGAGTTCTTATTTAGGGGCATAGGGTTTTTTTTTATTGAAATTTAAAAAAATTTTCCTTCATATTCAGCAATCACCATCTGTTGCTGTATGTCGGCAGCCACATGCTCAGCTTCCTGTTTATAAACGGTTTTCAGTGAGTCAGCAGATTGTGTTCAGCACAGAAGTGCAATAAATGGTGTCAAGGCCCAGGAAGTCCAGGGGGCTTTGTGAATAGCCTAAGAATGTTGGGCCTTCCAGTGGAAGGGAACCAGATTTCACAGCAAGTGACTATGCAGTACTAAGATTAGTCAGCAAGTAGCATCGGCAGTTTCTCACCTAGTTAAAGACTGGAGCACTGCCAAAGATAAACAAAGCCAGCCACTGTTTGGTTAAGGTGTTCAAGACAGATTTTAGTAAGGAGCAATTACTGCAATAGGGGAAAAACTGTATAGAAGGGCTGTGAGGGTTTTCTCCCTGTGTTGAGAGGAGACTAGGCAACAGCGACCATCTTCTAAGGTCTCAGTAATAAAACAAAGTTCAGTTCCATCTGTTTCCACTAAGGAAACAGCAATTTACAGAGTGTAGGAGACAGGTTACTGACAGGAGTGTGGGTGCCTCCTGCCCCAAAGCAGCCATGATGGAATGACATCACTGTTTGGGTGATGGCTTTGAAGAGATACTTCCTATTTCTTAGACATGGCACCTCAGGTCTTCAAGCACACATTTGCTCCTGTGACAAGGCACGATCACACCCATTTTTAGACTTCTATGAGAAGGCCCCCAGTGTCCCATTCTGTTATCCCAATACACCACTATCTTATCTTGGTTCAAAGGGAGGACAGTTAGTCACTGTTTCTTCATAAGGGAGGGGGAAGGGCATGCTGCAGAAGACCTTGTGACACTGAAGATGTCACTGTGGTCTGCATTAGTCACTTGTGCATCATTGTGTCCCAAACCTGACTGAAACAATTTTAGGGAGGAAAGATTAATTTTGACTCACAGTTTCACGGTAGAGTCTGAAGTAAAAATTTCTGGTTTCCTTGGAAACTCAGTTATGTCATATGATGTTTTGTAAGAACAGACAAGATGTTTTGCTGAAGTAGACATGTGAGAAGATATGTGATGTTTAGAAAGAATATAAATATGACCCCACCAACAATGGGAGGAGGCTCTGGCATTGGCTCACCTTGCTCTGCCTCACTAGTCTTCACTAAGGATGCTCTGGCATTGGTTTGCCTTGCATTGTGTTGCTGGTTTCTCTTGTAACAAGAAAGTAACTTGCCAAAGAACATCTTGTGATATTCTGGCAGCTTCTTACCACTTCAGAGGACTCAGAGCAGTTGGTGGAGCCTGGTAGTTTCTTCTGGATCAAACTGCTGTTCCTGATTCGTGACTGGTGGTTGTCAAGTGGACTGGACTGCAGCTGCTGATTCGTGTTGGTGTTTTGCTAGAGGACTGGATTGCTGACAACAAAGACTGAAATAGCCCCAAAGAACTATTTCTAAACAGGTCTACTTCACCCATTTCTTATTAACCTTTCTTTTCCACTAGCTCTGGTGGGTGGTGGGCTAGAAGGGAGGTTGAAGGATTTAGGAACCCTTATTAAAGTAGGCTTTTAAAAAGTATAAGCCTACAACAAACAGTCTGTCATGGGGTGGGCAGGCTCATCTTTGGTGGGGGGACCATGGGGTGGCATCTTGTTCACATGGTAGCTGACAGAAGGCAGAGAGAGCTAGATAGAAACAAGGCCTAGGCCATACCCTCAACAAATCTACCTCTAGTGAACCACATCACCAGCTAGGCTCTACCTTCTGATGGCTGCATGACCTCCCCAAAATAGCTTTACACACTGAGGACTAAGCTTGTACGTGCAGGGGACAGAAATGGGGTTCTAGTATCTCCTTCAAGGTCCCACTCTCCATGACCTGACTTCCTTCTATTAGGACCGGCCTAGTAAAGGTTCCCCCAACAGCACCACATTCTAAAGACACATGGGCCTCTGGAGGGACCTTCAACATTATAGTTTGAAGAGCTGAGGGCAGGAGAGAGCAGGGTAGCTGCTTTTTCTGAGGGGTTCAATATGTATTTCCAGGGATTCTACAGGGTAAGTGCAGGTCCTGATGAGGATTGTAGAGAAGCCAATAATGCAACAGCTTACATAATGATATCAACCACTGGGTCCACCTAGCCTTTCAACAGTTCAGAAAATGTATTTTGGCCCAAACTGATTAAAATAGAAATTGCATCAAAGATGTTACTATACTTCATGGAAATGGGGGTTGGGGGGAATGCATATATACATATATACACATACATAAACATGCATATATCATCATACATATACATACATATACACACACACTCCATTATATAGTATATACATGAATATTTGAGTTAATAGGATAATAAATAAAATTAATATCAAAGAAGATCCTTTCATGAATGCTTCATTTACTTCCTCCACGCAATTATTAAGCTTCTCATTAGTTCTCCTCCACCCTGCCCATTCTGAATGATGCCACATACTACGCTGTGCCCCAGGCCACCATCAGATCACCTCACTCTGGACAATGTGCTCTGGTGTTATAAGAGGCCTATACCCAGGCAGGTTGGCACAGTGAGTTCTACCAGCTTCCCTTTGCAGCAGAGCATCATGAAAGGGCAAGCAGTGGAGTATTGCTCTCTCCCCCTACAGCTTTCTGCAGGCCACTGGGCCAGTCTTCCTGCTGAGGGTCCCAGGCAGAGGTGCCTTATAGAAGAAAACTTTTACTCTAACCATCTATCAGAACTCCTCTGTTCAATGGCAAGACACAGGTCACATATGAGTCACCGACTCCTCTGGAGCATGACCCCTCCTGCAGAGATTACAGACAAACCAACTGAGGTGAGTCAGCTTCTCAGTCATAGAAAGAACCTAGCCTACGAGATTAAATGGGCCACATTGTGCAGATAGCAGTTTCCAGCCTTTTGATGCTATTCTTTAATGTCTTTATTGAATTCCTCCTGAGGAAAAGGGAAGGGTTTCCTCTCCACTTCTGATTTGCCCTTTATAACTTTATGATCTGCTCTAATCTCAGAGCCTCTTTGCAGCCCCAGTGAGACAGAACAGGCAGGCTTGCCAAGACTATCTCTGTACTTTCTTCCCGGCCCCCTTTGTATGAGGACAAGTGCAACTTCAGAAAGGCCAACGTTGTTTGGTATAAAGACGCCATGTCAGAGTCAAAAATAGGGGAAGAAATATTTTGAGCATAGAACTGTCACTCAAGTTGACTCACAAAACTAATTGCCTATGACAAAGACCTGTGTTCCATGGAGAAGAGGTCTGGGGCTAAGCTTTGTGGAGTTGGGTGGTGGTGTCATCCTGTGGCTATGACAGATGAGACCAGAATCTAGGAAGTAATGTTAATATTTATTAAATACCTGTTAGGCAGACCTTGGCACAATGGTGAATGTTGAGTAAATATTGTCTTTCTTAACCATGGCTTCTTTTTGTCGATCCTCACAATGGAATGTCATTTTTACAATAAGAAAATCAGTATTATTACTGCCAGTTTATAGATAGCATCAATAGGTTATATGACCTGCCCATGGTGATGCAGCTGGGGATGGGGTGTGGTAGAGCTGAAAATCCACATGTGAGTGCGAGTATGTGTATGTGTGTGTGGGGGGGGTAGATTGACTGGCTAGCCAGCAAGTTCCCAGGACCTGCCTGTCTCTTCCTCACCACCCAACACAAAGGATACAAGCAAACACCACCTACCTGGTTTTATGTGGGTGCCCAAGGTCAAACTGAGATGCTCTGGGGCAAGCACTTTGTCAACTGAGCTATCTCATCAGCTCCTCTGTTTTTCCCTTGTGGTTCTGGGATTGAAGCAAGGATATCGAACCTTTGAGACAAGGACTATACCAATCAACTACACACAGCCTCTGCCCTCATTGCTGTGTTCTTATCTTCCTGGGATCCTGTGGATGTGACAACAGCCTGTAGAGCAAACACTGTTCTTCATTAAAGCTCCAAACTTCAGTGGCTAAAGATCACTAGACATCAATGTGGGCAATGTGGACACTCTTGAGAAACTTCTAGAATGCACTAGAGAGGAAATAGATGAAACATGGGATCATGTGATTTCTTTTGGTATCAATTAAGACTAAATTGAGCTGAAAGTTCAAAAGCATAAAAATATTCGTGATTTGTGCAAGTCCAGGTGAGTGGTCCAAAGCTGATGGAGAGAGAGCCATCTGGGACCAGGTCCTGCATCTTGTCTTATTGTATCACTCTTGGTAAGGTTTCTGTCTTCCAGGGGAAGTACAAAACAAGAGAAAATGGTTGTTGGGGAAGATAGCCATCCCACCTTACAACAGTCTAAGATCAAAGCTAATGTTTTCATCCTGTGTCTCATCTTCAGAAAGTAACCTGGCTCCTCAGTCCAGCAGCAGGAGATGAATAACAAAAGGAGCCTTAAAAGAGTTGCAAATAAGACTCAAGCCAGCCAGGACCAATCTTTTGACATCAAAAGACTCATCCTGAGCCTGGGCCACACCTTCTAGTGGCAGTCCACATAAAAGGAAGTAGAAGATGGAAGGTTTTTACTTTTGCTTGCTTGCCCTCACTCTTGCTGGCCAGTTCATCTATCCTGTCCCCAAAGCATTCCTTTGAAGGTATTAGAGCCTACACCTTTGGGATTCTAGGTAAACTGGCAATCAGTAGTTCTCTGAAACCCTGAAACCCTGCATCAGAGTGACACTACTGAGACATCCAGTCTCTTTGCTGAACTTCTCCTGGATGCTTGGACTACTCCAACTACAACCTGCAAGCCACTCTTATAAATCCCTTTTAAAACACACACACACACACACACACACACACACACACACACACACACACACACAGAGTCTCTCTCAGAGAGAGAGAGAGAGAGAGAGAGATACACACACACACACACACACACACACACACACACACACACACACACACGGACACCAACTTGAGATCTGATGGATATATATATATATCCCAGTTATATATTTCATTTCATTATTTCTGTTCTTTTAGAGAGCCCTGACTAATCTATTCTTCTTGTATCCATTGCATTTCTCAGCAGTGGAGTCAACTTCAGAGGAGTAAGTAAGTGTCATAATGTGTTAATTCTTCTTGCTTCTAAGCTTAGTATGTTTTACCCATCTTATTCCCTATATCCTTTCCAGGCTTACCTTATGTGGGAAGAACTGAAACTTCACTCTGACTTCTTTAACCAGAGACACTAGCAGAACAAAGGCTCAAGGACATAAGGGTATGAATCGAAGTGTGTTGGCTGAGTCTAAACC
This sequence comes from Grammomys surdaster, assembly GCF_004785775.1. Taxonomy (NCBI): domain Eukaryota; kingdom Metazoa; phylum Chordata; class Mammalia; order Rodentia; family Muridae; genus Grammomys; species Grammomys surdaster. The sequence goes on from NW_021604578.1 coordinate 5,883,658, forward strand.
AGTAGTTAGTCAGAGAATGAGGCCAAAAGGGCACAAGCGGACTAGAGGTTCTCACCAGTGGCTAGTGACCCCTTAGGGCAGGATATCAGCTACTCGCATATTAGATATTTACATTATGGTCCATAGCTAGTCAACTTACAGTTATGAAGTAGCAACAAAATAACTTTATTGACGGGGGTCACCACAACTTTCTCTGAATCTCAATTTCATTTAGTTTTCACTTGTTCAAGAAAGTAATTTCTATACCTAGTCAGGCAACACTGGCCCAAAGTATCAGGCAAGGTGGCACAGGTCTATAATCCCAGCACTTAGGAGGCCGAGGCAGGGGAATTATAATGTCAGTCTAGGCTTCATAGTGGAACCCTGTATAGAAATAAAAAGAAAAGAAAACAAAACAAAAAATGGCCCAAAGTAAGATTAGACCCAAACATTGGAATTGTGTCAAGACATAGGATAAGGAGGCTGAACTATCCAATGGCAGAAGTCACTTCCGAATCTAATTATTGGTAAGTAACCCATTGAGTGGATTGGGCTGGTCCAGTTCTGTGTAATGCACGGTTCCCTGGGACATTGCCTTGCTCTGTCACAAAACTGCAAATGATAGGGAAATAGGAGTAATAGTTGGGGGTGCTCTTATCCGATCCCAGAATCCTTTGAGGCTTTGGACTTTGCTCCCTGCCTGGAACACTTTCTGTCCCCTCCTTCAGCTGCTCACTGGACAACTCTACTTCAAAAGCTCCCCTCCCAAGTAAAGCAAAGGTCACAACATGACTGACCTGAAGCAATTTGAATAGTCACATGAGTAGCTCTTTGTTAGTAGGGTGATCCATCCCTCCAGAAGGAGACAGTGGGTACCACATCAGTTTCCATGAAAGTGTTAACAGACTTCCTAAAGGATGCAGGTTTCCAGCAGGACATCCGAAACCGGCTGCAGAATGAAAAGTGTGCCGCGTGCAGTTCCATCTGCTTCAAATTATGTTTTCCAGGAGACAAATACACAGCCCTCTGACTCCAGAAATATGTGTTGGTCTTAGCCAAAAATACATTTGTTCTTGGATTCATAAAAATGCAGGCCATGTGAAATATGTGAGGAGCATGCACTCTCATGAAAAATACTGGCCGAAATGAAGAAAGGAACTCTTTAAGAGCTTTACTGAGAAGCAGCAAGGATGGTTTGGCTTTGAACATAGGCAGGGAAGCAAAATGGGAAATAAGAAAGCTTTGCCCTTGGGGAAAAATGTATATAGACTACCCTCCTAGCATCCCAGAAAGGTCCTGAACAGCCTTAGGTCAGGGTCTGCCCACTCCTGTGTGGAGTGACTCATAAAGCCAGAGGCAAGACCTATCACCACTCTGAACTCTTGGTTTTGGTATCTGTCTTAGTCAGGGTTTCTATTCCTGCACAAACATCATGACCAAGAAGCAAGCTGGGGAGGAAAGGGTTCATGCAGCTTACACTTCTACATTGCTGTTCATCACCAAAGGAAGTCAGGACTGGAACTCAAGAAGGTCAGGAAGCAGCTGCTGATGCAGAGAGCATGGAGGGATGCTGCTTACTGGCTTGCTTCCCCTGGCTTGCTCAACTTGCTTTCTTACAGAACCTAAGATTACCAGCCCAGGGATGGCACCACCCACAATGGGCTATGCCCTCCCACCCTTGATCACTAATTGAGAAAACGCCTTAAAGCTGAATCTCATGGAGAGATTTCCTCAACTGAAGCTCCTTTCTCTGGGATAACTCCACCTTGTGTCAAGTTGACACACAAAACCAACCAGTACAATATCTGTGAGGGGTTTTCAACATGTCTGTGCTCAGGAGCCAGTTTGATTTTTCTTTTCCTCTAGTTCATAATGGGCCAATGCGCTTATGAAATTATAATAAGAATAGATTACTAAAAACAAAAGAAATACAAATAATATATAACATAAGCCTATATTTTGAAATTGCATCAGAGTCAACACATGTAAAGTTATGCTTGCAAATTATAGCCAGAGGCCATTTTGACAGAGTGACCATCAGAACAGGAGCCAAAGCAGTAGCACAGGCATCCTTGTTTCCTCTCCCAACACAAGTTGACTTTTGGGGCTGCCACCATGTCCCAGAAGCAAGAAGAGAAGACCCTTGTAGAGGAACTGGCCAGGAGACACAGAATATGGAGGAGAAAGAATCTTCCAGGAAAGCCTTAGAGTAAAGAAAGGACAAAGGCCTGGCTCCAACTTCTTCATGACAAGACTCAAAGGCCAAAACTACTTTGACTGAGGACACAACAGTGTCACCAGAGCCAAGATGAACAGCAGCTGCTATCTGCAGGGCCAGACAAGAAGCTAGTGATTGGTGACCACATACATGCCTTCCCAGAGTGTGTGCCCAGAGAATATCCTCACTCAACAGCAGCAAGCTCTCAGGTAACCTGTCTCTCTCTTCACGCATTGGATTCTCTGTATCACAGGTAGGGATGAACCAGGCATCTTTTCAGACCTCAGTTTACTAATCTGGGAAAACAGTGCTTCTTCTGGGGATTGCTGAAAAGATGAAGTGGGTTGAGAGGGGTTCTGAGTTCATTTCTTTAGTTAGCTTGAGATTCCCACAATCCCACTAAGCCCAGGGAGGTACCTAGAAGTAGAAAACTAATTCTTTCTCTTTTGTACACTGGGGAATAGAATGTTCCAGAATTGGCTGGGCACGATCTATGACAAGTTTAGCACCCCAATACTAACACAACATGGCTGGGAAAGGCAGAGTGAAGGCGATGTGTTTATTGTATTTCTAATACTTTTATCCCTTCAACTGCTACAGGTGTAAAAACATGCTTAGAGACCCCTCAAAAAAGAAAATTTAAAGGGTAGCTAATTGACAGCTCTAACGCATCTGCAACCTCAATTCTCCCTTACCATGCAATACAGAACAGGCAAACTGAAGTCTTCTTTAGCAAGCTCTAAACTCAAGGATCTACCTTTCCAATATCTAGGCAACATAAGTCATTGTTTTGAGTTGTATCAATGAACACAATGGTCATTTATTAGATTTGTATTCTTTTTTACATTAAAAAAAAATTCCCTATCAGAGATGTGAGATGGCTCACAAGATCAAGATAATTCAAGTCTGATGCCCTGGGTTCAATCCCTGGACTGCACGTGAGCAGTGTGACATGGCACAGCCTCTAACTCCCAAACAGGAAATTAAAAGGCATTATTTGTTTGTTTGTTTGTTTGTTTGTTTTGAGACAGGGTTTCTTTGTGTAGCTTTGGCTGTCCTGGAACTTACTCTCTCGAACAGACTAGCCTAGAACTCAGAGATCCATCTGCCTCTGCCTCCCCAGTGCTGACATTAAAGGCCCAGCAACAAACAATTTGTAATGAAAAAAAATTTTTTTTAAATCTCTTTCTCCTAAGGCCTAATAGCTACTCAGCTTTTACTGTACCTCCCAGTGCACATCTGGATCTTTTACCTCTCAGCTGAAGAATTAATATATTTGATAGGTAGGAGTCAAAACTTGAAGCTGATTTCCAAAAAAAGAGAGACAAAGGTTTCTGCCCTCCACCTCTCAGAGAAAGAGGCCTAGGGACAGAGAACTCTGTAGGCCCAAGACAGCAGTAACCTTATCCCATTATTCTTTGCAGCACCTGAGACTTTTCTTCTTAAAAAACAAACAAACAAACAAACAAACAAACAGGAACATTTGCTTAATTTATCTCAGATGTGGACTGAAATTTACAAAAATGTCTCTGTAAGCAGAGGAACAAAGAGAATGGAAAGAAATGGGACCAGGATTCCCTATTCTCAGAAAAGGACTGGGTAAAATGTCTCACCACTGAATCTACATTTTTTTTTGGAATTTACCATGCTTTTCTATAATTTATAAGTCAGCTATATAAAGAGTAGGAAGGAATCGAATGCTTTCTTGTTTGGTTAAATTGTAAATAAATTCATTTTTCTTTACCAGTTTCTGTTTCCTGGCTAAGTTTGAAATACAGAGAAACCGAGGTGGTGGGTTTATGTGCCTGAGTCAGTATTGTAATACTTGGGTGAGATCACACGTATCGAAAAAGCTTGGGACACTAACTAAAGCGCTTGAGCACTTGGGATGGAGCGCCAGAGAGACGGTTCAGTGGGTAAGCGTGCTGGGTGCTCTTTTCAAAAGATTGGAGTTGAGTTCCTAGCACCATGTCAGGCAGTTGACAATTGCCTGTAACTCCAGCTCCAGGGTATCGGACACCTTCTTCCAGCCTCCTCCAGCAACTACACACACACACACACACACACACACACTTAAATCTCTAAAAAAAAAAAAAAAAACAAACTTCAGAATGGAAGGTTCAAGAGCTTAGAATTTATACATGCACTTTACATTTTATACATTCTGATGTCCCCTCCACACACAGCACTAGATGCACAGCGAGTCATTTCTATCCTTCTGGATATAATATTCAAGCAACTTGATTTTTTGAGTTGCATATTTATAAACCAATGGACATTTATTATATTTGAATTGCTTTCAGTACAGCTGGTTTAATCTACATTACAAAGAAAAAGACATAAGTACAAAAAAAATAAGAAACATTGTCTTCCAAATTAGTTTTGCTTTGGCTTCTAGGTAGGGTCTTACTATGTAACCCAGCTGACCCAGAACTCATATGTAGACAAGTGCCTTCAAGTGCTATAAAAGACATGCGCCACCATGCTTTGCTAACAACTCAATTTGGTGTGACACTGAGATACAAGCAAATGCTCAGGTTATCTGGGATTCTGAGAAGCTTTATGGACCCCAAGGAACAAAATAATCTGTTTCACCCATAGACTTTTCAAGGCAAAGTATGGTGGAATATGATGGGCTCATTCCACCATCTAGTAATAACATTTATCATTGTTAACTATTTGAAAATATGTGACAATCCAATTCCTATGCGATAGAGCAGTGGTTCCTGTCTGGAGACAGCTTTGCTTGTCGTGACTAGGCAGACAGACGAGGTAACACTGCCATTTAGTGGATAAAGTTTGATAAACATCATACAGTGCAGAGGACAGCTCCTTTCAACATAGAATTTTGCAACCTATAATATAAACAGTGACCAGGCTGAAAAACCCATATTAAAGTACTCGTCAGTGCACTAAGCCCTATATTAAAGGGCACAAGGGAGCAGGAAAGAGTAAAGGGCCAAACAAAGGTGCCAGGACTAGTTCCTGGGAAGCTCTGGAAACTTGAGGTTCTCACACATCAACATGGTACTGGCGGGGAACAAGGGAGAAGAACTATTTTTGCCCCTGTGCATGTCAGTTTCTGATGACACTATCCTTGTTCCAGTTTTCTATGGACAGACAAAGCAGACTCTGGCATCAGCTTGATCTGCCTTCTGCTCCAGACTCAGACTGTCAGAGTAGAAAAGCCCAGGGAGACCATGAGCGGAAAATAGGAGCTCCCAAGACAAGGTGACAGTGGGGTCATCCACAGTAGGACAATGATTGTCATGCAAATCTTTTGTGTTAGCCCATCTTAGCTTAATACAATTGAATACCACAGACCAGGTAATTTATGAAGAATGAAGTTCACGTAGCTCATAGCTTTGAACATTAGAAGGGTCAAGGTTCAACGATTGCAGCTATGAGGGCTTCCTGCTAGATTACAACAAGGGTTATACATAAAGAGACAGAACAAGCCAGAGAGAGGCTGCTTCAATATGGGAGCCACTTGACTCTAATCTGTGAATACACTAATCCATTAATCCATGGATAAGTCAATTCATTAATAAGGGTCTGCCCCATGTCTCCCAAGTGCCCACTCCCCTACCCCCAACACAAAGGCTCTGCTTTCAAAATTGTCAAGTTCCATAAATTGACTAGGGATTAAGCTCCCAATACATGAAATTTGAAGGACACATTGAAACTACAGAATTATGTCCCTGCCCCCTCCCAAATTATGTCTTTTTAGTATTCAAAATCCATTCATTTCCCACCAATAACAACCATGTTTTAACTCATTCCAGCATCAACTCAGTAATCTTAGATTCTCGCTGGGATCAGATATGAGTATGACTCCAAGCATATTTGAGACAAACTAATCACACAGACTATGAAATCTAGCTATCTACTTCCAAAACATGCAGGACAGGCATTCCCATTTCAGAAGAGACATGGTAAAAAGAAAGAGAAGCCTCAGGTAAATCTAGAACCCAGCAGGAGAAGTCCACAGTATCAGCACTTCACAAGACTCTTCCTTGATTCCATATCCCAGTCCCTGAACGCATTGTGTAATGGTTGGGTCCCCAGTACCTGGACAGCATCAGCCATATGGCTCTCCTGGGTTCAGTAGATATTCCAGTTCTGGCAGGCTTGAGTGTTTTTTCTCCAGCTCTCCCAGTCTGGTATTGCACAGTGATAGCTACAGGTCAAGGGGTTGGACATCAGTCTTCTTGTAGCTCCACTAGGCATTAGTCTGGTGAGCACTCTGGCCCAAGACAGGTTTCTTCTTGGGGCTTGTCCAAGACATTCTTTGAATTCTCCACGGCTCTTCCACTGATGTGCTTACAGAATTAAAACCACATGGACATCATCGAAGTGTAGAGTTTATGTCCTCCAGCTTGGTGGAGGGTCCCCAGGAATCACATCTGGGACCATTGTAGAGCCCAGAACTGAAATGAGAAAATAGAATTTTTTGGTACCTTTAGCAGCAAGCCCTTGGAGGGCACCCAGGGCCTGCCCCCCCCCCAAAAAAAACCCACTCTGTCCTCTGAAGCCTTAGGCTTATGATGGGAAAGGCAACCTTTAGAGAAGATTTTGAGGTCCTATCTGTTGGTCTAGCCTTAGCGAACAACACCCCTCTTGCCTTTCCTTAAAAGTATGTTTTTCCCTGTCACATGGCCAGACTTAGATTGTTTTCTAAATGTTTCCACTCTGTCTTTTAACCATAAACTCATCCCTTTTAGTCATTTTCTGAAAGCAATCAGAAGTAGTCATGCAACAGCCTGAATGATTTGCTTATAAATTCCTTCTGTGCGATGTCAGTTCTACATTCCAGAAAGTCCTACACCATGGACACTGTGCCTCCAAGCTTACTGTAGCAGATCCATGACAATGGTGGCCTTTGACCTGGTTCTAAGTCCTTGCTCTTCATTTCTGCCTTAGGCCTTCTGAGAATGACCTACACTGTTCATATTTCTATTGCCATTCCAGTGACAATTGTCAGACAATTGCCATACTTCTGTTCAGAATATGTCTACCTGTAGCAGTCTCTTCCATGAAGAAAATGGCATATTCTGGGGGATTGCTATTCCCAGGAGAATGGTAGGTAACATTCTCACTTTTCCAAGAAAGTTCCTGGCTCTCAGGTTGCCAGACTCCTTGGACAGCAGAAGGCTATCAGTGTAACACATCCTTCAAAGCAGCATATTCCTATCTGAGAATTTCCTCTCGTCTCCCTGCCACTTGAGAATCATGGTCACTATGACTTGTGAAGCCTCTCACGCCTTTAAGACAACTAAGGGACCTGCACTCTGTCCTGTTGGCCTGAACTCACATCAGATCCCCTATCGTGCTCTTTGTCTAGGGAATTTGGCCTGAAGAACCCCCACCATGTATCTGTATTTATGGATGTCCATGGCATTAACAATTCTTCTAATAAACTTCTTACTCAGAGGGACAGTGCTTGTCATTGTTACCCTTAAATCCCAGACTCAAGATCTTTCTGTGATCACGTAAGAAATATCTAGTCTCCCACCAAAGTTCTAACCAGGCCTGACCTTGCTTAGCTTTCAAGATCAAAAAAGATCTGGCTGAGAAAAAGAGGAGAAGTGGGTCTGAGGGAGAGGGGAAGTATGGAAGAAGAGACTGGGAGGAGAGGAAGGAACAGGAACAGTAGTCTGGATGTAATATGAGAGAAGAAGAAAGAAAGAAAGAAAGAAAGAAAGAAAGAAAGAAAGAAAGAAAGAAAGAAAGAAAGAAAGGAAGGAAGGAAGGAAGGAAGGAAGGAAGGAAGGAAGGAAGGAAGGAAATAGAAAGAAGGAAAGAAAGAAAGAAAGAAAGAAAGAAAGAAAGAAAGGAAGGAAGAAGAGAAGGAAAAAGAATGAAAGAAAGAAGAAAAAAGGAATGAAGAAAGGGAGAAAGAAAGGAAGAAGGAAGGAAATTAAAGAAAGAAAGGAAGAAAGGAAAGAAGGAAGAAAGAAGAGAAGGAAAAAGAAAGAATGAAAGAAAGAAGAGTGAAAGAAAGGAAGGAAGGAAGGAAGAGAGAAAGGAGGAAAGGAAAAAGGAAGAAAATTAAAGAAAGAAAGGAAGGAAGGGAGGAAGAAAGGAAATAAAGAATGAAAGGAAGGAAGGGAGGGAGGGAGGGAGAAAGGAAGAAGGAAGGAAATTCTATGGAGGTTGAACATTTTCTCTTCTTCCTGTCTTCTGAGCCTTAAAGTTCCACTCCCAGCAATGCAGGCTTTATCCAGTCTGTTCCTTTAGATTTCACCATTCTGTGACCATTACCCATTTCCCAAACCATTCCACATTTTCAGGTGTTTGCTGTCTAGTGCATTTTCAGTGGCTGTAACTGGACACTACAGACTGATGAAATTATAGACAATAACTTTTTATTCAGCTTATGGTTCTGGGACCCTGGCAATTCAAGGTCAGAGAGTCTTTACACAAATGAGCTCTTTCTTCAGGGCCCCAAGGTAGCACAAAGTGCTATTACATGGTGTGGTAGAGTAAGCAAGCCAGAAAGATCACTTTTAAAACAAAGGCACTTTTATAGTAATCCACTGATTCATCAGTTCTTTAATACTCCGTTCATCAGAGCATAAGCCCTCAAGATCATATCACTCCTCAAAGTATTCCTCTTCAGCATCATTTTCTCTTCATGTTGCCACACTGAGCTCCTTCTGTTCAGGATTCCTGTTCTTGTTTGGACCCATCCACACTGGACTAAAGCCCACCTAACAAGCGTATCTTAGCCCACTTATTCTGTGAAGGTTCAATGTCCAAAACACAGTCATATTTGAAATACTAAGGATTAAGACTTAACCGTGATTAGGGGTAAAACAATTTAACTGGTAACAGGGACAATTCCCAAAACCATTTGCATCATTAGATGTCAGTGTCTAGCAGTTGGTTCTGTATCAGATGCTTAATCATTTTTCAGTATTTTTTTTTAAATATGTGGTGTGTGAAGATTAAGCAAGTTGAGCACCTCCCTTGGGAACTTACCACCTGTAGTTGAACCCAAGGGCATCCCAAAGAGTCGCATTATTTACTTACAACTAGGAATAAAGCAAGAGGCCCTTGAGTCACACACAGACTGGGGGGAGCCAAGGGTACCTCTTGAGCACTAATCATGTCACGGAGAAGAGCCTTTTCACAGCCGTTCCCCTGTGTTTTCTGAAAACCACTTGAGGGGATGATCCCTTTTCAGATGAGGGAAACAAAGGCCAGCATGGTCATCTAAGTACTCATGGGATTTAGCTTTCCACTGCTCACTAGTCAGCCCTGGAACTTTTCCGTCAGAACTATTTGACCTGATCTGTTCCAGTTCTTCAGGAAGTGACTTCCAAAGAGCAAAATACTTGGCCAAGAAGTAGGAAGAGATGACATAATATTTTGACTCTAAGTTGTCCTGCACTGAAAAGGTTGTTTACAGCTTTATGATTTGGTCAAAGAAACTTTAGTTTAAGTTGAAAGCAACCAGATGTTACAGCAGGCTTATCCTCTACTGAAAACTCTTCTAAGGGGTTTGCATATCTATCGTTATTCTTGCAAAAGCCAATGGGGTGAATGTAACAATTATTCCTGTCTTATGGGTGAGGAATCAGAGGTACAAGGGGAAGGGGCAGCTTACCTTACAGGAAGGGAATTTGGTCTAGGAGGTATTTCTTCTGAGAAATGACTAATGAGATTTGTAATAGCCTTTTTGTTTGTTTTTGGATTTTTTTCCCCACTCCATGGCTTAAGAAAGGCCATTCTCACTGTAGGTCTAGGAGTTCTAGGAGTTCTAGGATTGGTCAACTTTTTGGTTTCCTTAAACTATGTGTGTGGTATTTTTGTATGTGACTTAATTGAAATAGAGCAATTTTATTTATTTATTTTTAAAAATATCAGATTCCAGACTTTCATGTATGTTTCACGTAGTTTTTACACTCGGATCTCATGAAACCTGAAAGGTATTTTTCTCTCTCATTTGATGGATGGATACACGAGGCTCAGTTTGAAGGGCAGGGACACGGAGAACAGAGATGTGAGAGATCCAGACTCTTGGCTCATTTCCGCACTCTCGAATACAGCTGTCTAGAGAAAAGTTCTCTTTATGTTTAGGTTAGGATTTCTAGGTAATAGAGGTCAGTTAGCTCTAAGCTCCAAGTAATAAAATAAGCTATTCATTCCTTTTCCAGAACTACAACATCCCAAGGGATGGGCACTGTGGCTAGTTATGCCCTTGCTTTCTAGAATTCATAAGTCACGAGCAATTTTCTAGATTATTTTTTCTTTTTAGACAAAGCCTTACTATGTACTTCTATCTGGTCTAGAATTCACAGATATCTACTTGCTGTTGTCTCCTGAGTGCTGGTATTAAAGTTTTGACTAGCATGGAATTTGTTATGTAAGCCAAATTGCCCTGGAACTCACAGAGATTCACCTGCCTCTGTCTCTAGAGTGCTGTGATCAAAGACTGTCACAATGCCTAGCTATGATTCGAAACAACATCATGATTTAGTGCCATTTTATTCAATGTGAAATATCAAATTAGCATCTAAGAAAATCTAAAAAAAATGATTGTGTCATAATTAACTGAATTATAAGCAAAAGCTATTAATTGATGAATTTGAATATATCCTGATGGAAATGATAATGTAGCAGTCACCATAACACAAAACAGTAACGAATAGAACAGTTTCTACTGCAGAATATTTATCCAGTAAGAGATATTCAAGGGTTAATAACTGGTTTTATTACATGTGTATACTAAAAAAATATATGACCCTTTGTTCTTCATTCTTTTCTTGTTTCTCTACTCATGGTAGATTTAAAGTTTATGTATTTGTAAATTCTTTTACATTTTTATATATTTAAATTTTTTATCCATATGGATGTTTTTGCTTCAAATCTCTCTCTCTCTCTCTCTCTCTCTCTCTCTCTCTCTCTCTCTCTCTGTGTGTGTGTGTGTGTGTGTGTATGTGTGTGTGTGTGTAGTATCTGAGGAGACCAGAAGAGGCATTGGATCTCTTCAAAGAAACTGGAGTAACAAGTGACTGTGAGCTGTCCTGTGGCTGGGACGTCTCTTCATCTCCTGATGTGATGTGTCCATTTACCAGTCAGCAAGAGCATGTTGAATAAGATACCAGATAAGCAGAGATGGGTAGAGAGAGAAAGGTCTTTGTCTTCATGTCTTTATGGAAGACTTAAGTAACCAGTTTATATGCTTTCACATGTTAGTCATGGGGAGCTTAGGGGCAATGGATGCAAATAGTTTAGGACATAACTTCTCCACCCAAAAACATTGGCTCAAAACATTTGTTAAAGGTCTGTTAGGCAAGAGCAAGCAAGTTGGCTCAACGATATGATCAAATGGCGTTGTGGTAGAGAGGAGTACTCGCCCATTCAAAGCAGATTCACTTGGTAGAGAGAGCACTGAATCCATCCTTAAGAAAAAGGAGATCCCAAGTCTCTCTGCGACAAGAACCATTCCATTGAGTGGCTATGGGCCCAAGAGATGAATACCTAGCACTTCTAAAGCACATTCTCCTCTGTATCATCACTGCTTGTTCATCTGACAACTCTGTAATGTGCTAACTGCAATAAGCTAGGCCAGTACTGTATGAACTCTACTCATATGGGTATCTTGAAGAATGAAATTCATAGAACTAGCAAGTAGGTGGTGGTTGCCAAGGAGCAGGAAGAGGGAACAGAGAGTTTTTAATAGGTAGAAGACTTCAGTTTTACAAGAGTTCTGGAGCTGGGTGCTAAGGACACAGCAGCACTGATGTACTTAATGTCACAGAAATGTAAAGCAGGCTGCCATCCCAATGAATTGTGAAATGGGCTGTGTCTTTTCTGCTTTCAAATGGGCTTAGATGTACAATTTAACTAAAAGAGGTAAAGACGTAATGTGTTTGCCTTCATTGACAAGTGCTCTGATCAAAAGGAAACAGAGGCAGAGAATGTTCTAGTATTGCTGAAGTTGATTAATCCACCCTAATCAATGTGGTGGCAGTGAGCTCCTCAATACCTACCTCAATGTTCTGGATTCTTGAATGAAAGACACACACACACACACACACACCCCAAACTTTATGTTTAAAAACAGCTCAATGGTTGGGCACTTCCAAACTTCCTCTTTGCTAATGCTGCCCCTCTGATACTCCTGAGTTATTGCTTACTAAAATCTATATTCCATCTTTGCTACCCTAGATCCAGTGTGTGTGTGTGTGTGTGTGGGGCACTGGGACTGTTCTTCCCTGGCTCTTACATGACTAATATGCCTCTTTTCCTGCCACTCTCAAGCCAGGATCTTATTCCTTTCATGGCATGGTGATTCTGCCTTTCTTTCTCCCTCCACTTCTTGCCCAGGGATCTTAAAAGTCCCATCTCTGTCTCCCTGTCTGGTCATTGGCTGCTGGTAACTTTATTTACCAATCAAAGCCAACTGGGGGTAAGGACTCTCAGAGTCCTACATGCAGACATGCAAATTCCTGTATAAATTTGAGAATTCACAACATTCTAGTTCTGTTACCTTCACCCAACCAGAGCTAGGGTGAAGAGGAAAAAACTTTACCTTTTCCTCTTCCTCTGAATCCAGTGTTTCTCAGATAGAGCATTCCAGGGTTTGTGTTCTAAATTCTTCTCTATCGATGGCTTTTCACGCATGAAGCTTTACTGTTTTGATTGAACTCAGAAAGTCAGACTTGGCGACAAGTACCTTTACCTACAGAGACAACTTGCTAACCCTGTGGATAATAAGAAATTATCTACCTGTATCAGCTGGAATGGGATCAAGGATAATTATACCAGGAAGTAAGTCTTAGAAATATTCTTTCACCCAATCTCCACAGCTAAGCTTTTCTTGAAGATTACCATCTCTTGTTCAAAAAGGGTTCTGAAGCTCACAGCCATTAATAGATCTGAAATCAATCCCTGAAGAAAACTTTCTTTTTAACACGTCCAACGTCCAAAATCTCACTTTCTAATCCTTGGGAGATTGTAATTAGTTCCTAAAAATAAATCCGGCTGGGTGTAGTGACACTCACCTTTAATCCCAGTACTCAGAAGGTAAGACCAGACCGCCAGGAGTTTGATATGCATAATGATTCCAGACCAGTCAGGGCTACACAGTGAGATTGTCTCAAAAAGAAGGAGGAGGAGGAAGAGAAGGAGGAAGAAAGAAAGAAAGACATACCTAAACCAAAACAAAACAACTCACAAACAACAACTAAGTACACACACACACACACACACACACACACACACACATCAGAGAAATTAATATGTATTACATCAACAATGATGAATTGTGATGTAACAAGTGGAAGCGAAACTAAATACTAAGTTCAAAATATTTTTCCATTTACTGCTGATAATGATTCTGGCTTCAGTTACACACTTGGAAACATATGCATAAAATTTGAAAATACATTCAAATTAACATCTCATGCATGTGTATACACCTATAATTTCTCTTCTTCTCTTGAAGGCACTTAAGGCAAATGAACTTATCCCTGGAGAGTTCCAGTAGACTGAACGGTTGGTTATCTTGCCCACTGTTCTCTTCTAAGGAGCACATTTGCCTCCCTGCCCTGTGGGGTCAGTATTTATCTACTACCGCATATCAAGTTATAAGGAACCTTGGACTTTCAGAGAGTATATTATTTATTATGGTTGCTCACAGGTGCTGTGAGTCAGTGATTCAGAGAGGGCAGGAAATGATAGATAGTTCCTCTTTGTCACACAAAGCCTGGAACTACTGCTGGGGACTGCTGAAGGCTGGGGACTAAAATCATGTGAAGCTTCATTTACTTCCACGTCTGCTGGCTTCGGGTCATCATCTGTCATTAACTTTTTATGTGGTCTGAGTTTCCCCATGATGCAGAAGCTGGGGTGTGAAGATCACTATCACACAAGGAGAGTATGCATGTCACAGTCACAGCCTCCTTTTTAAGTCCCGGCCTCAAAATTTACATGTCACCGGCTCACAGTGCTCTGTTAGTTGAGGTTCCACAACTCCAGACTCAAGGAGAGAGCATTTCTCTTGGTGAGAGACGCGTCAGGAACACTTTAGAAGAACATATGGGATGGAATGAGCACACCAACATGGAGCCTTTGGAAGACAGAGCTAGACTCAGGACCCAAGGATGGACCCAGGAGAAGAGAGTTGGTGTTAGCACAATGGTTCTCAACCCGTGAGTCGCGACCCTTTGAGAGATGAATCATCCTTTCATAGGGATCCCCTGAGACCATCTGCATATCAGATACTTACATTACAATTTCTTAACAGCAGCAGAATTAAAGATATAAAAAAGTAACGAAAAATTTTACTTTGATAGAGTCTCTGTTCTATTCTTGGTGAAAAACTCTTAGTGTGCATTCAGAACCATTTGGAAGACATCCTTTCTCTGCTTCTCACTGGTGCCTGCAATAGAAAGTACAGGCCCATAGCTCATGCCCATTCTTCCCGTCTCTTACAGTATGTGTCAGGGTCTCCTGGAGATGATTGTCTGACCAGTAAGGACAATCTGGGGTTAATCTGATTAACGGTCTCCTTTCCTGTTTCTGTATAGGAAAGCTTACAGATTAAATTTCAAATGTGCCACACACTCTACTGAGGAGGGTAAAGAGGCAGGCCTGGAGCCAGAAGTGGATGCATGTGTGGTAGAAACAGCCAGGGAGCCAATTTTCCAGGGTTGGTCCTTTAGGAGAGAGGAGAAGCGGCTCTCGGTGGCCAGCTCACTGCACCCAGGCTGAAGCAGAACTCCTGGGCAGAAAGGAAGAGCAGTTTGTTTGAACTTCTGGCCACCTTTCAATTTCGTGAGACTGAAAAATCGCCAACTGGGAAATAGTTTCATATTTCCCTATGAATATGACAATGAAGCTGGAGATTTAGAGAAACTCTCGGGGACAGTGGGCCAGTTGCAGTCCTGCATCTACAGTTTGTACAGCTGCAAAAGGGAGTTTCTGTGTAGGCTCCAGATCCAGAGGAGGCAGGCGGAGCCTGACGTCAGCAGCTCTTCTAAATATGAAGAGAGGTCCCACACCCTCTCCCAGGACTCACAGATCCCCTTACCACCACACCCTGGTTTTCCAGAGCCTCCTGGAAAGAGCCTTCTGCCTACGAAAGAGAAACCATCTCTCTGGAAGGATGGAGCCTAGCATTTTGGGCTGGGATGACAGACATATACATCCCTGCTTGGCTGACATGAAGGCAGTTGAACAGACTTTGCGGTGGCTTGAGTTTTGGCATACGACTTTTGTTTCCATCTTTGCTTTGAGCTGATTTAGGGAGTTTCTCTTTTTTAAGCAGGAATAAATTTTAGATGTGTAAAGCCTGGGTAGCAGACTCTTGGCCTGGTTACTTCCAACAAACTTTGAAAAACCACTTTGTTCTAACTGTGCCAACTTGTAGGCCATCCAAAATGTCCAATTTCCAAAAAGGTCACCACTTGAGATGAAAAGATTATATTGATAATAATAATAATACATATTTGGTGTAGATTTTCGTATCAAGTGGATATGAGTTCATTGGGATAATGTGATTCTAACTGGGCAGTGTGCACAGCGGTAGGAAAGAACTGCTCCCACAGAACCTTATTAGTGGGATGAGTGTACATTTGTCATCCCAGGCTCCTAGTTCCCGTTCATTGCTTTTCTGTTATGGTTCTGGCTCTAATGTCAGTTATTGTGTCTAATATTGGAAAATGATTTGATCTGTTAGACACTCTGTTTCCTCTCTTGTAAAATGAAAAGGATAATTTCTGTTCCATCAGCAAGTCGTGATGTCGATATGAAAGTTAATCACACCAGACAAATATTTTTAAATACTCAGGGATAGATGGATGGAGATAGTCAGGGAATCCCAAGAGGTGGGGATGCTTTAAATGTGCTAAGGATGGGCCTGGTACAGGTGATTTCAAACTCCCCTGTCCTGTGGAAAAACAAAGCCCCATCTAGATATGTTAAAGGGATAAATGAAAGATGCTAAGCATCTGGACAGATACCATTGTTTTAATAACTTGTATCATATGGGGCTCCATACTGAGCACTGTAACACTTCCTTGTATCTGGATCTCCCTCACTTCAGTTCACTCTCTTCCATGCATTAAATCTTGATTCCAGAAGTGAGGCTCTGGAAATGGAAGAGACCTGTGAAGCTGTCTATAGATTGTGGCTGATTTGGGGGTGCATGGCTACCTGCCGCTCTCCAGCCAGGGCGACTACACCACAATCCGGATCCAGTTTTCTTCCTATTTCCCATCACAGGTCCCATGCTCTAGTCAAACTGGAGTTTGTTCTATCACTTGGAAATTGCAGACTTTTCTAGAGAATCTGGTTTCTCATGCTGCCATAATAAAATACCTAAGTGTCCTAAAGACGAGAACATTCTTTTCCTCAGTTCTGAAGTTCAACAATTGGTTGAGTTCTAAGGCGGGTGCCTTTCTTGGGTTTGCAGACATCCACTTTCTTACTGTGTTCTCACTCAGCAGAAAGGAGAGAGAGTCTCAGGGGAGAGCACTCTGCTATGGGCACTAATCCCAGATCCATCCTCAGGTTTACCTAGCCCCAATTGTCTCCCAACAGCCCCATCACACTGGATGATTGGACTTTCAGATAGAAATCTGAAGGTCAGAGAGACCAGCAGTTAGCTATCTATGATTTGGATTGATGGGAAGGAGAGAAAAGTGTAATTATGATTGCACAGAAGTTTGGAGCACAAACGGAGTCCATGGAGTGGTTTTTAACTGACATTTGGTTGTCACTGAGAAAGGGACAGCCCTCTCTTAGCCCCAGGGTTGCAGCAAACAAGAGTCAGAGAGCTTGGAAATGCTAATATTTGAATTCCATATTTGTTGTCAAGAAAAGGAGTGTCTTACTTAGACTTCATACAGGACTCACAAAATAGTTGAGTGTGTAAAAGCACTTTGCTGCCAAGCCTGATGAACTGAGCCCCATCTCCAGGGTGCACATGACATTGTGTCAGTTTACTCTTGACTAAGGGCACGTTAGGGATGATAAGAGGATTTCCAAGACTACGCCATAATAGACATTAGTTCTACTCTTTCTCACATTACTTACGATGGGAGAAGCTGACTTACAAGTATAGTCCGGCAGCACCAGGAGAACCCTCTAATAGGGCCTCTAGCTATCAGCCATGTGAGTGAGCACAGAAAATAATTAGTTCACCTCAGTCTCTGCACGACTACCTCCCAGACCAGCATCTTAGCAGCAATCTCAAGAGAGCTCGTGAGTCACAACATCTTGCTACTGAAGTTGGGGTGGAAAGGTTAGACCTCTGGTGAGTGGGAACTTACTTTATGATTCATAGAGGCTCAGCTAACAAATGTGCATCTTGTGTTAAGCTACTCATACTGGGGATGGTTGGTTACTCAGAAATAACTAATACAGAGGGCTCTATGGCCTGATAGGAAATATTCTATGTTAGACATATGACCAGACGTGATACATAAATGTTTTGTTTTTTTTTAAAGGAAAATAAAGGCTGGGCTACAGCTTAGTTGAGAGAGTGATTTCCTAGTGTGCACAAAGGCCTGGGTCCAATCTCCAGCATGCCTGAAATCTCAGCACTCAGCAGGTAGAGGAAGGATCAGAAGTGCAAAGTTATCCTTGGCTACGCAGTATGCTTAAAGCCAGACTAAGATACATGAATCTCCATCTCTAAAAATGGGTGGTGGTTTGAATGAGGATGGCTCCCATTGGCTCATACAGTCAAATGCTTGGTCCCCGGCTGCTGAAACTGCTTGGGAAGGATGAGGAGGCGTGGCCTTATTGGAGGAGATGTGTCACTCCGAGTGGGCTTTGTGGTTTCAAAAGCCCAAGCCTTTCCCAATTAGCTATCTCTGTCTCTTGCTTGTGGACCAGATGCAATTTCTAAGGTCCAGTGCCATATCACCTGACTGCTGCCCCACTCCCTGCCATGAGGGTCATGGACGATAACACTTTGGAGCCCTGAGCCCCAAACTGAATGCATTCTTTTATAAGTTTTCTTGATCATGGTGTTTTGTCACCACAATAGAAACCAAGGTAACTAAGAGAGACTGGGTGGGGGAATTTGGGGAATTATCTAAAAAACAGTATAATCTCCATCCTAAAATCTGACAAAAATTGCACTTTGGAAATACAGAAAAATTCCACTGAAAAATCCATAGGGAAATGGCATATGTGCTATGTATAGAAGTTATAATTAGTTTTTCCAAGGAATACTAGAAAATACATAGTTTCCCCAATTACTTATTTAAAATAATTTATTCAGTTAGTGGAACGTGTTTTAATATTACTTTAAAAAGCCTCTATATGATTACCTGGGAAGACATCAAAAGATAGTAAAAATCCTAACATTCATTTCTGACATATACCTAAAAATTTAAAGATGTATACAAAGAAATCTGCTATCTTGTGAAAGTAATTTTGTCAAACAAATGACATGTGCTTAAATAAGCTTACTTCAAGGATTTGTACATTGCTTTGAACATTCTATCATTATGCATATGTTATCTGACATTTTCTGAAGTCTTAGCAAACTCAGTATGACTGTATACATGCAGTAAAGAGACAGATGACATCATTTGTAATACAATTATGCTATAAAACAAATAGAATAACGAGCAAGAGTTTAGGGAGACATGTCCATATAAGAGATAAATCAGTCATTTGGATATACACAGGCATATACTAGCAGTAGTTTAGAGAGTTTCAGGTGTTTTCTAAGATTTTCTTCATGAATTATATTTTCTAAGATTTTCATGAGATAGCATTTTCTTTAAAAACATAAACAAATGGTTGTTTTTATTGTTGAGATGATTAAATCCTTTATGAATTACAATTCTTCCTTGGTCAGTTTTTAAATTTCCTATTTTTGTTGAAGACACATGTTATCTGACAACTTCACTCATGCATTTTGTGCCTTCTGTTTACTCTCTCCATTCTACCACCTTTAGTCTCCCTTGAACTCTGTTTCCCACAGGTCCCCTTCCCACATCCATACTTTTTTCTTTTGTCTGTGACTTATAGACTTTAACCAAGACAGTGTATACGGTCACAAGTTTGGACCTATCCTGGAGGGCTCATTATTTAGTATAAAACTGAAGGCAATGACAGTCCCCTCCTGCCCCAGAATCCATCAGTTCAACACCAGTAGATCAGAAAGCAGGGGTCGGTTTCCATGAACCCTTCTGCAGTTTGTGATTGGCTGTTGGCAGACCCAGTGATGTTCCAGTCTAACCCAGGCAGCTTCAGCTGCTGTGTGGTCACGTCTGCAAGAGTTAGGAAAGTATTAGTCCTTATCTCTATCTTCCGGCTCCTACATTCTTAAGCTCACTTTTCCATGGTGTTCCCTTAGAGGGGGCTGTATAAATGACATGGTTAGGGCTGACAACTCAACTATCATTTATGTAAGCATCTTGGACAAACATGAGTCTATGTGTTCATGTTCGCCTGGAGATGGTTTTCTAGTTGAGGATAGGAACAGCATTTGTCTATGAGTATACACAATATTTAGGTTGCAGTGTGATACCATGTCAATTTATCTAAACAGCAGTAATAAGTTTCCCCTGAGAGATGATCCTCAAAACGCTAGAAGTAGAGCTACCATATGACCATGTATGCCACCCCTTGGTGTGTCCCACCATAGTGATTCTACATCCTTTTACAGAGCTCCTTGCTCGCCTAGAGTCATTTTTGCTATACTAACAATAGGTATGACATGGAATCAGTCTAGAGGTCTATCACTAGATGAATAGGTAATGAGAATGTGGCACATTCTTTTCATCTGTAAAAAAAAAAAGAAGAAGAAGAAAATTTCAGATAGATAGATGAAACTGGAAATATACATTGAGTGAGGTAAGCCAGGCCTGGAGAGACGAATGCCACATGCTATCTATCCACATGTGTGTGGATGCTATCTCAAATCTTGTTAACTTGCAACACCCATAGAAGCCAGGAAGTTAGAAAGAGGTTGTTAGAGGGAAGGATGTCTTTAGGGAGCGAGACTGGTAGAATTTAAGTGATCTTAAGGTAGAGAGGAGACGCTAGAGGTGGAGGAATTCAAGCAGGTAAGCAAGTAGGAGATCAGAGAGATGAGGGAGCAGGGAAGGAAGGAAGCAAATAAACACAGAAAAACCACCTGTAAGATCATTTTAAAAGATGCGTTAGAGCTGGGAGTGGTGGTGCACTCAGGAGGTAGAGGCAGTTGGCTCTCTATGAGTTCGAGGCCAGACTGGTCTAATATAGTGAGTTCCAGGACAGCCAGTGCTATGTAGAGAGACCTTGTAACAAAAAGAAAAAAAATGACAATAACAACTGTGATGGTTTGTATATGCTTGGTCCAGGGAATGGCACTATTAGGAGGTGTAGCCTTGTTGGAGTAGGTGTGTCACTGGGGGCATGGGCTTTAATACCCTTGTCCTGGCTGCCTAGAAGCCAATCTTCTCCTAGCTGCCTTCTCATCCTTTGAGGGCCCCGAGTAGAGCAAAAAGAGAAAAGAGGAGTGAATTCACTTGCACAGCTTGCACTGAGATATCTCCCTTCTTCTTTCCTTGGACATTGGTGATTTTGTTCTTGGACTTGTGAATTTGCACTAGATCATGTGACTGGCTTTCCATGTTCTCCAGCTTGAGATGGTAGATTATGGTAGATTAATCAAACAGCCAATTTCCATAATACACTCCTTCACCTTCCCTACATGTGTATCAGTAGAGAGGTAGGGAATACATCGTGAGCCACCCTCATTGTTGAAGGCTGTATAGATGTTTTCAAAGATGAGGTAAGTAAGCCTTATTGGTTTCTATGTGTGTTTCCTATTGGTCCTGTTGCTCTGCAGAATCCAATTAAGCTCTAATAGCTAGCTGGCCTGCTTGCTTCCTCATTTTCTTGTTATACTGGTTATTTGTTTTGGTGGTAGGGAAATTCCATTTCTTCTAACTTGGAAAAATAAATGCCCTCCCCTCAGGGCACAGAGAACTATGCAGAAGAGGTAGAAAGACTGTAAGAGCCAAAGGGGATAGATGATACCAAGAAAACAGTGTCTTTCTGACAGGACAGGTCACACACATGAATTCAGAGACTGTGGCAGCATGAATAAGGCCTGCACAATATACAAACCAGTTGGGGTCCCAGCTCTGAGACTCAGAAGTACACACGAGCTCCCATCCCCAGTCAAAAGCTATCTCCCATTAACAACCACTAACAAACGGAAAAGTAGTTTCTCCAAGGGAGTCTCATTGGGCAAACAAGCCACACTTAAGGGCAGGCCCCATGCACAGCAGTGATGGCCAACACAAAATGAAATCAAAGGGGTTTTTTAGGGATTTTTTGTCTCCTATTTCTTTGTTTGGGAATTCGTTTTTTTAACCTTACTGGTTTTTTGCTTGTGCATTTTGTTTTCCAATTTTGTCTTTTCATGGGGTTCGTTTGTATGTGTCTCTGCAAGTGTATGTATTTCTCATGCTTTCTTTCTTTTCTTCTGATTCGTTAGTTTGCTTTGTTTTAACCTTGTGTGTTTATCTTTTTTATTTGCCTGTTTGTTTTCTTAAGAGAGAGAAAATGAAGGATGAGTTGGAAGGGTGGGGAGGTAGGGAGAATCTAGGAGGAGATGAGAGAAGCAAAATTATGATCAGAATATATTGTATGAAAATAACTTTATTTTCAATAAAAAACTTTTATTTTCAATAAAAGATTCATAACAAAATTTATGACTTAAAAAAAGAAATACATAAAAACATTAGTACTGAATGGAACCCTGCTTTCTCATAATTAAAACACTTTAGATTTTACATAAATCATTGGAAAAGACATTGATGAAGCAGAATATAGGAGCTAAATTCATATATCTATGTATGCATATGTATATGCATATGTACATACCTACATATGCATATATATTAAAACATAAAGATAGAACATTAATATACTAGGATAGTTCTACATGTAACAATATTGAAGTTTTCAGGGTATAACATTGAATTGGTTATTAAATTATAAAAAAGTAAGTTCAATCCTCTTGGGTAGAACTTATTTTTATGAAAGATGCAAGACATTCTTAGGTTCGTTGCTTTCACTTTTAGATCATCTAGAATAGTGCTACACAGTTGAGATAGAGAAGACTTGCAAGCATGTTTCTAAACCATTTTGGCACTTTTGCCTCTGTATAAGCATATAACACCTAAAACCAAATCTTCCAATACGAGGAGGCTGACAAACAGTATTATGGAACATTAATGAATACTGTCAGTTTATATCATAAATTTAAACTCATGTATATGTATATATCTGCACTTATCAGTTGGAAAGCATAAACGAAAAGAAAATGAGCGAAAGACAAATAATCACTTGGCAAGTAAACTACAAATAAATGGCTGTTATTACGTCAAGAAATGTCATTTCAAACACAAAGCAATACAAATTCAGAAAAGCAAGGTTTATTGTAACCTGTCAATGTAATAGGAGTAGCACTTGATAGACAACAAGACAGTCATTCATGCTAGAAATATAAATTCTTCCACTCTCTCCATGAGATAGTCTACTCACAGTTTGGAAACTTTAGTGTGTATGTGTTTTGATCTACTGCTTCTATTTATTCTAAAGGAATTGTAGTATAACAAACTACAGTATAGCAAAATTGTGCTGCATAAAGATATTCTTAACATACTGATCATAATAAAAAAAAATGTGAAAAACCTAAAACCTGTGGTGGTTTGAATAAGAATGACCCCTATAGGGTCCTGTATTTGAATGCTTAGTCATCAGGGAATGGCACTACTTGAGAAGGATTAGGAGGTGTGGCCATGTTGAAGTAGGTGTGGCCTTACAGGAGTTGGCGTGGCCCTGTGGAAGGAAGTGTGCTATTGTGGGTGGGCTTTAAGGTTTCAAAAGCCCACATCAAGCCCAGTGTTGCTCTCTTCCTGCTGCCTTTGGTTTTAGATGTAGAACTCTCAGCAACTTCTCCTGCATCATGTTTGCTTGCTCTCACCAAGCAAACACCAATTAAATGTTTTATAAGAGTTGCTAAGTTCATGCTATGAAGTGGATATTCCTGGTTTCTTTGGAGACTCAGTTGTGTCATGTGATGTTTTTCTAGAAACTGTCTTATGAGAGGATGTTTTGCTGAAGCAGACAGACATGTGGGATGATGTTTTGTTGAAGCAGACACATGAGAGAATGTGCTTTACTGAGAACCAACACATAGTATTTTTTCTGGAAGCTGACTGGGAAAAGGACATTTGATGTTTTGCTAGAGGGAATGCTTGAGAGGACATGTGATGCTTGGAAAGGGTATAAGGATAACCCAACAGCCAATGGAAGACACTGGCATTGGTTTGCCTTGCCACTCTTTGCTAGTCTCCATTGAGCTTTGCTGATGCTGGTCTTTGCTGACAATGCTGAGGTATTGGCTCGCTTTGCCTTCTTTGGTGATCATCATTTGTCATGACTTTGTAGAGAGAAGCACACTAAAGAACTTCTTGTGATATTCTGATGTCTCCTTGCTGCTTCTGTGGACTCAGAATGATTGGCCGAGCCTGGCAGTTTCTACTGGATTGAACTGCTGTTGCTGATTCATGAATGGTGTTTAAAAGTGGATTGAGCTACTGCTGATTTGTGTGAACTGAACTGCTGATATCCTGACAATGAAACTGGAATCACCCCAAATAACTATTTCTAAACACCACCTTTGCCCTATTAACCTTTCCTTTCCACTACCTCTGGTGGGTGGTGGGCTAGAATGGAGGTTAAAGCATTTAAAAACCCTTATTAAAGTATGTTAAAAAATCCTAAGCTTACAATGAGGTCTCTTCACAACAATAGAACATTAAGAGAGCTAATGAGCTAGTGGGAAATTGAGATACAAGGCATGGGTGATCGTCAAGGCACCAGTCATCTTCAAAGCTGAGTACTGTGTAGACATCTTAAAAGATGAGGTAGATACTATTGACATGTGTTCTGCTAACAATGCTGGGTGTGGTGACACATGCCTGTTAACCCAGCATTCAGAAAGCAGAGGCAAGAAACCACTGAAAGTCTGAAGTTAGCCTAATATATATCTAAAATTACAGAGTAAGCCCTTGTCTCAGAAAAATAATAATAAAATAAATAATTATGGCTATCACTACAACAGAAGGAAAGTGCTCTAATAACTTGAAATACAATTAAAGAATTAAAGGCTATATGTCATGCTATTATATGTTAGAAAGATTTATAATTTTTAAAATTGTACCTTTCTTGTTATGTTGCTTTAGTTTAGTAGCTAAATATATCTTTTCAAAGTGAAATATAAGGAAAACAAAGTCTTTGCCAGAAGAGCACCTTTTTTGTATGTAGTATGATGAATCTTTACCTTGCCCTGCATTGTGATATAGACAGAGACCTAGGGCCAACTGTCTAGCTACTTGTGAAAACAGAAGATGTCACTAACTTATGGGAATATCTCCTGTTGTCTAGATCATCAATAGCCACAGAACCTAGCTGCCTCATATCCTGTCTTCTGAAGAGTCCACAGGCAATGAAACCACTAATAACAACCTTAAACAAATAGCCTGTCTGAAGCTATTGAGACATGCATGTGACACTGGGATGTGTCAGTGGCTGTCCACTATGTAGTCTGTCTGAAATCAGTCACCACCAGCACAAGAAAGGCTCAGCCACCCAACTTCTATCTGTCACATTGCTATGGGTACACCAGGCTTAGTGTCAGGAAGTCCAATGACATCAGAGCCCACTAGCAAGAATTCAACATAGATTTAGTAGTCCACACAGTACTTCAAGGCTACAGAGCCAAGAATCACTCAGTGATAGCTCCCCACCACCACCACCACCACTGAATACACACAAAAGTCCACAGAATATGTCCTTTCTTCCTTCTGTTTAACTTCAGAGTCTTGTCTGGAGTCACAGTTGTACCCACCAGGGGGAAGTAGTGTGGGCTGTCAGTTCAAGCCGGATCCTGACAGGCCCACTGCAGGTGGGGACATGAGCTGGGGGGTCTTGAGCAAAGGTTTCATAGAGAAGTAGCACTGGGTCAGTTCCTCCTATCAGTTCCTAGTAAACTTGTAAGAGGGGATGCAGCTGTGCTTGGGCTGAGAGCACCATGAGGCCATGGCCTGCTCATCTTTGGGAAGAGAACCAAACTAGAGCATGTGAGTCCTGCCTGCCTTAGGCTTCTCTGAATCCCCAGGGAAATCACTTTTTGAAGAAGAGTGAAAGGGACATTCAACCAGTAGCAGCAATTGTCTCTTCCAATATGGATAATTAAAAATTTCTTGATTTTTCAACAGAACACAGGGGTTAAGAACTCAAAGAACCAGACTGGAGAGATGGCTCAGAGATGACTGTTCTTCCGTAGGTCATGAGTTCAAACCCCAGAAACCACATGGTGGCTCACGACCATCCAAAATGAGATCTGATGCCCTCTTGTGGGTGTCTGAAGACAGCTACAGTGTACTTACAAGAGAGACAGAGCGAGTGGGGGCTGGAACAAGAGGGAGAAGGGAAGGGAGAAAAAAAGAACTCAAAGAACCAAATGGCTCGAGCTGAGGTCATAGTTCTAGCAGTGTCAAGACATGCTCCTGGACAGCAGTCCCCATGCCAAGGTTCAGAGGGCATAAAATTTCCTAAAGAAGGCCCCTGGAATGAGCTACTATGGAGACTAAAGGAAAATCACAGGGTGAGGCATCATGGGAAGCAAGGTTGCTGTCAATCTCATCAAAGCCACACCATCCAAGGACTGGGAACCTGAGATGGACCTTCAGGAGTTTATTCTAATGGAACAATTTGTCAATCAATCACTGGGTGTGAGATGTTCTGGGAAATGAGCATGACCATCTTTAACCAAGATGAGTCTTGTACTTGTGGTCTGTGGTCTGTCTTCCAGACATGCCCATTGGGTCTGGCGCCATATGGTCTTGCATTCAGAAAGGTGATCCGAGTTGCTCATGAAAACATTTCTATAAGCTTACCAATAAGCCATGTTCCAAGTACCTGTCTACCACCCTAGACCAATCAACTTCCCTATGCCTTCCTACCATGATAAACAGTGTTTTTAGAAACCAGACACCAAAGAAATCCCTCCTTACAATGTATTATTTCCATGGGGTGTCCTGCTACAGTGATGAGAAAATAACTTAAAGCAACCTGACAACCTGTAAAACATTTATTAAGTGCTTACTGAATGCCTGGCATTGCTTAAAGTGACTACCATAAGCTTCTTGAGATCAGCAAGGCTGTGGAAACTTTACAGTTGACTAAAAAGGAGGCCTGGACTATGCTTGCTTCCTCAGAGGCCCAGATTTCTAGCTAAAATGTCTAACCCAAAGGGCTCTCTATCTCCCCATATTTCTTTTAAATATTAAACCAGAAAAGGCTCTATGAGGTGTTTTCTGTAACACATTTGTCCAAGATGTCCTTTTTAATGTAATTAAATCACACTGATATAATAGGGGAAATATTTTGTCTCATATGAAAAATGGCATTTAAATGTCTTGGCTTCTGAAATTTGTTCTTAAATTCTCTATGTTCTCCAAGGCTCTGGGGAATGTATCTGTACATCTCCTGCAGGACCAGAGCACTCACTTCGGGGAAGGACAGGGCCAAGAAGCACTAGGCATTGCACTTGGGATGGGCTGTTCACTGGGAACAAAATTAGTGTTCATGAAGGAAGCTTAGGGTACAGAATATGGGATTCACAGGAAATAATGGAAAGGTTACATTAATTGGAATCGCACACGTGAATGTGTATGTGTGTGTGTGCATTTACATGTGTTTAGGTACACATGTGTTGGGGGGGCAGGGCACTATACATATGTTGACCTGTCAGCCTTGGGTATTGTTCCTCAGTGCTATCCATCCTGTTTTTGAAACAATATCTCTCCCTGCTGTAGAAGTCAGCAACCAAGCTAGGCTGACTGGCCAGAAAGCCCCAGAAATCCACCTATCTGCACCATGCTGGAATTGACAAGTGAGTCACCATAGGTAGCTTTTGCTTTGTGTGGGTTTAGGGGATTAAACTTAGCTTGCATAGCATGCACTTTACCAGCTGAGCTATTTCTCCAGCCCCAGCCCGGGAGAGACTGAATATTCTAATCCCCATAGCTGAAGCTGCACTGGTGAGTAATGGTTAACAGATTACTCCATCTGAAAGCCTAGAGTGTGTCACCCATGTCTTCCCCACAGCTCTGAGCAACTTCCCACCTCATCTTCTTAAAACAGAGACAGTGATGGCTGTTTGCTGCTGACTTACTCTTAGACAGGAGAGTCCAGTCTTGCTCCAAACTAGCTAGCTTCACTGCCTGGACCCCACACTATGTGCTCCCTTGTCTCCCAGCTCGTCTAACCCTCTGTTTATTTTCCTATCAGAGCAGCTCAGGTGGAAATATAGTTTATTTATATGGAAATCTCCCTTTCTTCTAAACTATGAATGTTGTCGTTCCCCTGTCCCACCCTAGCTCCTGACTTGCCACCCCCTTGACCAAACCAGTCCCCTCCCACCCCTCCTGATTAGCTGTGCCAGCTCCCTGAATAAAATATTTTGGTTGAAAGTGAACTGTGGTTTCCAATTCTATTCCAAAGCTCAGAAGAGATTTCTGAGAGCAGCTTCCACGTTTTCAATTGACCGTGCTAATAGCAGCCTCAAAGAAATCGCTTTTCTGAAAAAATGAACCTCATTCAGAAAGTAAAGTGAGATTTTTTCCCCACTTTGCATATGGAATAAAAAACTGTGGGGGAGTTTCTTGTGCCTATCAGGAGCTGCTCCCCAAAGCCCACTATGGAAAAGCGAGACCACCAGGGATCAGAGGGAGAGACTGTGAGGTGGACTCTGGGCTTCTAGACCTGGGAGAAACCCAAGAAAAGCAGGAGAAAAGTTTTTCTCTCCGAAACAGTGTGAAGGGCAGGCCAAAATGGGCCCCTTACGGTTTATGTAATTATAAGTTGTTCCTGCTGTCTCTAATGCTCAAAGGGCCTTGGAGCTGCTCAGGGTAACACAGTATGAGAAAGCTGCAGTGTGAGGAAAAAGAAGACAGTGACTGGAGTTAGAAGTGGGCGAGGCCCTTCAGCTACAAAGCTGCTGTCGGGTTTGTGCTAGACACCTGCTGAAGGCACCTCTAGCCATACTGCCCACTCTCCGTCTGGCACCTGCCCTGGGTGGCCGCTTGCAATGGACTGGATCAGAAGCAAGCAACCCCCTGACTTCTGAACTGAGTCAGTCAGTCAAAGTATTTGGCAGGGGGATTGGAGGGGACCAGAAGGGAGGGCAAGATGAGAGTATCAGTTCCCCAGTCCCTCCCACTCCTTCTCTCTGAGGTTGGCTGCCTCTTTTTATGAAGGTCACAGCTCCCAGCAGGTGACCACGTAGCTTAGCTCAGGAGAGTAGCTCTTCCTTTGCTCTCTCTGACAAGAGGGGTTGCAACAACTCCTGCTGTGGCTAGCCCAAGCCATACTTACTTCTCCCAGCTCTGTTCCCATCTCTACCAACTCTCTTATTTGGTGTGCCTCAACTACCCAGTTTGGACTTTTCTTGTTTCCTGCTGTCACATTCAAGGTCTGGAGCAAGGAATCTGAATTTTTCCGAGTCCCTCAATGTAATCTTGAGGAGGAAGCTAACTTGGAAACTCACCCCGTCCACCTTCCTGAAGCTATATACTGAAAGAGATCTTGACAGCCTCTGGACAACAGGCAGGATGGGAAAAGTCACAAGCCTGTGACTAACTTGTGGGTACAGCAGCTCCACTTTGCCTGCTTTACAAGTTTGAGAAAGCAATGTCAAGATGCTAGAATATGAAGAAGGGCCTGGAACTTGTGGAGTGGAGGAATTCATGTGCAGGCTTTGACACAAATGCAGTCTCTGCAGTGCCCAGTCTACACTGTCCTCCTTCTTTTCAGAGTTGACTCCTCCCTAGAATCCTGATAAGGAAGAAGTATTTCACCCTACTTCTGGCCACACTGACGGACACAAGGGGACAACTGGCCCAAGGAGAATGAAGCAAAAGTCTGGGCTGAAAAAAGGAGTTTCAATCTCTTGAGAATTTGGGTGACCTTCAGTCGTGCTTGCATGGTGGTATGTATGCCCTGAGTTATACAGAGCCATGAAGCACAGGATGGAGACACCCAGGCCACCAGAGGCAGCAGCCGTTTCAATCTATGAGGAAATCAAAATGAAGAACCCGGTGGCAGAAGCCAGTCCTCTGGCAAGGGGGAGAACAGGCCACCATGCCCACTCAAGTTTCTCTCACGTGGGCTCTTGTCTTGTTTCTAATGCCTCTTCAGGCCTTGTCATGCTGGTTATTGTTCCCTGCTTCTTCATGTTCTAAGAACAGCTGTAATTTTTTCCTTGGTCGACAAATGTCTTTTTCTTGTGCTACACTGAGGACTGCATAATAAGCAGAGAGGACAGGAATTCTCAGGAAAATTTGCAAACAATACCTGTCCCTTTCCAGGAAACAGAAACTAGCTGCACTCTTTCAAATGGACTGGACCAGCAACACCCTATAACAACCAGAGGGGAAAGAAGGGTGGTGGTGGGAAATAATGATAACTTCAAAGTGGATAGGCCTGGGAAATGCCACTTTAATCAACTAGTTAAGGTTAACAACGGTATCTTAGGTCACGTGGGTATCGTTTACCTGGTATCATAGAATTCAAGCCCTTGGTCTGTACAGTATTTCTTCCTCAAACCCATTATCTCCAGTCCAGTGAACAGAGTCTAGATCAAGGGACACTGTACAAAGTAAGTGACCCGTACCATCGTACCATCTATTTAAAACATGGAAAGAGACGGGAAGACTAAGGAGAAGTAGCAACTGAAAGCAACAGGTACCTTGAGTTAGGTTTTAAAGGATAAAAGGGACCTTGGTAGGAAAATTGGTGAACTTCAAAGAACAGTTAGATAATGAGGTTGTACCAAGGATAGGGATGGGTATTTTGTTTTTAATAACAGCATCATGCTTACAAACATGTCATGTTAGAATAAGCATGAGAGTGTCTTTGCAGCTGTGACAAGTTTGAAATTATTTTTTATGACTACTAAGAGGCACACTGACTCTCTAGAAGCATTAGAGAGCCAGCCAATCTTGGCAGCTATGGAGGCTCAATTCACCTTACAGAACTGGCCCATCCAAGATGGCCACAGTCGTTGCAGGCTCCCCTTTCCACACCCTCACACCACCCTATGCCATTCCCACCTCTGAGAACTCCATAGAACTCCTGCTACTCCGATACTGCTACTTGTCACCAAAACAGCTTGCAGACATCTCCTGCTTTTACCTGTCATAGGCCTCTGTGTTCAGGAACAACTTGCTCATTGGCTGGAAGGAGGCTGGGTCCCGGCACTTGCTTTTATTCCTGAGTGGCAGCTGTGCCTACGAAAGAAAGGATTCCCAAACAAAGGAAGGGGCTTCCCCGATGTGTCAGAATCAAGAGTGAATGTCTGTAGTGGTGAAAGAGGCAGCATCTAACTGGAACAGTCATAGCGGACATCTCAGAGGAAAGAGATTAAAGATAGATTGGTTTTGTGAAAACAAATTAGCATTGAAAACATAGGGACAGCATCCGGTCTTCACCCCTGTAGAAGATGCAGGGCTCTGACAAACAGAAATAATTGCTCCATGTAAACATTACACTGGAAAAAGCAGGTCATGGCGTGTAAAACAGAAGACTTATTTCTTGTCTCCCATTGCCCTTCAATCAGCTCTGCAAAGCTGTTTTCTGTCAGGGTCAGCTGATCACGTGTGAAATACAGTTTTAGGGTTTCTTAATTAACAATGTGAAATTAGCCTTAAAATGTCCAGGCTTGGATACTAGTCAAAATTTCAAATTTTCTTTCAAACCGAAGGATTTTCTCCATGCCACTCCCATACAGTTTGGGCCTGAAGTCAAGACAGGCAAATCTCTCCTTGCTCACATCCCTTCCTGGATCATCCTAACTTCAGCTCCTTCATGGCTGGTAGATAGAATTGGCAGACTGGAGAACAAAAAAGCTGCTATCTGATTGGTGTTGCTGATATGGGCTGTGAATCTGTGATCTCCTTTGTCAATACTCCAGGCTATCTAAGAGCTCTTATGGTTCTCCTGAAATGGTGGACATCTTTCATCTATAATTTCCACGTGGATGCATGTTCCCCTCATAGAACCAGAGGGAACCCCCATCCAATTAATGGCATACTGTGAAGAAGAGACATGCATCTGGGTGTTTGAAGAGGGACCCCTAAAGGTCAGAATGTGTCACAGACTCTTCTTAGGCAAAGGTAACAGTGGGAGGCTGGGCTGGGCTGGGCTGGGCTGGACTAGGAGGGAGAAGCAAGGAAGAAAAGAAAAGATAAGAAGAGGAGAGGGGAGGGGAGGGGAGGGAAGAGGAGGGGAGGAAAGGGAAAATTTTCCACTCCCTGCCTATCCCAGGATATCCTGTTCTTCAGCAGAAATCAGCCATTCTTCTGCTATTTCCCTCAGTGTATACTTATAATCTTCCCGGTCACCTGTTTAGAAGTATTAGACTCATCATGACAGAATTGTAATTATTCAGTTATAGCCGTCCTATGGGGGGAGGGGAGCCATTTCAACTGATTTTCCATTCCCAGAACTTCAATTTTCAATGCTGAACAAGACTTTGCCAAATTTTTTCATTTTATGCTTTCTTTGAGCCAGCACCAAATGGTAGACATTGTTTCTTCTTAATTGACTCCATCTGCAAACCAGACTGTTCCAGAGCCTCTGAAAGAGGGGGAAAAACTTTCCAAACTCTGTATTAATTACTTGATTAATCAATGCCCTCTGACATCTGGATCTCACGCTGTCCTGGCTCTGGAAGGTATGCTTGCATACAAGAACATGAGTTACTGCTTTAAGTGTCTCTGCATCTCTTTCCAATATGGACACGAACTGTTCATGTTTGGAGTCGCAAGATTAGCAGGAAAACAGGTTGAGGAGCAGATTCTGTGTTTGGCCAGGCTGGCAAGCCTAGTTCCAAAGAGCTTATGGCTGAAGTAAAGCCGCAGCCAATAGGCTCGCTGAGCCAAGGACATCTGGCTCTTCCACAAAGAGTAGGCATTGACCAATCAAGGGAGAGAGAAACCCACCTAATGGATGCAGACATTCTTCAGCCTCTGCCTTGTGTGTGCTGTATGCAGTGCCACAGTTCTGAAGGGTGCTTGGGTTAGACTGGGGCTAAGAACAATTCTGAGTTACACCAGGATCAAACCAACCCTGGATTAAGCCTCCTAATCTTCCTCCTTTCTAACACAGACATGTTAGGAAGGGGAAATTTATGAGTGAGGCATATGGAAACATGAGAAGCACTTTTAGAAGGAGAGCAGAGAAGTGTTTTTAGCATTAGTGTAACAGCCTTGGCAGAAATAAGACATTGTGAGGAGACATTTGTGTCCCTCCTTTTAAACATCCCCAGCAACTGGACATTTACCCAGGAAGCTCACACTGGGCAAAGGAAAAGGCTGAATCTGGAGCCAGTCAGAGGGGAGCATCCCTCTGAGAGATTCTTCACAGTTCTGACAATCCGTCAGACCAATTGTAGGAGAGACAGGTCCTATACAATATGGGGGAGAGTGTCAATGCTGGGCAGTAGCTCTTGGCTTGTTTAAGCGTACATCTCATGGCAGGACTAGGAGATGGACTGGTAAGAGTTGCTGGACCTGCTTGGTTCCTTTCACAATGTTAAGTACATCTTTTTTTTCTGCTTTTTTTTTCTATTATTTTGTGTCTTTAATTAGCCTACTAAAGGAAGGTGGCACAGTCCCCATTTCTTGGGACTTCCAGGGCCCAGGCTCTGACTGTAGCAGCTCCAGAAACATTAGTTTCCATGACCAGCAATAAGGGGCAAGAATCGAAATAAGACATAGTGGTTATCATTTTGGCCAAGTGTGCCATGTTGCCCTTTGGTCTGAAGACTGTGAAACTGTTTCTAAAGGAACAGTTAAAATTGGGTTGGGAGGGAAGCGACCCTTCAAGGAGCAGAGGGAGATCAGACCAAAAGCATTTTTCATAAAAAGTAGACCAGACGCAACAGGCTCTGAGCCTTGTTTAACGCTTAGCAGCCTGACACATGACCCCACAGTTACCTTGTGATCCCCTCCCCCACCTCATATACCTTTTAACAGACGGTATAATATTTCCCTTAAGCCAAGAATGAATAGAAATTATTTGGCTGTCAGGTTTTGTTTGTTTGTTTGTTTTTTAAATATATCCTTTAAGTAAGAATGTCCACACATTCCATTAACCAGAGTTTCAAAGATAGTATGCCCCCCATTCTGTTTTTACAACACACTTTTTACCTAGGCTTAGTAATGAGTTTATGAATCCTCCACTGGGTACACAAGAAGCTGCTTCATGACGGCTCACTGGACATCTCTGTCTCAGCCATGCTGACGTCTGGGACTGGATCTACATGATTCTTTGTCTGGGGTAGGGGTTTGTTGACTATTTGGCCTCTATTGATTAGATGCAAAAAGCACACTTTTCCGTAACCATTTTCAAAAGTCCCAGGAAGCATCTTTCCCCTCATACAGATTTGTTCACAGCCCCATCATCCTATAACGGGACCTCAGAAATCACTTTTGCTAAAAAGTGCTGACCCCTTCCCTTGGACTCAGGTAGTAAAATGTGGACTAGGTTTACCACCACCACCCTCTCCTCTTTCATTTTACATCTCCATTTTTAGACTGGGGTTCAGACTCCTGCTTAACCCTGCATGTAGGCATGCTGACCACTCAAGCAGTGTCCAAATGCCAGAGAGGCTTTCCCTCTCTCTCCCCTTCAAGGCTGAAGGCACATAAAGAGAGCCAAGGATACGTGCGCACGTGCGCGCACACACGCACACACACACACACACACTTTATAGTCCTGGCTGGCTTTGAACTCACAGAGATCAAAGGCTTGGTGATCATACCATCAACTTTGACAGACTCCCATGAAGATGCCTGGAAGTCTCCCGACTATGCCTTAGACCTGCACTCCCCCTTGCATTCCTGGGACAGAGAGGACATTACCTGAAGCCCTGAGCAGTGGCAACCATCTCATGGTAACCAGATATTCACTTCAAGCAGTAAGAATGTCTGGGAGTCAGCTTGCAGAACCAGTACTGGGATAAGGCCCAACCAGGCCACACTCCAAGCAGGACTGCTTCTTTGTGCAGACATTTTCTTCCCTGCCTCAATTCTTCCTCTATTAAAACCATGGAGACAGACTTGGGGACAGGTGACACCTACCCCTTATCTGTTCTTCCCAGTGTGGACATGCTGATTAAATCTTTCTCTGTCTCCAGCTTGGTTGTTTCTGTCTTTATTGTTGTTTGATAGGTTGTTGTTGTTGTTGCTCTATTCACAGGCTGGCCTGGAATTTGCCATTTAGCCTAGGCTAGACTCAAAACTGCAGTGATCCTTCTGCCTCTGCCTTCTAAGTGCTGGGATTGCAGGCATGGGCCACCATACCCAGATTTGTTTGTATCTTTAGTTGGTATACTGGGACAAGTGTCTAAGCTTTGTTGGGACTCTTATACCTGGGGCTTTTGTCCTAAAACTGGTAATAGCCTTATCCCTCAAACATGGGCTCCAGCTTTAAAGAAAACCATTCAACAGGAAAAAGCGACAGACACCTAAGTGAAAAAGCTTGGTGTCCTATGGATTACAATATGTGAAGAGTATTTTATTAAGTCCATTATTGTTTACCTATAGTTACTCCTTCATCCTCCTCTAAATGCATAGCGGGCAGATGGGTGACCTCGGGAGAGATCCTCAGTCATGAGGTCCCATGGACAC
This sequence comes from Grammomys surdaster, assembly GCF_004785775.1. Classification (NCBI taxonomy): domain Eukaryota; kingdom Metazoa; phylum Chordata; class Mammalia; order Rodentia; family Muridae; genus Grammomys; species Grammomys surdaster. Next base: position 5,918,593 of record NW_021604578.1, read on the forward strand.
AGAGGATGCTGCTTGTTTTAGATAATAAGGTATACAAGTGCATAAAATGGGAAGAAAGTCTTATGAGAAAATAACAAATACAAATAGAACAAGTCTCTCAAACAAGAAGCCACTGTGCTATGTGATCCTGCCTTGAATATGTCCACTCTGCTGGGTGCTTTGGCGGGCATATCATAATAAAGAACCTGAGGATGGCAGAGCAGAAGGGACAAAAGAGCTACTACCCTTGATAATTATGAGTCCCAGAGCCAGCTTTGGAATGCTAATCTCTACTATGTTCACTGATTGACATAATTCAGCACACTTCAATTGCCTAAAGCAAAGACTGGCAAAGACTACATAATCTATAGGTCAAGTTCAAGAGTTAAGGATTTCTTTTCTTTTTTTTTACAGTTTCTTAAAACAAACTTAGTTTTAGGAAAGAGGAACAAAAGAAAGACAAATATCAGAGACCATGAGTGGCCCACAAACCTAATTAAAAACTTTACTGTGTTACTCTTCACAGAAAAATCTAAATCATTTGTGTAAGCCTCAATCTAAATCATCTGTGGGTTTTCTGTACTCTTCAGCCCCGGGCATTCTTAGCATTAAGTACTAAAAGCTTCATTTTAGACTTACAGAAATCAATGTTGGCCAATGGTTCGAGTAGACAATTCAAATACAAATTTGTCATCATTTTCATTTATTGTAAAAGGATGCCAAACTAAGGCACCAAAAATTAAAAAGCTTTTTAACACACCTTTCTATACCTCAGAGCTTCAGATATTTCTTGCTTTTACAGATCCTTCTGTAAACAATGCTTCTGGATGAAATACAATGTATTTAATGACTATCCTCAAAGGAGGTCAGTTTGCCCTGGGATCTGAACATTTCCTGCATGAGGAAACCAACCCAAGGAGACTCTACAGAGGAAAAGGATGACACATAAGTATTACATAAACAAACTCACCGATGTAATAAAAGACATCTTCTGTGGAGAGTGAACTGGCACCTCCTGCTGACTCACCAAGAGGGTGAATCTCCCATGAAGAGCACCCAAACCTTCCTCCCTTAACTCCAGGCCCCAAGTTCATAGCACTGCTTCTATTGGGGTCCCACTGCTCAGCAGTACCTTGTGTAGTTTAATTCTTGACAGAACCACACTTACTGAGAATGCCAGGTCCTGGAAAGGGACCACTGTGGAAGGTCTGGGAGTGCGGGGTACATCACTCACCAACAGCACCAGGCCGTGAGTGAGTCCTGTGTGTAACTACCCCTAATGGGCGGCCTTCCTTGATCCTACTTGCATTCCTTCATCGTTATAGCCCAGTGCTGATCTTAGTACCTATACACAGTAAGTGGTCAGTAACAGCAAGGAAAGACAGAGATGGGGGAGGGGAGGAGAGAGGAAGAGAAGGAGAGAGATGGGGAAGTAGAGAGGGGTGAAGGAGGAGAGAGGTGGGGGGAGGGAAGGAGAGAGAATGAGTGTGAGGTGGTGTGGAAAGGGATTCCCCATTTATACCCAGTACTGGTTGTGTTTCAGTGCTGGGTTGGTTTGTCGACAAAGCTTGACCATGTCAGGATCCAGGTTCACCCACGCCGCCCAAGGAGCACATTTCTCTTCAGGCTTCCCCCCTAGAGGGGCTGGCTGATCATATGGTTGGGACTGGAACATTCTGGTAGCAGGGCTACTGGAGCTTCTAATAAGGGGTGTCACCGTGACTGTGGGGATGGCTCCACTCCTCTCTGCTCTAGAGCTTGACGATGGGGATTTGAGGTTTGTCTTTGGCTGGATAAGAGGTTTGGGCTTGTCCTCCTTTCGGCTCAGTAGCCAAACACACAGGGCCACCACAGTCACTATCAGGAGGAGGAACACAGCAGCCAAAGGTATGATGACCATCAGAGGGTGACGGCTTATTTTCGGCTGCATGGCTCCCCCAGAAAGGGAGTCCCCCACTTTGGTGACAGCATATGGCCAAATGACCCTGGTGGGGGAGACCTTGGCATCTATATTTGGCTCTTTGCCTCTGAGCTGACCCCAGGAATCTATCTCCTGCCATTTGCTCTGGGTCAGGTTCCCTGGAGTTTCTGTCTGTTTTACAATAGAAGACCTAAATTTTTTCTGAGAGGAAACAGAGGCTACAAGGGTCTCCACAGTGATAAATAAGGGCACATCTGGTGTAAAAGTCTGTAAAGGTGAGGGGTCTGGTGGCACTATGGTAAAGGCCAGATAACCCGTTGCTGGCTGCACATGGTCTGCACTGAGCAAGAAGGTGAAGGAGTCATTTAGTGTATAGGTGCTTGTTAGATTAGCACATGGCTCAAGCACCAGCTGCCCTTGGTTGATGTCTGTCTGGGTGAACTGAGTGACCTCTTCCATCACAGGGCTGTCAACTGCCCTTCGAACAAGTCGTCCATGGACAGGGGGTTGTATCACTGCAAACATGGGATCACTATTAGTCCTGTTAGCAAGCTCGGTTGCGTCTAGATCCTCCTTCCTAAGCTGGTAAGCCACTCTGTTGGTAACTTTCAGGTTTGATATAACCCACAACAAAGGCTGCACTCTGATGCCCAGTGTCTGTTCTGTCAAGTTGCACTCTGTTGTAAACAATGAGAACCTCAGCTGATCTTCTGAGGCTGTGAGATTGGTCATGTGGTACGAGAGTCTTCCAGAATCCAAATCCTCCTGCCCAAAGCTGTTGACCACCTGGTTTTCAATCAGCAAGTGGCCACTTTGGAGGGGTTGTGTTATTCTGTAGATGACCTGTAGGCTCCTACCATTGGTCACTGCTGAAAGATGAGTATTGTTGATGGGGACAGTTGTCTGGCCTTGTGGGAGAAGCAGGTCTGTGAGGTTCACAAGAGTGATAGAGATAGGGATGACATCCAGGTGGAAGAGCTTGTAGAGAGGGCGGTGGTCGCCATCAGTCACACTAAAGTAAAATACTCCAGAGGATGGGCTTCCATCTTGTATGAACCACACCTGAGCGTTATTGATGTCAGCCTGTGTAAAATGGTGAGCGGTGGCATCTGGATTGTGAGCCATGGCTAAAAAGCCATTGTTGGGATGACGAATGATCACATATTGGATTTCATTTGGAGGACTGTCTATATCTTCTACGTTGAGGATTTCAGGTCCCACAACCAACCTACCGCCCTGCAGAACTGTCAACCGAAGGCCTTTGGTCTTCAACTCTGGAGGATGATCATTCACAGGGATGATGGTGATGTTGAACATCTCTTCCAGAACATCAGCCTCTGGCTTGCTGGTGGACTGACTCTCTGGGTTTGGCCAAACAGCAAAGGTAAAATTATCAGTCAATGATTCAGAGTCATCATGAAGATACGTGACTCCAAATGCATCGACTATGTGCTGGGAGAAATAGGGTTTGCCTGTGGTAATGTTTCTCTCTCCAACCATAATGGTGCCATGGCGAGGAAGAGCCGTAACCTGGAACCAGATTTCGTGGGAAGAACGCTGAGGCTGGGGTAGCTGAAGTAAGAGGTTGGAAGCATCTAATTTAGATTGGTCAATAAGAACTTTATCTCCTTCCTTGACAGAGGCTCCTATGGAAACAGTTAAAGAACAAAGAGACATTTAATCAGACATTTAATGAAGGTCATAAACCTTTCTCTCTGAAGTGTAGCTCTCAGTGGATTGTTCTAAACACACAGATTGCTCAAGTATCTGAATTAGCATACAAAAATAAAATGTAAACATATTGTTATGGAAAGCAATATAGAGGTCCCTCAAAAAAATAAAAAAAAATAAAAAACAAAACAACAACAAAAAAAAACAAAGCAAAACTGAAAAATCAAACTGAAAAAAGAACTACTATATAAGTCAGCTATACACTCTTGGGTATACACTTAAAGGACTCTCAGCAGTTCACAGAGATACCTGCACACCTATATTTACTGCGGCACTATTCACAGTAAACAGGAAGTAAGATCAGGCTAGATGTCCATCCACAGATGAATGGCAAAGAAAGTGTGGTACATATATACAGTGGAATCTTACACTGCCATAAAGAGAAGAGAAATGGTGACATTTTGGGGGGGGGGGAAATGAGTGCAATTGGAGATGATTTTCTTAGGTTAAATTAGTAAAACTCAGAAAGGCAAATGTCACATGTTTCCTCTTACTTGCAGAACTGAGATTTACATGTGTGTGTGTATGTGCGTGTGTGCATGTGTGTGTATGTGTCCATGTACATGTTCATGTGGAGGTCCTCACAGTTCAGAAGTGTCCTCCTGATGGGGCTGTGAATGATAACACTATCCAGGTGGCAGGAAGGCAGAGGTGGGAATTACACTGAGGGAAGAAAGGAAATGACTAGAGCAGAGGAGGGACACAGGAAATGGGAGGAGAGCGGTTGGGAAATGAATGCAAACAGCCATTAAGTCAACATTTCAGGCAAGCGAGCTTTAAGACCTGTACATCCACGTATAAGATATTACCTTCCTAACTTCCCCATGGCTGAAGCTCTCCTGCTCTAGAGACAGGCCCAGCTCTAGTAATTCTTTTCTATTCATCATTTTCATCTGTATCAACAACTTCCAGTCATGGGTATGATAAAGCTCCCAGTGGAGGCATAAAGAGACTCTTTAAAGCCAATTGTCATTCCTTGCCACTAGACTTATGATAGAGTAACTACCACTGGCTATAACTGTGTCTGTCTTATTGCAGAGGATAAATGTGTAGCATGGACACAAAGCGAAAGATGGATTCCCACATTTTTCTCTCATCTATAGACAGAACACTGACCACGGCTTGTTGGCGGTACCTGTGTTTGCACGAAGCCGGCTCTGTCGCCCTGACTCATTCGTTTCATATGAAATGATAATCCGGAAGTCCTCAGGGCCCAGCTCGGCTGGAGGGGAGGATGCTGTGAATGTGAAGGAGTCTTCTGAGGCCCACCCTGTGTTCTCAAGATCCACATGCTGGTAGAGTATCAGCCCTTCACTGACCTGGACAGAAGGATGTACAGTTAGGACCAAGCTTCTGGGGAGGAGGCATGCTCTTTGTGGGGCTTACTATATTCACACTCAAATTATGTCATATATTTGTATAAAGAAAAAATATTAAAATGTGGTGACTTCCTTTTCACAGGGAGGAGATTGTATTTCAAACCTGATCTAGCCATCAAAGAGAAGCCCGGTGACTCTGAGATGGCCACTGCCCTGGTATGCTTTTCTTATGGAAAGGGTATACTAAACCCTCCTTACTTGACAGACAGTGTCAGCCATTATCGGCTCATATGACAGGTCTCGGATAATGCTGTCCACTTCCTGTCCAACAGTCTATCTGCGATCAAATCCTAGACATTATACAATCTTATCTACACATACTTCAGGAAGTAGTCATGTGATGTGACTTTCAGAAGCATTACCACATCGGCATGATACCTCAGGATTAAAAATAACTAGTTGACATTAGCAAATATGTGGCTGGTGCCCAAATTTCTCTATCAATCTGATTTTTTTTTATAAAAAGCAAAAACAAAGACAAAACAAACAAACAAAATCCATATATGTACACATGGCTGCTTTTGTCTGGGTCGAGACCCTTAGAAGGCCATACATGCTCATAGATGCCTTTTCATCTGTTAAGTCCCTACTTTTTTATGTGGTGTGTGCGTGTGTGTATGTGTGTGTGTGTGTGTGTGTGTGTGTGTGTGTGTGTGTGTGTGTTGGGAGAAGGCACAGAGAGACTGAAACTAGTATTCTGTGAGATGAATTGTGAGGGAGCAGAGAACTTACAGAAGGTTAGGAATGTGGTCCCCTGAACCCAAATGGCCCCAAGAACAACTTCAGATCACATAACTGCCTGTTTCCACTGTATGAAGTACATACAGATAAACCAGTTAGCTGAGTACCTGGGCTCTGGGGTTGAGGAAGGGAGGAAGATAGGGTTTTATTTCCTATCAATTAAGATTTGTCCAGCTATTTTCCCTCCTGCAGAAGTCATCAAAATATCACCAGAAAGCCAATGGTATGGAATCTCAACAAATAAATGAAGCAGGAAAACTACAATGAGAGAAACCATCACTTGGTAACTAACAGCCATAACAATTCAGGTAAGAGTCCAAAAATGGTTGTTAAGACTAGTGGGCTAAAGAGTGGTGACAAACAGGACACATTGGAAATGGTTATAAAGCATGTCCTCATGGGACATGGGGGCACAAATCACAAGACAAGATCATGCCTTGAAAGTGGAGAAAGTAAACCCAGGGAGCGAGGAATGGCATGACAAATATAAAAACCAATCTCAACCCCAGGACAAAGTGAGCATCATGGTGGACCAGCAGGAAGCTGAGAAGAATGCAGCAGTCCCTTGGTATTCCGGCACAGAATGTAGAGGCTGAATCTATTCCCAGGATACATAGCCTGGATCCCTGCCCAGAATTCACAACCTGAATCTCTACACAGAATGCACAGTGAGGAAAGCTTCAGAGAACTGTCCTGTACTCTTAAGAACTGCAAAGTTCAGCTGGAAAAATGGCCACCAAACCCAATGACTTAAGTTCTATCCCCAAGGTGGAAGAGGAGAACTAACTCCCACAAGTTGTCCTCTGACATCCATCTTGTCACATTATAATAAATGTCATAAATTATCCTATTGACAAGGTCATAAAAGGTACTATATTGATAAGTAAGGAATGGCTCCAAATTAAAGGAAACTGAAGACACTGGACAAGTAAATGCTATGTTCTATCTGGTGGGTAATTTCCTCTTTCCTATTAAAGACATTTGTTGGAACAATTTAGAAAAGTTTAATATGACATATAAATTGTATATTGACATTGTACCAATGTTAAAATTATACGCTTGAAAATTACACTGTGATTATATGAAATTGCCTTAATTTTAGAAATTGCTACTGCAAAGACAAGTGTGTAAAAAACTGATAGCGTGAGTCTTGTTAAACACTAACACTTTGGGAATGTGGAGGAAGAAAACGTGAACTCCTTATACTTTTTGTAATTATCTTATAACTTATTTCAAAATACAAAATTAAATACATTAAGTAATTCTCATTTTTCAATGAGCTTTAGGAAGGAGATGCCACTCCCTTTTATGATGACCGATACAGGCTGAAGGAGGGAAGGAACCCACCCACAAAATCCTTGCACACTAAAGACAAGAGGCCATCTCCTTGTGCTGACACACTGGTTTGTCCCCACCCTCCCAATTTCCATCTCCATCCCCATGACCCCCAGCTCAGTCATCCTAGAACTTTTAGCAAGGCTGTAATACAATCAGTATTACATTAGAAGTGTATATACTTCCAAAGCTTAATTATTTTTACTCAGTCTCGACATTTTTCACACATGTATATAATGCATTTCAATCATATTCATTTCATTATCCCCCCTTCTTTCTCTCTTGGTTTTTCAAGATTGTGATTCTCTGTGTAGCCCTGGCTGTCCTGGATCTCACTCTATAGTCCAGGCTGGCCTTGATCTCACAGTTCTGCCTGCCTCTGTCTCCGAGTGAGTGTTGGGATTAAAGTCGTGAGCAACCATACCCAGCTCCGTCATCATCTTTTATCCCCTTCCACTCTCAGTGAACTCGCTGATCTTCCCAACAAATTACCCTCCTACTTTGAGGGGTGTGTGTGTGTGTGTGTGTGTGTGTGTGTGT
>NW_021604578.1:5926318-5977026 GCF_004785775.1 Grammomys surdaster
GGGAGGGGAAAGGTGGAGGAGGAGAGGGAGAGGGAGAGGGAAGAGGGAAGAGGGAAGAGGTAAGAGGGAAGAAGGAAGAGGGAAGAGGGAAGAGGGAGAGGGGGACACTCAGAGTTTAAGGCTTTTGGTTACTGGAGCATGGGTAACTTACCAGTGGCTACACCACTGAAGAAAATGACTCCTTCCTCCAGCATTGGTTCCAAATTTTAAAACTCCTCACAAGTAGCTTTTGTTTGAAGGGAAGATAAAGCATTCTTTGGGTTTCTGTGATCAAACTTCTATCTCATATCCTTGATTTCTATACGATCTCAAATAATAGTCAAATGGTATGGAAAAATATTTGGCTCTCAGAAGTCCAGAGGCCCTACTGAGCTCTCTGCAATGGGCTACAGTTTCCAGCTGAGAGGCTGCTGGGAAGGTTAGAAAGATGAACATCTGGAGAACTCTGCCCTTCCTCCAACTTAGGGTGTGGCAATTAATCCCAATTGCAATTTGATGGGCTTTAGAATTGGATAAATCTCTTTGATTTGTCTAGAAGGGATTTTCTAGATTAGGTCAAGTGAGGTGCAAAAGCCACCCTAATATTGGTGGCACCGGTTCACGGGCTGGGGTTTGGAAAAAGGAAGAAGAGCTTTGGACACCAGCGTTCACTTCTTTCTGCTTCCTAACTCTGTACCCCATGACTTCCTTGTCATGATGGACTGTTTCACCACGGACTGTAAGTCCAAGTAAACCCTTCTTTTCTTAGGTTGTTTTTTGTCGGGCATTTGTGATAGCAATAAGACAAGTAATGAATACACAAGGCTAGTTGAAAGCAGAGCTGGGAACAGCCCAGAGAGCCTAGTTTATCTAGCAGCTTTGTCCTCGGTCCTTTTCTGGGGTTTCTTTGACACAACTGCCTGAATTTCTGCTCTTCTTCTGCCATGAAGAAAATAGATATTAATATAAAAATGGATGCAACAAAATGCAGTGGATTTTGAAACTTGGATTGGTCAGACCAAAATTCAAATGTATATAGTACTAGTTTTCAGCTCTGCTTGTGCAAATCAGCTAGCTTGTCTAAGCCCTATTTTTATATTGAAATGTAGGATTATAGCTTATTTGTGGATCTGTATTTCAGCTTCGTAGTGTGTTACCATTTCAGTGATCAAAATGCTAGGCCCTGGGCATTTCTACGTCTTTCCACAAATTATTCTACTTCTCACTAATGGATTAATCACTGGGTTCTTATTTGGGTGAAAGGCTATACATAGTTTTTACACTGAATTGCAACATAATATTAAACAACCAGAGAGTTCTAGCCCATGCTTCTTATGGTAAATATTTTCTAGGACATATCTGGAAAGCTCATTTCCAGTTGCTTTATAAATATTTGTTTATCATCTAGAATAAGCATTTAAATAAACATGTGTTTAATGAGCAAATAATCTACGTTGAAATTGGTTTACAACACTTGCTTGTCAAGTATATACGCTTATAACCATATATAGATAGAAACAAAGCAACTCAGGATGTTTCTTACATGTGTATGTATTGAACACCAACAAAGAAAATACCTAACCTTGATTAGAATCCTACAGCTAGCAGGCTCTGCACAAGGCATTTTATTTTTGTGGCTTAGTTTCATACCCAATTCTATAAAACTCCTGAGTTCAAGCTATTTCCACAATCTAAGGGCTGCTTCCCCACTGTGGAACTGTGGAACACTGAGATTATAGGCTATAAAGAAATTCATGTGACATGTTCTGCAACTCCAGGAGCCCAGGAATCAGGAGAGTCAGCTACAAAGTGTGACCAGAGTGAACAAAAGTCACTTTATGGCATGGTTTGGCCAAGGCTGCCAGTTATTAACCAGAACTTGTATTGATTTGCAGTGGTTCTGAGGACTAACTCATCCGACAGCCTATGCTTATCATGACTTATGACTTAAAAAAGGCAGTATTGGGGCTGGGGAGATGACCCCATAGATAAGTGCTGGAGTCCGTCATGTGGATGTGAGTTCAAACCCCTGGAATCCACATGAAAAGCTGGGAATGGTGACATGTGTTTGTAACCCCAGTGTTGTAGGGGCAGAGGCATGCAGATCCCAGACACTGTCCAGTAAGGCTATCGAATCAGTGAGCCCAGTTTCAGTGAGAAACCCTGTCTCAAAGGATACGATGGTGAACAGTAGAGGGCAACAACCAACATCCACCTCTGGCCTCCACATGTGTGTGCATGGCCCTATACCATCAACATGTGTATACACATTCATATACCACACACAACAGCAGAAGGCGGTATTCCAGTTCTACACTGATGTCGTTTTGTTTTTTGTTTTTTAATCATGTAGAAACTCATAAGATACTAGGAGGTAGAGGGTTAGACAGGACAAAAAGGAAGTCATTTTTGTTTTTGTTTTTTCCCTTTAGATTAATTCCTGACTGGAGGCTCCAAGGAGACCAACTGACAGCATAAACGTGGAGTCAGAGAGCTGAGGGTCATTAGTGCTTATGGATCAAAGAGTCACCCACATGAAAGGAATGAAGAAGGCTCTTGAATGTGCCGGGCTTGATGGAGTCAACACTGCATGGAGATTGATTTCCACCCCCAAACCCCCAAGACGTAATGGCTTCCTTGCCTTCTTCAGCTTGCTTGACTACAAGCATTCCTCTACCCGTGGCTGCAATACTTGGTCACCTGGCTTTTCACATCTAAATTTTTTGTCTCCCTCTTGAAAAGACACACATGATGGCACTTAAGGGCCATCTAGATAGTCCAGGCCACTCTTCCAACCCTACGACTAGTAACTGCATCTTCGAAGTCTGCCATGAAAGGGATCATTCGTTCACAAGTTCCAGAGATGAGGACCTGCTATTTTCAGAGGTTCCTGCACTTGTATAAAACTAAATCAAGATGTCCAATGCTATCTTTTGCTCTATCCAAATTATAACCCTCTGTGTGTTCTCATTTGATTGATGTATTAATGATCTACATATTTAAGAGTAACATGAGTCCCTAGAGACTCTTCTATATGAATGGAGACCTAATCCTCTCTGTGAGAGAAAGCAATAGCTACAGACATGACTTCTGGAGTCCTTGCAGAGATTTTCCTTCTAGTAGGTTGCTGCAGAGACCAACGGAGTCACTCGGGGTGCATGAACCGTAGTTTACTGATAATTATTTGGATGTGATATTCTATTGCCAATCTCTAGCTAGATATTTCCAAGTGGTATCATCTAGGAATGCCTTTTTCTGCTCATTCTTACTAAAGAGAATCAGCCTCACATTACAAAGCCTGTCCCCTGGTAATTCTGTAGCCCTGGACTCCTTGTGCTGCCTAGATTTCTGATCTGTTATAGGAATCTTGCTGTGCTTGTGCCCAATTGTTTTTTACAGCTACGATGGAGGTCCTTCGGGTAGAAAGGGAATACACTCCAGAGAATTTAGGATTTAGGTCCAGCAGGATAGACCTCAGACTCTGGACAGGATATCTGTGAAAGAAGACATTTCTAAGGCTTAGTCACTGTTCTAGTGTGTTTTTTGTTGTGGTGATGAAACACTGACCCAAAGTGATGTGGGGAACAAAGAGTTTATTTGGTTTAACTTCCATGGAACACAGAGAAGATCTGGTTTACACTTCCATATCACAGTCTAACACCACGGAAGCCAGAGTAGTTCAAGTAGGGACTTACCGGTTTACTTGCCAAGGTTTGCTCAGCTTGCACATAACTCTAGACCACCTGCCCAGCGGTAGCATCAGCCACAGTGGGCTAGGCCATCCATTCCATATCAGCCATCAATTAAGAAAATGCCTCACAGACATGCCTATAGCTCAATGTTAGGAAGGCAGTTTCTCAAATGAGCTCCCCTCTTCTTAGGTGTTAGTTTTTAGTTTGTGTCAACTTGACAAAAGCTAACCAGAAATGCCATCCTGCTTATGGTACTGTCTTACAATGGCCATGGGATCTGAATAGAAGGAGAAGAAATAAGCCTCTCTTAATAAACGGCAATCAGTGCTATCTGCCTTTTCAAAGAGCCAACCATTCTAACAGAACATTTTGACTATTCAAAGCCATTGGACCAAGATCTGCTAGTCAGGTTTAAGTTCAAGCAATGGATGGGTGACTATGTGACAATACAATAATCTTCTCACATGGAACGACACTCTTCATATAACTCAGAGAAGTGTGATGCAAAACAAAACTTCTGAAAGAAAAACACAAGTAGAAAATGCCCACAAAGACAAGTAGGCCTGGGTGTCACTGAACCAGCGAGTCCAAAAAGGCACACGATGCATGGGCGGGACCGTGGATGACAGAAAGGCTGGTCCCTCCTATCTGCAGATTCAAAGACAAAAGCCTAATGAGACATTAAGCTGATTTTACTCTCCATTAAATTATAACAAATTAGTTTCCAACCTTTGAGAAATGTGTCTATAATTCTCTAAAGTATGTATATATTATGAAAGCAGTAAGTCCCGATTTGGGGAGGACTAATTGAGCAAAATTAATAGCCCAGAATGGGTTTGTGATTTTCTCAATGTGGTCCTGGAAAACTGTTATCTGTGCTGCAGAAGCAGCAGAGACCAAGACGGATGGCATCCGGCCCACAGAAGTACAATAGCTGAGATGCAATTACTGGCTTTGTCTAAAAGAAAAGAGACTGGCTGTCATAAACCTCAAAGCCAGAACACTTCGCTGTTCTAATGACTCTAAATTATCTCAACAAGCACTGGAATGAAAATCACTCAATTAACTGTGAGCTTGACTTGGAAGCCATCAGTGTATTTTGTGGAATTTGAAGCCTACTCTGTTCATGGGCCCTTGGAAATGGATAGTAACATCTCCAGTGTATAAGAGAGCTTTCATGGTTGTCTTCTCTGTGGATGTATGCTTAATTTCTGTGGGTTAGCTTAACCCCCTTAGGCTTTGACATTGAAAAACAAAGTGGCCACTTGCTATCTTGGTAGACTGACATGACATGAAAAACATAGCGAACTTATTCTGAGCTAAGAAACAAATGTTGGGCGATGACATCACAGATATTTCCTTAGAGTTATTTTGTCAAAGTATGTTTTGCACAATACAGCCAAGGTTTTTCATAAGCTATTTTCTTTATAAGTACTGATTTTAAATGGTCATTTCTTCACAAACAAGAAAAGTGTATGTTTTATATCCAAATGATGCAGTACTTTTAATCTCCATCCCCGACCTCCCTGAAGGTAGAGAGCCAAGGACAAATTAATTCCCTCCGTTAAAGGGTAAAAGAGCACTCAGCCATCAACTGCCTACAATGTCCCTATTGAATGCTTAGCAGGTCACTTGGCTAGAACTGACTCTTGAGAAGAAAGGCTGATCTAGAAAGTCTACTGGTAATTAGCTATTTGTAAGTTACACAGGGCTAAATAGCTCTGAACTCTTTACATAGCTGAAATTACTTCCTGAGTGCTATCTCTTTTTTTTTCCCCATCACACTGAAGAGGTCAGATAAAAGCACATACGTGCTAGTCAGGATCTTCATGGAGGATTTCAGAGGAAAGCTGCCCACTCAGTTGAACACACAGCCTCAGGCAAGGACTGCTGCTTTACTGAGCAAACCCCAGTCCAAAAAAAAGGCCTCTTGTCCTCTCCTCCACCAACTCAACCCATAACCACCATTTCTTTTACTTCCCAAATGTTCTAAAGCTGACTGATGGTAAATCTGAGCTGTCTTAAGATGACTGGGAACTGACCAGTATACCATTTGATAGAAGTTATAAACTTCAGGCTGTTTCAAAGCCTCCTATCCGTCTACATGTGGAAAAGCAGGCAGAGTGTAGAAGAAAGGCTAATTTCTTTCTTTTGTTAAACCACACATAAAAATGTCCATTTCTGAGCATATATGCTAACCAGGATTGGAATGTTTTCAGTGTTGTTTAATGTGTACACATGGTACAGTCTATGTGTGTGTCTGTGTGTGCACATAAGTGTGTGTGCATGCTTTAACCCATGCTTGTGTATGCAGAAGTCAGAGTAGGCACTCCCATGTCTTCCTCTTTCGCTTTCCACATCATTGCCTTCAAGCCTCTCACTGAAGCAAAGCTTGCCATTTGGGATAGGCTTGCTGACAGTCAACTCCTGGCAGCCATTGTCTCTGTCCCCTGAATGCTGGGGATATAGGAACAAGCAGATACACCTAGCCTTGTATGTGTCTGCTGGGAATTTGAACTCAGGTCCTCATGCTTGCACAGCAGATCCTCTTACCCCCAGAGCCATGTTCTTATCCCTGGAATGCATTCAGATAAATCCATGTTTACTATATTAATGGGTGATGTTCCTTCCCGTCTTGATATAAATTTAACATTTAATTGTTTTCTGGCCTTGCTTTTATAAAAGCATGCACTATAATTTAGATCTGAAATGTTCCCCAAAACCTCATGTGTTAAGGTTTTTATCCTGGCTTTGGGAGTTATTGGGGTGGGTGGGACCTTGAAGAGGTAGAGAAACCACTGAGGATGAGTTAGGTGAGAGGGGATGTGCCCCTGAAGGGGATATCTCAACCTTTGCCTCCATATCCTCTCTTCTCACCTTTGCTTCCCAGCCTTCAGGGAGTAAGCATTTCTCTTCCTTGTGTACCTTCCCAGCATGCTCTGCCTCTCAAGCCTCAAAGCAAGTGACAGCTGACAATGGACTGAAGCTTCAGAAACTGAGCCAAAATAAACCTGTTCTCCTCCACACTGATACCTCTTAGATATTCTGTCACAGCATCAGAAAGCCCTTAAACATTGTGTGTGTGTGTGTGTGTGTGTGTGTGTGTGTGTGTGTGTGTGATACACACTAAAAACACCAAAGTAAGCCATGACCCTGAAAGAACCAGAGTTCCTATTTTGGTTTATATTCTTCCTTGGATTTCTTTGTACTCTTCCTCCTTTACCCACATTATTGACTTTCTTTATGACGGTTGAGTTGGAAAGAGAGACAAGGTATTAAAAAATGACAAACATAGATGTTGGAAAACCCTGAAACGTGTCAGCAGCAGCTCTCAGCCGCTCCCTTCCCTCCACCACATCCCTCTTGCTCTGACTGTCAGAACAAGTCCTTGGAGATGCCCGTCCTCAGGCCTCTTTGTTCCTCCAGCCTGGGCTCTGGCCAGGAATAGAAAACTGGGTCCCTGCAGGAGACCTCTTATATTTCCTTAGCCCTCCCCTCTCATCATCCCCAAGGGAAATGTATTTGAGAACACCAGGGACTCTCTAAAGGAAACAATAAGTGGGTCATAGGTGAAGCAAATGTCATTCTCTTCTGATGACCTCATTTCCATTCATTAAATGACTGCTGCATATTAGGGCAAACACCAGCCAGTTCCAGTGTAGCAGAAAATTGCCTTCCCCTGGGAAACTCCTTTTAAATATGAGGAGTAGAAAGGGACTTTTCACATTTCCAAGAACAAAAAGTGTCAGCTTCAAAACCCATTTAATTAGTGTTTGTAATCCTTAGGATGTCCGGTCACCTCACCACCCATCTTGAATACTTGGATTTTCTCAGTTTGCAGCTCTCCTCACGGAAATTCTTCAGTGTGGCCCACACAGGTAGTCACCTTAAGCAACCGCTCTGTAGTGTCCCCCTAGGGGACAGCTAATGTAGCCTATATGACTGAGCCCATTGAAGCTCAGACCCACCTGGACAGTGAGGGCAGGTCACGTAACTACCTCTAAGTTTCCATGTGGCCTCCTGGAACAAGTACCTGTCTGATTTAATCTCACCCACTCAAATGCCCCCTTGGAAAAGCTGCTTAGACAACACTCTGGGTCCAATAGAAGCTTGGCCTTTGAGTCTGTCTTTCTCCGTGTGCTTCCTGACTCTGTATGTAAATGGCCTTTGGGTGTGTCAGGTACCCCTATGATGTATAAGTAATAAAATATCTCCAGCTTGTGTCTCTCCTGATCATTAGAAGAATGCTTTCCATCTCAACAAACCTCAATTAGGTATGGGAAACATGCTATACACTTTACATCTATTACCCTCTTAGCCACATTTAGCCACTTAGGGGAAAGCCCTGGTTAATTTTACAGGAGCCTGACCTAGAATCCAGAGGCCTGGGCTCAGGTCCTGGCTCTGCTCTCAAGAGGCTGTGTAACCATGTGAACACTTGTGCTTTAGGTCTGAGTCTACAGGTGGACAGGAACAATACAATACAAAGCTAAGAACAGTGCTTCATATATGTCATACATGAATACGGTTTCAATAACCACTGCTATGACGCTTCCCATTTTAAACATAACAAAGCAGGTTTAACACCTATGTGATTTGCTGAGTCACAGAGGTAACCCAGATCTCCTGGAGTTGTGCCAAGTCACTTCTGCCCTGTCCCAATAGTTACCAGTAGGTCTCAGATATCTAAATTATAAAAGATCTCCACATACCATGCAACAAAGGTGTCAGATGGCTGTTGTGTGGAAATTCTATGAACTACAAATACATCTGAAATGAGGTTTTAGGGAGAAGGAAATTATTATATTAGGGGTGTGCCTTATGTACAAAGCCAGATACACAGTCTTTTATACAACCTTTCAGATGATAAAACATTTCTTCTTCGTCCTTTGATTTTAAGTATCCAACCAAACCTCTGGAATGGCAGGGCATGTTCAGCAGAGGAAGGACCATGGGAGAGAAGAGCCCCCCCCCCTTACGTGTATCCCCAATCTGTAGACTGGACAGGTTGTTTTCAGACTGAAGCTTGCCTCTGTTTCTACAGGGAACAACACCCTTGAGCAGCACTGAGCTCCCATACAGTACTTCTGCTCAGCCTCATACCTGCTATTGTGGACATGTTTTCTGGATACCTCCTATCTGTTCACAAAGGGAGAAGAAATCAGAAGCAGCAGGAAAACCTTAAAATCTGGAAGTAACTGGATTTTATTTCTTCAAGACTTTGCTTGCCTGGGACCTTATATTTTTTGGCTTGGTGTATTAATTTCCTATTTTGAAATGTATTCTATTTTAAAGGTGGTTTGTTTTCTTAGAAAAATGCACTGTGGCTTCCAGTATTACACCCAGTTTTCAGTTTGCATGTTAGTGCACCATAGCAGTTAGAACACTGCCCCAGATATTCAATTTATCTACTGCCCTGGTAACAAGCTACCTTGTGTGGTATGTGACTACAAATGACATTCTAGAACACAAGCTGCAGTTCCCATGGTCCACCTCACACTGCCCTTTGCTGTCATCTGCATGTGACTAGCGTGAGGCTGTTCCAATAGCTAGATGCTGAAAGAATGAAGACATGAAAAACAGACCACAGCTAGCTCACAGTTGTCAGACAGTGAAAGTGAGAAGGGCATTTTGGTTATCATAAGCCGCTGGGACTTAGGGGTTTCTTGTTATTGCAGCAAAAGCTACTTAGTTCTAACTACTACATTCAGTAACATTTATTTTGGATATATCTATCGATCTTAATCTAAAATGCCACATATTTGCAATCAAAAGCTGTTGGAAATAATCATCACTATGTTTTGTTTTTTAAAAGAACTGGGACTAGAGCCAACATATCTTATAGGAATCGCATCATTCTTGTTAGTATTCAAAAGGCAAACTGACCCTGGGTATGCGTTGATGCTTCTGGGCACATCTTAACTCCCTACACAATGGAGTTTTCATTCCAACTTTTTATTCTGTGTCCTGGAATACCCTACAAACCACAGACATTGTACTTCTTCTCTTCAGTGTTTCACTCGTAGCTTCCGCTTGCTTCATGAGCCACTCTCTCAAACTCAGACAACTGAGAAGCTATAACCGTGTCCACTCTCCTCACATCACACAGAAAAAGCTCAAAGGTTAAAAACTCTTTCTATTTCCTCTACACTTGACCTGAGATTTTAAAAAGTTCTTCAGTTATACAAAGCTATAGCCAAATAAATTGTCAGACCCCAGTATTCTGGGACAGATTACCAACCAAAGGAATGCTTAAATTAAAGAATTATATTTGGGAACGTCACCTTTAGAAAATGAAGTAACACATAAACAAACGTGTCTTGGTTCACCCAATTCCTGGCTGGAAGTCAAAAAAAATTTTGAGTGCTTATTCATTTAAATAAGAAGATAATGTAAACCAGCAGTTACAAACACCCTGGATATAAATTATATATACATACAATTATAATACATAATGACTACATGCCATGTTAGATATAGATATACACTTTGGATTTCATTTTAAAGGACCCCCTTACAAAGGCTTACTTATTTTTCAGTGTGTGTGTGTACATGGGTGTGCAGTGCATGTGTAGTACATGTGAGTGTGTACATGCAGAATCCAAAAGAGAGGAAGTTAGGGAGCTCTTGGAGCTGGAGTTACAGAATGTTGTAAGCCACCCAGCATGGGGAGACTTGAACTTGGGTCTTCTGCAAGAGCAGTATTTGCTCTCACCCGCTGAGCCATCTCTCCAGCTCTGAGTACTTTTTTTTTTATTTGTTACTTTCAGAACTAGCATGGTGTTTTCTGACATCTGTCTCATGTTGTGTTCCCTAAAAAGAATCCCATTTTAAATGATGTAGGAGTTGCCTGGGCTGTGGCCCTCGTGTACTTAGTTTAGCAGAATGAAGACAAATGAGAGTTCCTCTCTGCACAGACTTACAGCCCCACTCAGTGACAGAAAATGGAAGTCAGGACTCACCAGATATTGGGTAAAGACAGAAACGTCCTCTGTGTGGTTGTCTGGGTTTATCTTCAGCAGTCTCCCGAGTCTAGGGGACCTCACAACTGTGAATGTTACAGTTCTGTTTCTTGCCGCGTCATCATCATTGGTCACAGCTCTCAAGTCATGAGACGAAAGTGGCTTTGTGGAACCTAAAATTGAAATATGAATATAACTACAATGTACAAAAAGGGGGTCGACTCCTCAGTCTTTCTAGACTTCTGAAAACTGCCTGGAGAGTGCACAGAGATGAATGGGGGAACTAGTGATGCCTGTGACTTCTTCTCATGGGCATGATTTCCTCCTGAGCCACAGGAAAAAGAGTGCTTCTTGTCCAGCTATGGCCTCGCTTCTGTTTGGTTCCCTAGAGAAAAGAGTTCATGCCAAATAAGGCCTCTGTGGCTCAGCCCTGGGTATGTAAAGAAAACTCTGATTGTGTGGTACTGGGAAGACAAGAGACTGTGGTTCCTAGGAGGGTGGATGTTGGCTCCTAAGCAAACCCAAGGAGCCTCCCAAGCCTGTCTCACAGGTCATACGAATGCCAGGGTTTGGGGTGTTGAAAGATCATCCTCAGCTCCTGGGATCTGAATCCTATGAACCCTTCTCCTTTCTTTCAGTTCCTATGTTGAGGAACAGGTAGGCTTAATGCCATCTCCTCTCGGTCCTGCCTGAAGTGCAGGATCAGGACAATGATTCTTTGTTGATGAACTGCTTATCTCTGAACCTACAGAGCTGCTTCTATAGCTTTACAACAAAACTTTCCGGGAAATTCCCTCCAACACTCAAGACCAACATTCCTTGAAAAAGAGCCAAGTATAATAGGGTAAGCAAAAAACCTACAGCCTAAGGCCACAGTATATTCCCACATGCCACCACTAAAGCTAAACAAACAAAACCTATGCTAGATTTCAATGTAAAAAACTCTTACAAAACCTTTTCTTGGAGAATAAATCACAGAGAAGGAAACAGAATACATGTCGATTAAATACATACAAATACTTACTATATATACATATGTATATATACATACACACACTTATGCTATACATACATATTTTCAATAAAACAAGACAAAATTAAAAATCAAAAATATAATGGAAATACAATTTAAATCCATTACTTAGTTCACATGCACAAAAATTTTATTTAGAAGTACAGTCCTTAGAGTAACCATGTTAAAAACTGATACATTTGGCAAAATATGGAAGCTATAAATTCTTAAAACATTCACACACTATGTATTCTAATAATTACTTGGCTTGCTATGCAAATTTTGTAAGCATCAAGCCAGGGCTGAGTGTACAAAGGAGGCAAAGCAGAAACTTCCAAAGTCTGACGGACCATAGAGGAAGTTCAAATGGTATGGAATGGACCAAATGTGAATTAAAGTTCTTAGAGGTTTGATTTTCTTTGGTTATTATTAACTTACTCCTGGCTGCAATACTTCCCCAAGTAAAGAGATCAAAACATATAACAGTAACATTGCTACATAACTGGTGTGGCTATTAACCTAGTAACTTGCTGTGCTTTGTGTGTGTGTGTGTGTGTGTGTGTGTGTATGTCAAGCTTAGGAGACAAAACAAACATCTACCTTGTTTTCTCTGTCTTAGGGAAGAGACATTCGATAATAAAGACATCCTGAGATGTGGCCTATACCTAAAGGAGATGGGAGGCTTGATACAAGTTCTAGATTTAGGATCAGAATTGCCACATAGCCTGAAGGGCTTAAGACTCTCATTAGATATGAGACATCTTTTACCTGACATTGGGGATGTCCAAAAGTTGTGGAGGTCTTGAGGTGTGGGGGTGTTTTGAGACAGAGTCTCTCTGTATAGCCTTGGCTGTCCTGGAACTCACTATGTAGACCAGGCTGGCCTCAAACTCAGAGATCCACCTGCCTCTGCCTCCCAAGTGCTGAGATTAAAGGTGTGAACCACCACTGTCTAAATAAAAGTTGTGTATTCATACACTATTTCATTTAAACTTTTTATAAAAACACAATGCGGTAATTAAAAATATAAACTGCTATAAATATATAAAGTATCAGTATCTGAGTGTCTGGCCTGTAATAGGATTAGATTGTCTACTCCTGCAACAGCACTAAAACAAATTATGCTTTCACAAAAAACAATAGACTTTTCCCTGGTATTTTAAAATCTAGAAGTTCTGAACACACGGGTCTGCAACAGCTGACACTGAACGAACACCTTACATCACACCCTAAGGCAGGATGCAGCGTGCCTCCTTGACCTTCGTGGGACATCGCACAGCAAGACAAAGATGGAGACTCTCAAGAAAGATACAGAGTATGGCATCTATTGTCACCTTCCAGCTTCACACAATAACTAGGACAAAGAGTCCTCGGGTGACTACTGAAGAAGCCATGCTGAACAAGGTTCAGGTGGGTTCCTGAAAGGGCACAATGTGACAAGAGCCACAGCAGTCATGCTCATGTCTACATAACTCTGATATACAACTGGTGGCCCCTGATACTTGGGAAAGCTAACACAGGAAAACAGTCAGAAGGACAGGACCAGTTGGCCACTAAGGTCCACCTGTACTCTAGGACTTCCGATTCCACAGTTAAAAGATTTCAGTGACTCTCAGTGCCACCAAGAGAAACAGATATGAAGATCCATCTTCCTCCCTCCTGGCCAAGAGCCAGAACAGGACACAAGGCAGGGTGGAGATAGTGGTGACTAAGAATATCAACTGAGCTAACTGGCCAGGAAGGGTTAGTGCAAGTGAGGCTGAGTTCCGGGAGTGAGTTCTGGAGGCACACAAGGGCTGGGTTACAGCAGATGTAAGTAAGGCTTGCTAGGAAAACAAAACATTAGGAGGACAGTGGCCAACAATGCACACAAAGCTGTAAAGACTGTAAGGCTGACACAATCTTCTGAAAGTAAAGAAGGAATTTGGCCACTTTATTCTTTTCCAGCTTCATTGATTCAGTAAAATATCTACCAGAAACTCAGAAGCGTCTAAGTTACAGGGTTCCTGTCTTTCCTAGAATACAACTGTCATCAATTATTAAGCCAGACTCTGCTGCACTAGATGAAAGGAACTTAATCTTTTGCAGCAGCCAGAATTACTCTAGTTTTGGAATTTTAAAAATAGATTACCATGTTTTTCTGATTACTGAGCTGTAGCTGATCATTTATTTTTTTTAAAACACTAAATGGCTTCCTAATTGCCTTGGGGGAAAATGATGGAAGGTTCACATGTACTCAGAGAGAAAATGTACAGAGCATGAACAAAGTAAAGTTTTATAACAGAAGCATCATAAGGGACGAATCCCTTGCTGCATTTTGAGAGGTTTTTTTTTCCCCCACAAACTCAAAAGCTGAGGACAACTGACAACGTCAAAATGAACGTTTAAAGGCTGGGGCTATTGCTCAGGGGTAGAGAGCTGTCCTACTTTCAACCCTCAGCATCACAATAAAAATGAACAAAAGCATCCCAGCAGTTACTGTGAGACAACTGCAAACAAAGTGTGTCTTCCTTGAAGTCTCCTATGGAGGCAGGGCGCTCTCCTCACTACTGATCTGTATATCCTCTTTACGTCACAGAGCCCACCAACGCCCCAAGAACATATTACCTAGCTCACAAGCACAGAAACACTGGGACACTGCCTAATCTGGTGGATCCAAATCTAGTTCCACTTTAAGGCCAACTGAAGTTTAAAAAGAAAAATTAGACAAGATGGCTCAGTAATTCTCAGAACCCACATGGTAGCTCACAGCTATCTGTAATCCCAGTTTCAGGGGACCTGATGTTCTCCGACCTCTGTAGGCACAGACATGCGCATGGTG
Source organism: Grammomys surdaster (assembly GCF_004785775.1). Lineage (NCBI taxonomy): Eukaryota > Metazoa > Chordata > Mammalia > Rodentia > Muridae > Grammomys > Grammomys surdaster. The sequence continues at coordinate 5,940,785 of NW_021604578.1, forward strand.
CACAGACATACAAGCAGGCAGAACACTTACAAAATATAATTAATCTAAAAAATTTTTTTCCTAATGAGCTAAGTCCATTTCAGAGACTTCCACTCAATTTCTGAGAGGCAGGCACGGGGGCTGGTGGGACCATAATTAATAAAATCACCAGCGTCTTTTCTCATCTATGTTTAATGGCTAACGTCTGTCCTCTTAAGTATGTTATCAAGTGCAGGGCTGCTCCGGCTCTTCCCAACACTCAGGCCATATTGAGATGTTCTTGCTTCCTATGTTTGCATCTCAGTGCTTTTTGCCAAATAACAAATTCCAGCTTGTTTTTTCCTCCTTTTTTTTTTAAATTGCCCTTGCCATTGGACACATTTTTCCCTTTCCTAAGGTTGTTATCCAGAAGGGTTCACAGTTCCATCTATATCAGTCTGGTCTAGATTACTAGCAAACAGCCACTCAAAGCCAGTACTAACAGAAAACACTGGCAAGCCCCCGGGTGCTGCAGAGAATACAAGCAGTTTGAGAATGTAAAGGCAGACAAGGATGCTGGCCCAGATGGTGCAGTGCTTACCTAGCTTGCACAAGGCCCTGAGTTCAGTTCCCAGCACCATGTAAACTGGGCAGAGTGGTATAAGCTTATAATGCCAGCACTGGAGAAGCAAAGGCAGGAAGATCAGAAATTCAAGGTCATCTGCAGACAGTGGGTTCAAGGCCAGCCTGATCTACAGGAGATATATCTCTAAATACATACATAATAGACATAAATACATAAATAAACAGTAGCCTGGGGTTTGTAAAGACTTAGGAGACAAGAGCAGTGCACATTAACAGTAAGGACACCCCTTTCCATGACTCCTGCCTCTGCGCTGCAGCCTTCCTTTTCTTGGGAAAAGGGAAAAAAGGTTGCAGAGCAAAGCTGTTTGCTGCTGTCAAGTTTCTGCTGAGAATTCTGTGGGGGTAGGAGGCAGGCTTACTAGATGTTTCGAGAGTCATTCTACAGTAAGAGACACCACTTTATGCCATACAAGTGGATTCTCTAGTTGGTTAGGAAAACACTTACCCCTCCCCGCACACCTGCCAAGCCTCTTACCTGGGAAGATGCTCAATCCTCTGTTGACTTCTAAGCTAATGATCAGAGCTCGGGCGGTGATGCTAAAGATTTGTCGAGGTGCAAAATTCAAACCGTCAGTAACCTGAAAATTAAAGCCACCTGACATTGCTCCTTCAAAAGAAGAACATACACTCTGGTCAATTTGATTATCCTGAAAAAGTCACCTACCTTCATTCTATCTCCTTCCATGGTCCCCTGAAAAATAAGCCAGAGCAATTCCATAATGTGTTAACTACCCATCGAGCTTGCTGAATCGAATGCCAGGTAACATTTGGATCCATAACAGACAGCCTATAAGACTGTGGTACCACAGACTATACCAACCAGAGACGTCACAGCCTGCTTACTTTGTGTAAGGAAGATTCATGATGTTTGCACACTGATGAAATCATTTCTCAGACTGTGTCCCTGACTTTAAGTGATGCTTGATTGTATTACTGACAAGAAACAAAATGGAGACACATCAGTAAAGGTTAATATACAGATTCCCTTGATTCTGACGTATTAAAAACAAAGCACAGATGTTACCACTGAGAAATTTTTGAAACTTTAAAAAATACATATCGCCTGTATTTTATTATTTTGTCAATAAATTATGTAAATAATATAATGGATGCCTATAACCACACAAATGATTTTTGAGACGTTGATAAAGCTTAATACTGAAAATTGGAACTTAAGGGAAGGGAATTTTTAGCATCCTGCAACTAGTTAATAACAGTTATACTTTTAGCAAAATATGCAGAAGAGAGGGTGGGAAGATTGCAGCTCAGTCCTGCACAAAAAGAGTAGACAATTAAGGAATCCTGAGAGCTGGAGAAACAGCCTTTCCCAGGGAAGAGCACACTAATTGGCTATCCAATACCAAATAGTCAACCCTGTAAGCACATAGACATATATACATACACATGTGCATATAACAATGGAAAAAAGAGGCCCTGAACTTGAAAGAGAGTTGGGGGGGGGTAGATGGGAGGTTTGGGAAGAAGGAAAGGGTGGGGATAAATTATATAATTATAATTGCAAAAAGTAAAAGAAATTAACAAACAAAATCTATCTCAAATTAGCCATACTCTAAGAGTGAAAGAGAAAGGAAGGGAAAGACCTGGCCTGGCCTTCATTAAGGATCTGCAAACAGATCCCACCCCCACCCTCTGTCAGAGACTAATGATACCAGCAAAGTGGAAAATTAACTTATGGACATCACAGAAATGGAGATGGACCAGCATCGATCCAACTCCCCAGAGTGCTTTACCAGTCTGACTCACAAGGCAGGGGCAAGATCTCTATGCAGGGAGGCTGGTGGCCACATCCCTGTCACTCTTTGAGAATGTCCATCTAGCAGTAAATTAAAAGCCCACAGGCCCTTACAGAACGCACTAGGTAAAAATGTATCTTTGTTAAGGCAAGGAACCAAGGCCGTATGGCCAGACTGCAATTATGTGCGTGTACTCCCTTAGTAACACAGATTGATTGACAGCAGGCAGGTTGAAGCTTGATGTCGTTTAAGCCTTAGATAAGCAAACCTTAGCTTCCTCATTAGGAAGCCTCGAGTCCTCAGAAGAATGTTTACAGGTGGTGAGTATTTTTTTAACCAACATATCCATAGGTCACCATTAAAGAACCAGAGAGAGGGAGAAAAAAAGACGCTGAGTGTCTAACTCCTAACAGGGCCCAAAACCAAATGTTTTGCATCTGCTTGCTTTCCTAGAAATAGCTTCTCAAAGTTGTATTATTTTTTAAATTTTCAACGAAACACCAAATTAAAGAGAGAATGCCCCAACCACTAGGAATTCTGGGAGTACCTCATGAATCCAAAAAGATTATATCAGAACAAATACAGAGTGTTACATACAGTGAGATCTAACTGACTCAGACCAAAGGAAGACAAAGAAGGAAGCAGACACATAGGGTGACCTGTGGATTTTCTACAGCAGAGCTGTGTTTTCCCAAGGGTACTGCCGGGAGGGCAAGCGACAGAGACCTCGGCTGCCCACATCTTGGCTGTGTCAAACTACTCAGACTGTTGTATGGACTGGGGAATTAGGTTAAATCAGAGCACTTTGCAAATGTAAGATTCTAAAGGAGATTAATTAAACTTCGCCTTTGTTTGGGGCTGGTGATGGGCAGACGTGCAGCTGGTTCCAGCAAGTCATCTGCAGCTGGGCTCCGGCTGCTTTGAGAGCTATCAGCTGGTCTCAGTATCCATTTACGAGATATAATGGATTAGTCCTTGTTATCCTGGCCTCTACCTTTCTTTCCTTAGTGCTTAGAAGTTATTTTCTCTATCTGCTAAAAGCAGATATTGACCTGGTAGCTGACAAGCCAATCCACCCTGAGAGCTAGCTGCTGTTTCCATCCTGTGCTGCTAATAGGAACCCTGGTCCTCCCATCTGCCACACCCTGAAGGGTCAGGCCAAGCTGCATCTTTTTGTGACATAAGTTTTCTCATCCCAAAAATGGGGTCATGACGGTGTATGGCTTAGAGGCCTGAAGAGTACTTGTGAAACGATATATTCTGTGTACTGCACCCCCTGAGGAACGGAAGAGATTTAGGAGAGTGCCGGAAGAAATCTAAACCCTGAGCCCTGGGCTCCAGTCTGTGACCACCGCATGAGAGCATCCATAGGCTAAATTGTTTTCAGATTCTTTGGGGAGTCTGTGTGCTAAGTGTATTATAGATAACCAGGGTATTGTTGCCTCTGAGTTTAGAAGGTGTCTTATCTTCTTTTTCCTTATTATAGTCTCAAGTAATACAGTTTAAACCAACTAGGGGAAAGATAAGACTTGAGCTTTTAGGTCACGTGTTCCTGGGTCGCACTCCTTCCAGCTGCTGCCCACCCCAGTCCACTGACAAGGCCAGTCTCGTAACAAAGCCAGGCCTCCCTGGCAGAGTTCCTGGGCCACCATTTCAGCAGAGTTCTAGCAAATGTTGTCACTACTGATTCACCGATGACTAGTAAAGCAGAAAGAGCCTTCCAAGCAACATCAGGATCTCTCATGATGATAGTTACAATCATTTGTTCATTCATTCTCTTAACTAGATGAGAACCACTTCCTTGTACAAAACCTGCTTCGTCTGCTAATGTATACTCAGGATCTGAAGTGTTACAACCTGCTTCACAGTTGGTGCTTAGTAGTAAAAAAAATATTTCATTTGTTCAAAAAAGTTTTATTTATTAAGCATCTACTATGTTCTAGTCACTGTTTGAGGGGCTGCGGATACCAGAGACTCTGCCCTTCCTTAGAAGGCTTGCGCTGTAATGGGGAAGGGAGAAAATAAACAGGCCCCAACTGTCCTCACAGCCAAAGCAAGGGTGGAGAGTCACAGACAGATGCTATGACAGTGAGTGGGAGGAGTGGGCTCTCATGGAAGGTCTGACCTTACATGCCCTTCTGAGTAAGCCTCAGGGAAAGCTCGGGCAGACACTAATGCTTTCATTAGCTCTCCTAAACATGTTGCTTTAAGAAAAACACAGACCTTGGGAAGTTTCTACATTCCGTGGTTTTCAGTCAGCAACTCTTAGGCTGACAGCCACGTCCCTCACTGCTCGGAACACATGTACTTGACACTGCTTTGCTCTGTGACTTACCAGAGTGCACAAACACGAGCTGACCCTCATCAATTTGAGCCTGAGTGAAGTTCTGGATGCTTCTGCCAGGAGCGGACTTGAGAGCCAGATGCCCGTTGCTGGGAGGAGTAATGTAGTAGACCAAGTCCTGTGGGGAAGAGTCCCCATCTACTGCACACAGATCCCCTCTGGTCACCTCAGTGACAGAATTCACCCACACCTTAAAGAGAAGAGAACCAATTCCAGGACAAAGGACCATGGACCCCATGTGAAAAGATGAAAAAAACTAAAGCAATTCACTTGAGTTTTTAAAGAATTACTTTTTATGCATATAGGTTCCTGCATATATGTATATATACCATGTACATGCCTGGTGCCCATGATTTAGATTAAAAGTATTAACTAATTATTTACTCAAAATTAATTACTCAACAGTGCATACTCACTGATGTAAATATCCAACCATACAGTCACTGGTTACAAAGCATCTTGTGTGCTGACCATAAGCTAAATACACCACATGGAATGTCAGATAATGCAGCACCTACTTTCTTAGGTTGGCTTGAGGCTCTCTACACACTGCTTTAAGGAGCTAATGGTGCCACCAGCTTGTAAACAGTTGAGGAGGAAGAATGCACATTGCACACTGTCTCAGGTGTCTTTCTTCAGGGCGATGCACTTTGTTTACTTTTTAGACAAAGTCTCTCACTGGGACACACATTAGGCTAGGCTGACTGTCCAGAGAGTTCCAGGGATCTGCCCATCTTCACCTCTGAAGCACTGGGTTTACAAACACCATCACTGGCTGGCTGATAGTTATTCCCTCTACTCTTCCTGTCTTACATGAAAACGAGGGCCAGTTTTCTTTGTTCTTGTGCTGTTTGCTGTACTGATGGTTCACATCTGTAACTGTGAATAAGAAACACAGCTGCTTTCCTCTTCCTGTTAAAAATCGATTCACATTGCCTGAACATTTCTCTCTGTGTGTCTCCTGCTCTCACCCACTCTCTCGCTTACCCCATCTCTTCCATACTCCATGTGTGTTCAGGTGTGTGTGTGCAGATGTGTATGCATGTTCACAGGTGTGCAGGTACACACATGTATGCACATGCCTGTGGAGGCCATAGGAAAACCTCAGGTGTCTTTCTTCAGGGCGATGCACTTTGTATATTTTTTTAGTCTCTCACTGGGACACACATTAGGCTAGGCTGACTGTCCAGAGAGCTCCAGGGATCTGCCCATCTCCACCTCTGAAGCACTGGGTTTACATCACTGGGCGGCTGATGGTTTTATGGGCATGCTGGGTACTGCACTCAAACCCCTTAACTCAACACTTAACCAAATTTACTGCTCATCCACCGTGTGCCAGCAAATGTTTTGATGTTAGCACTGCAGCAGTGAATGGAACAAAAGCAGTCATGTCTTTGTGAAACCTGCACTTCAGCAGAGGGCTCAGAAGAACACAGAGAGGAGGGAACAGGCACAATAGGAAATGAACCTCAGTAGGGGGTTCTGGGATGTACACTGTTAAAACAGGAGGCTTGCTGGAAAAAGGGCAATTATGGTAAAAGAGAAGCCATGCACATATGTGCATATTCAGGAACAGAACGGAAAAAGAACGTGGGACACTGGAGTTAGATGGGGTAAGAGGGGTAGTGAAGAGGTCATTATGGCAGAAAGAAAGTAAGCAAGATAAAGAAGAAAAGGAGATGTCTCAGAACATAAGAGATGCTCCAATATGCACTGTCAGAATGTCACCTTGTCCTGGAGGGCAGGGGGAGAATCCAAGTACAGTCTTGACTTGTGTACAGAATATCCAACCCACCTGGCCTTTACGTCACGATAGTCTGTAGAAGCAGGAGAGCAGTCAGTGGGTGACTATGAGAAATCTACAATGAATTACAGAAGGGAGGCTTGAAGCCACAGCAGAGCAGGAAGTGGTCTGGGTCTGGGTATCCGCTAAAGGTGTTGAGGGATTAGACATGAGAGTTACAGAGGAAGGAAAGGCAGGGGGACTGACAACACACTCAGAGCCTTGCCAGTGAGAAGGAAACATTCCCCACCATGGAAAGGTAGACAGCCTCATGGAGAGTGGGTGGTGGGAGAGCAGGAGCTCACTGTTGCTTCAAAAATGATTTGGGAGGCAGCCATCTTCCAGTTAACTTGCCAAAATGACCAACACAAAGGGAAAGAGGAGAGGCACTCGGTATATGTTCTCTAGGCCTTTTAGGAAACATGGAGTTGTTCCTTTGGCCACATACTTGCGAATCTATAAGAAGGGAGATATTGTAGACATCAAGGGAATGGGTACTGTTCAAAAAGGAATGCCCCATAAGTGTTACCACGGCAAAACCGGAAGAGTCTACAATGTCACCCAGCATGCCGTGGGCATCACTGTAAACAAACGAGTTACGGGCAAGATTCTGGCCAAGAGGATCAATGTGCGGACTGAGCACATTAACCACTCGAAGAGCAGAGACAGCTTCCTGAAGCGGGCGAAGGAGAACGATCAGAAGAAAAAGGAAGCCAAAGAGAAGGGCACCTGTGTTCAGCTGAAGCGCCAGCCTGCACCACCCAGAGAAGCACACTTTGTGAGGACTAATGGGAAAGAGCCCGAGCTGCTGGAGCCTATTCCATACGAATTCATGGCCTAGTGTATAAAAGAAATAAAGGACCCAACTGCAGAGTTTTTCCTTAGGTTCAAAAAAAAAGAAAGAAAATGATTTGGGTACTGAGTTTCATTGGATGGAATCAGATATCAGAGTTTCTATAATCAGGGAGTCACATGATGTGGTGAATGCCCCTCCCTCATCTATTTGAATGCTTAATCACCAGGGAGTAGAACTCTTTGAAAGGATTAGGAGGACTAGGAGGTGTGGCCTTGTTGGAGGAAGTGTGTCACTTGGGGTGGGTTTTAAGGTTTCAAAAGCCTTGTTCATCCCAGTCTCTCTCTGTGTATCTCTGTGTACCCCCTGTCTCTCTCCCTGTGATCCGGTTGTAGCTCTCAACTCCTCCAGCACCATGCTTGCTGCCATGCTTCCTCTCATGATGATAATGGACTAAACCTCTGAAACTGCCAACAAGCCTCCAGTTTAAAACTTCGGTTTTGTAAGAGTGGCCTTGGTCATTGTGTCTCTTCATAGTGACTAAGACGTGTGACATTTCACTAACACCAAAAAAGTGGCTTTATCATTAACTCGATTTTCACACCTCTACCTGTAGTTGTTTCTTACAGAACCCAGAGACACCATGTGCACACTTCTGAGTCTATGTGCCAGTTTTTACTAGCAGACCAACACTGTATCTGCCTTTATGCTTCTTAGCAGAGTATCCAAAGCTTCCCTCCTAAACCATTAAATTGATACCCTGCATGCTCAAAAGGAACAATTTTCCTCAGAAAAAGGGGCACGTTTTCAGTGACAATTCACGTCCCATGTCACCAAAACAGACTTCAGATGGGAGTTCAGAAGGCATGGAGGGTTTTTAAGTTTTCATACCAAACCTGATATCCAGACAATAAAAAAAAAATCAAATTATATCCAAAGTTCCACTACAAAGAGCAAGGGAAACCTCTTTTGTCAATAATCCCCTAATTTTGTGAATGTTGGCATATGATCATAAATTATACATAAAAAGTCCCTACATGTGTACACATACACATAAATACACACACACACACACATACACACGCAAATCTGTGTTCAACTCTACAAAGCTACTGTGGTGGTTTGAATAAATATGGCCCAGTTAGCATTCTGTCTAAACTCCACCCCCACATATGCTCCTCCCCACAGTTACCTGGCAATAGCCAGGTAGGCCTGGCTCACTATAAAAGGGGCTGCTTGCCCCCTCCTAGAGCTCTCTCTTGCACTCTTGCTCTCTTGCTTCTCCCTCCTCTTCTTCCCTTCCCTCTTCCCTTCCCCCTCTCTCCACATGCTCATGGCTGGCCTCTACTTCTCTACTCTCTCTCTCTCTGCCTCCCTCCTGGCTCCCCTCCCCATGCCCTGAATAAACTCTATTCTATACTATACCATTGTGTGGCTGGTCCCTCAGGGGTAAGGGATACCTCGGCATGGGCCCGCTGAGACATCCTCTTCCCCCATACCTCATCACCCCCCCCCCACAGAACATATTCTCTTTATCTTTATATAAACACATCAGACCCTATAGACTCATATGTTTGAATGCTTGATCCCCAGCTGGTGGAACTATTTGGGAAGGATTAGGAGGTGTGGCTTTGTTGGAGGAGGTTATCACTGAGCAGAGGCTTTGAAGTTTCAAGGACCCACACCAGGCCTAGTTGCCCTCTCTGCCTACAACTTGCCAATCAGATGTCAGCCTTTAGCTACTGCTCCAATGCCATGCCTGCCTGCTGCCAGCCTCCCAGACATAATGGCCTTTGAATCACCCTCTAAAAGTATAAGCAAGCTCGTAGTTAAACATTTTCTTTTGTTAGTTTCCTTGGTTATGAGGTCTCTTCACAACAATACAAATGCAACTAAGGCAGTTCACTAGCTTGAAAAATAGCTCATGCCAATAAAAACAGTACTGCTAAAAATTCAAATTCTTGTGTTCAAAGTAATTTTGTTCAAAACCATTGGATTTTGTTGTCATCCAATGAAAACCAGGGTTCAGATCACTGTCTTGGTATTTCCTAGCAATATAACCTTTTCCTCATTTCTTAATTTCTCTAGATTTTAATTTCTTCATTAGTAACAAGGAATAGTAGAGATATTATGTATGTTGTACTTAGCACAACCTCACCTGACATACAGTGAGTCTTTGTAAATACTAGCTTTGTTTGTCCATTTCCTTCATGAGATTTGGCTCTGAGGATAAGACTGTATTTGGCTGTTCTGCTATGTGGCAAAGCCAGGTTCTTTTATGTGCTAAACAAGTACTCCATCACCAAAGATACACATTCAGTCCAAATGTAACTTTTAAAACTATTAGGTTTTCTTTATTTTTATGTATGCATAGACATGCATACACATATGTGTACAGGTGCCCTGGGGAGCCAGCAGACGGAATCTGATCCCTGGAAGCTAGAGTTACACATAGTCTTGAACTCTGCAATGAAGAAGCTGGAAGGCAAACTGTAGCCTGCAAGAGCAGAAAGTGTCCTAACCAGCAGGCCATCTTCTCAAGCCATTGCATGTTTTAACACTACTCTAAAGTCACCCCAGTTATGATAATAGCACCAAGGCTATTTCCTATCTCACACTGCATATATTGCTTAATTTCACAGCACCCATCCAGGATAGGGCATTTATTTACCTGTTGACAACTTCAATTACTGACCGTTTCTCTCTCAGCCTAAGGACAACAACTTTTCAGTGTCTACTAGAAATACAAAATTAATGGCGTGTTCAGATTATAAGGATTGAGGCTTAATTTAACTTGTGGAAAAGCCACAGTTTCTATAAAATGTATAAATTGGCCTGTTTAACAGTACCATGACCACCAGTTTTAAGGTTTACATTTTTAAATCATTCCATGTGGCTTATTTTTATTCTTCAGGAATGAAAATTAACTTGAGAATGTGTTACCATTTCCCTTCCTGTAACTTGTAGACCCTAGTCATTTTTTTCCAATCAGGAGCAGAGATTTTCCACTGCAGTTCCTCTAAGGCCAAACACTGCTTTCCCCTTTCACCTCTGGAATATGTCACCTTCCAAAACAAATGGGGAACCTGTCACTCAGAACAAAAGCACCCTCGGTGGGTCTTCATTTCTATTCGCATCCTATTTAGTTCAATTAGCAGTGCCATTGCTTCAAGGGCAGCTTAGTCTAGAGCCCAGCATTGGGTCACAGTAACTTCAAATACATGGGGAGAGAAGAGCAGCCATGAGCTCAACCTTGAAGGCAGATGAAAGTGGTGTAAGGTTCAAAAAGCAAGTGTCTGAGGACAAGCCACACTTGCCCTGGGGGCAGTACATCAAAATTCACCCCTGCTTGTAAGAGGAAGAGAGGCTAACCTACTGGGTTACCAACTGTGTCTAGTGACCCAATGTCATCCAAGTTGCGCTATCAACATTTAAAGACTCTGGCCTTTGTTTTGGGTTTCAGGGGAGTTGTATAGAGTACTCTGACTAGCTGCCCTGCTGTGTGGCACTCCCAGACTGCCACTGACTTTTGCAGCCTTCACTGCACCTGGTTTGCAAAGCTCCTTCTATAAGTACTTGCCAAAAACAAACAGATAAGTTGGGGAGTGGGATAGGAGGTATAACTCCAAGGGATAATTTTTGACTAGCACACACTGGGTCCTGAGTTCAATCCCCAGTACCACACAAGCTGAGCCTATTTTTAAAGTAAAAACAAGGCAAAGTATTATAGTATTATATTACAGGTTTGTTTGTTTGTTTGTTTGTTTGTTTGTTTTTTGGTTTTGTTTTGTTTTTTGAAAACAGGAAAATCAAGCCCCCTTGTGGCTAGAATTTTATGTGTCCTATGTAAAAATCACTTAAACTCAAAGCACTCTTAAGAATGGATTTCAGAGCAGAATACAAAGGAGTCACTAGGGATGGCCTAACTCTGAGTCTGGTTTGTCAAAACACTAATAAAAAATTCCACTCAGGGCACCAAACCCCCTTAGAGATGGACCTGCAAGGCCTGCAGTTTAAGGACCTGTTCCTTTAGGAGAAAGACATCACTTGAAACTCTAAGCCAGAAAAGGTAATGCTCAGACTCTGGCTCTGAATCCCCGTCCAGAGTCCAGGATGTCATCATGAGTTCCCTCTACTCCCAGTGTCTTCTCCAAAGCAGACTGGGGTGAAAGTTCTTGCTATCTTCAGGCCCTGACAAAAGTAGGAGGAATAAGGCCATGTAAGATCACCTGAAGGTTTTAATAAAATGCAGATTGGAAAGAACATGAAAGTCTGGGTCAGGGAGATGGTTCAGTGGGAAAAGGTACCTGCTACCAAACCTGAGGATCTGAGTGTGCGCCCTGAGACACACACAGTGGAAGGAGAAACCAACTCCTTGCAAGTTGTCCTCTGGCATCAATACTTGTGTTTGGTGTATGTGTGTGCCCTGCTACTCTATATCCCAAATAAATCAGTGTGATATTTTTAAAAACAATATGTAAACCTGAAGGCCTTGTGGGAGACACATTTTGCCTCTGTTCCAGATTCTATCTCTGCCTAACTTTGTTATTTGGGCAAGTCATATCTACTGCCCTTATCCCACCTACCCTCTCCAGGCCAGGCCCATGCACACGTTATAGAAGTAACCTACTTCTAAGCCACACTCTGGCCCTCACATCATCTCTACCCTTAACTCCATGGGAAGCTCATGCTTTGCCTACTTCCTCCAGGTCCCTGGGCTCCTGTACTGTAGCTGTAGAGAAGAAAGCAGTAGTGCTTCACCACTGTGAAAAAAATAAATGTCACTGTCAGAAACGATCACCTATACTTGAAAAGAACTATTCACACATCTGCTACTGGACAATGTACTCGAGTAGCAGTTGTTTTAACTTAGTGTATACACTGTTCGCATTCACTTCCAGAAAACTGTTGACAGACCTGATAATCCTTTAATATTTTCAGGAGCTGATTTATGAAACTCCCTGCAGTGTGGTCAATATGCTTGGTCATGCCATGCTAATTTGCCATCATTACCAGCCAGTCTAGTGGGAGAGGGAGAAATAGTTTGAAAACAAATGTAACTGGGGGCAGAAAATCATAGCATATCTTAGATTCTGTGAACTGCCTAGAACAGACTTTCTAAGAAAAGAAGGCCAATTCCTGGCTGCGGCTTGGCTCTTTTTCTATTTGAAATTAAGTTGAGATTGATAATAGATATTATCATCATGCTTCAAAATTTCAATGCACAAGACTACATTGTTTTAAAACCTTTAGGCTTTAGGCAATTTTATATATTCTCTCTCTCTCTCTCTCTCTCTCTCTCTCTCTTTCTCTCTCTCTCTCTCTCTCTCTCCCTCTCTCTCAGTGTGTGTGTGTGTGTATGTGTGTCCCCTTAACTTTATAACCTTTACTTGGTTAACCCTTCTCATTTGTTATTTTTCTCCCTTTATGTCCATGACGTTGGATGAGCACAGCAGACCATAAAGTGAGATGGCCAGGTTTGAAAGAAGTACCTACTGTTCACCATCCCAGCCTACTCTCTAGCTGGGAAGGGCAAACCTATGCGGAAGGGCAATGAACAGGCAGGGTTAACTTGTCTGGCAGAGCTAGGACATTGAATAGGCATAAGGAAACTTCAAAGCTGAGGACAACAAGCAGGCTTCTCTGCCTGGAAGACAGATGACTCTTAACACAGTTAAGAATTCTGGCAGTACTTGGTGCAGAGAGTGCAGTTATTATAGGAGGTAGCAACTTTGTTATAACCCTATGGTATCCATTTCTGGGACCTCAGGATTTAGCACTTTTAAGAGATGAACTCCTAAAACATGACTCAACTCATAAAAGGTGACCTTTCAGGGCGAGACAATGGCTCAGTCAGTGAAATGCATGCTGTACTAGCCTGAGGACCCAAGCAATCTCCAATACCCACGTACAAAGTCAAGTTTGTCTGGCTTTGCCTGTAATCCCAACATTAGAGGTGGGAAGACAAAAGAATCCCTAGTGCTTACAGGCTCCCTAGCCTGGCCAGGGAGCCAGGATAGACTGAAAAGGAATTTTTAGTTAGTTGAGATCAATGATATAACAGAGAGCCTTGGTTCAGATACGGGTAAAATTGCAGGTCAGCTAGCTTGCTAACCCAAGGCCGTCACAGGAGATGCAGAGCTGGAGAAACAAAGGCCAATTGAGTGTTCTGGGAATCTGTTCCGTGATGTCTGACTTAGCCTCCTCTAGGAAAACTCCCACCAGAGGTCCCAAGGACTTTCGAATTAAATTCAGCCAGATGGTCTGTTGGCTCAGATAAACATTCACACTGGGTCCCAAGGTCACAGGGACCAGAGACTATTTCCTCGAGATTTGTCAAACCTTTGCCTGAGATCTGCTTACACACATTACAGACATTTGAAACAACCAATTGTGTGTGACTACCCACAACCCTCTCCCCCCACCCTCCCGGCCTTTGCCTATATTAACCCAAAGCTTCTGGGCCTCAACGTCGATACCTCTACCTCCTGTGTGAGGCACGTATTGGCCCGAAGCTTCGATAATAAAGTACCTGACTCTTGTGATTACAGCAAGATGGTCTTGGAGTGTCTTTGGGTCCGTGTCCTTCCTGGGTCTCCTCTTAGAGAGTCTTTCAAGACAAAGTGTGAGCTTTAGGCCAGTGAAAGATTCTGCCTCAAAAGTATGAGGTGGAGATATGGATGAAGAATACCCAATGCTGACCTACATTCTATATATAGATGCACATCTTCACAAATGCACATATACATTTATACAGACAGACAGGCCAGGGGTTTCCAGGAACAGAAAGAGTAATGGAGGAGGCATTTTTTATCCATATAAAAACATCTACCTTTGTTAGTTTCATGGCTTCCAGTGCCTTTCAATTACCCAAAGTAATTAGCACATTTTACACACCACCCATGTGTGTGTGTGTGTGTGGGGGGGACTGCGTAAGGGTATTCTGGTTCATGGCTGGGCATGTGCCTAGAACTCCGAGACTCTGTGTGAGAATCAGCAGGAGTTCGGCATGCCCCGAGAACCCAGGGTCCTGGGTTAGAATTACATTGTTCAGTCACGTAGGCCATTACAGCCCCTCCCAAAGTGCACAGGTAGAGGGTGTGACTAGAGGCCTCAGGTCCTAGGGATTTACATACTAATGAAGGCCAGAGGGTGGAGCAAATTAAGCATGCCTCCCCAGATCCTCCCGCTTTCTCCCTCCCTATATAACTTGGGACTGCCCTGAGTTTTACGGGGGTACAACCAGATCCATCCACCATCTGCCATGACAATAAACCCTTTTAGAGCCAAGGACTTCCTCGTGTCATTGGGGCTTGTCGCCACCAAAGCATCCCGGCCCCTGGAACCTTAGACCTCCTCTTGCATGTGGGACCCACTGCAGCGTGGAAACCCCCGGGGACTCCACAGCAGCGGCTTTATTTTTTCCCACATGTATGTGTGTGTGTGACATAAGATAATTTGGTATTACACATTCTATTTCATTTAACACATGTTAAAAATATTGGTCTGGTACCATAAGACCTGTGACCTCCAGATCATTCCCACTATGAGTAAGCGGTTGTGGACTCTGAGCCCAAACTACCCAGGTTCAAATCCTACTTTAACTAACTTTGTCATTTGTCAAGTGACTTAAATCTTCCTTGCCTCAAATATTTATTGCAACCCTCCTTTGATTACAAGAATCATGGAAAAAATTAAATGAGAAATAATTTCATCAGTTAAGTGATACATTTATAGCTGAGCCTGACTCACAAGGAGATGGAGGGGCGTGGCTCGAAAATGCTGGCTGCTGCCCAGTAGTATCTCTGAAAAACAAAAGAACGAAACTGCATCGTGCCAAGGGGTCCTTATGCTCAGAAACCAACCCTAAACATGGAGCTAATATTTATCATTCTTTTCCTCCCACCCATCGCTCTGGGTTTTTCATGCCAGGTTTACTTCAGATTGATTACTCATGGAATACTCCTTGGCCAGGAAGGCTCTTCCCCCTAATATGCATACAAATGGGTCATCCAAGCACACAATCCCTTTCTTTCCTCATTAGAGTTCACGGGAATGAACAGCAGATTCTTCTCCTGATCAAGGTTCACTCGTAAGTCTGGCCCTTAGATGGTACCTGGCACTTAACGAGTTTGCTACACTGGCTCAAATATTCCCCAAATGATAACTGGGGCTCACTGTGTCTAAACTGTTGGTGCCATGTGGTCTGTGACAGACTCCTGCTTTTCTCCTGAGAATCTGGGATTTAGGTTCTTACCAGGCAGAAGGTACCTGCCTACCTGACTAATCCTTGAAAAATATCTCGGCCACTTGGCAACTACTGAGCTTCGAGTGGTAGAAGCCATTTGCATGTGTTGTCACAACTCACTGGACCAACTGACTGTTGACTTCACTGGGAAAGCACTCCGAGAGCTGACCCAGTTTCCACCCAGCTCCACCCAAGTGCTGCTTCCTTTTGCTGATTTTGCTCCATTTGTTTCCCCTAAAGAAATCTTAGGCACAGCCTGCCAGTCCCACCGAGGAGAGGCCTTGGTTCCCTTTACACACATGCCTCCATGAAAAAGTCCTGCCCTTGGAGAAAGCTTCCCTGTCTGCAATACCCTTGCCCTCTGACCACACTCATCCTGAATGGTGGAGAGAGACTGGGCTTCAAGGACACCCTTCCTTTCCGACTACACTGTGCTTTAGTGTTCCTGGCAGCTCCTTCAGAGGGCCATGAAGACAATTACAGTTACAGAAGGGACCAGGACTCAGGGAACATACAATAAATGTAAACTTTCATAGCAGTATTTAACCACCATTGACAGCACAACCTTTTTCAGTAGCTAACAGGTCTCTTCTCAGATGACTGCAAAGCAACCTCTGTGGGAACTGCTACAGAAGAGCCTGTGTGGGGGAGAGGGGCAAATGTAACTTAACACAGGATGTCTAGAAGCTTGAACAGCCAGTACAAAGCATTCCAGGAGAGCCGGGTAAAGACTGCAAAGAAAAACTCAAACTAACAAGTTCCAAAAGCAGAAGCACTTTCCTCAGGAAACACAGAGGAGAGAAGCTGTAAGATAAATAAAGCTCTAAAAAGCCTAAGTGATCCCACTGCTTCCAAACAAATAATGACAAATGTTAAAACTCCAGCCATTGTTAACAATGCAAGACTGGCTACTTAGCCTAGCTGGAGGTAGGCCCCTGGGCTGCCTGCACAGCAGATTAACTGGTCCTGCAATGCTTCATAAACTGAGGCCATGGTTTACTGCTTCCTATTTCACGGTTATTCCTTTCTTCCTGGTCTTCTCTGTCACCTATCTGGTCACTACTGTCAACAAAGGGCCTTTCCTATTTGCTTCAATGGGCATTCATAAATGGGGATATGCTATGCCATTTCATGGTATGCTGGGCTAGAAACTTACTGCTTAAAAAATAAGTTAAAGTACTTGGTTAGCATGAGCAAGGCCCTGGGAACCCAACACCATTTAGATACCAAAATCAACACCCTTTAAATTAAAAATAGTGTATGTCTAAAATCCCTCCCCAAAAACAGCACACTAAAGACAGTGTGAAGATTCTTGGAGCAGAAGTCAACAGAACTCACAGCGAACCCCTAACCAGGAACCTCATTTTCCTCTGAGTTTTCATTTCCTAACCAAGACATGGAGACTACTTTTTAAAATAAGAAACTGCATTAAAACTGTACATAGTAATATATGTCAAAGCATGTACACACTCAAGTAGTATGTATACTGCTAAATATGCAATTCATGAATACAGTTTTGGCTTTGATCTTAAAATTGAATGCTATTAAATTACATAAGTTTGTAAGATACAATGTAACGATCAAGTCATAATAACTGATGTTTCCATCTCCCTAAACATTTATCATATTTATATTTTGTTGGCAACTTTTAAATAACTCTCTCCCAGTTCTCTATACAAATATTTATTATAGAACAGTTAATCTATGCTGGTTGTCAAAACTAACACAGATGGAATCAAGACCCATACTTAAATTCAACCACATGGACAATCAGAGACATTTACTCAGATTTTCCTATTCTTTAGCTGTGAATGTAACAAGTTTTGGAAACAAAGGGACAGAGGACCAGTGAAGAAGGACTCTGAAAGCCAGTCTAAGTTCACACTGGAAAGAATGAAAGGCAGTATAAAGCAATAGGAAGAAAAAGTACTTAAGCAGTGGAACCTAATTATAGTTTGTTAAAACATTATGCCTTACAAGAGCTGAGGTCTTCTGCCTGGTCATGGAACTTTTTCTTTCGGGAGCTCTTACATCTTGATGTCTCTGACATGAGGCCTTCACTGGAGCTGGCCCCAGATCCAGGATAAAAAGTTGCGAGCTACACAAACCTATTTTCCCTCCAAATTACTTCAATAATTTCATGATAGCAACAGACACAGCCCAGCCTCAGGCCTGTGGGAATGATTTTGTATTTGAAGGGGTAAAATTTGGCTTCCATGGTATTCAAAGCTAGTGTTCCCTGCTTAGACCAATTACAGATGCTCATCTCTAAGGACCACCTTTTTCTATACTATTTTTAGTTCTTTGAGAATTTCATATTTAGCACTTTCCAGTTCTTCCCCCTTACCATCCTCCATCCCTTCCCATCCAACTTTGAGAAAGCTACCGCTTCTTTTTCTTGTTCCTCCTCCTCTTCTTCCTCCTCCTCCTCCTCCTGTTCTTTTTCTCTTCTTTTCCCATTGAGTCCAGTTTTCACTGCTCAGCTAGTGTTCTGTTTTGATGTTTGTTTGTTTTCAAGACAGGGTTTCTCTGTATAGCCCTGACTGTCCTGGAACTCACTCTGTACACCAGGCTGGCCTTGAACTCAGAAATCCACCTGCCTCTGCCTCCCAAGTGCTGGGATCAAAGGTGTGTACCACCACTCCCCAGCTAATCTTGTGGCAGCACCTGCCCTAGTGTATAGTTAGCCTGGGGGCACATCATTAAAGAAAACTAATTCTCCTTCTCTCAATAACTATCAAATGTTAATAGTTCTTCAGCTAATCATGGGATTACAAGTCTGCCTTCCCTATGTATGCTGAAATTTTGTCTGGCTAGAGCTTTCAAAAGTCTTGTGCAAGCTGTCACAATTGCTATGTTCATATGTGCATCTGTCTTATCATGCCTGGAAAATACTGTTTTCTTCATGCTATCAATCACCCCTGGCTCTTACAATCTTCCTGACGCTTCTTCCAAAAGGATCTCTGAGCCTTGAGAGAATGGCATATTGTGTTTTGAGTGAAAATGACCCCCATAGGTTCCTAGGGAGTGGCACTATTAGGAGGTGTGTCCTTGTTGGAGGGGGGGCTTTCTTGGAGGAAGTATGTCACTAGGGGTAGGCTGTAGGATTTCAGAAGCTCAAGACAGGCCCAGTGGCTTATTCTCTCTTCCTGCTGCCTTCATATCAAGATGTAGAGCTCATCTTGATTGTTGAAGTAGAACTTAGCTCTTTCTCTAGCACCAGGTGTACCTGCATACCATGATATTTCCTACCATGATGATAATAGACTAAACCTCAAAACTATAAGCTATCCTCAATTAAATGTTTTCCTTTATAAGAGTTGCTGTGGACATGGTATGTGTCTCTTCACAACAGTAAAACCCAAATTAAGACAGAAATTGGTACCAGAGACTTTGGTATTACTGTGATAAACCCAACCATGCTTTTGTTTGGAGGAATGTGGACTCTGAGATTTAGGATTAGAAAAGCAGTTGAATGCTTTAAGTGGGATTAATGGGCCATCCTAAGTAAGAACACAGGAGACAGTGGTGCTGAGGGTGATTTGAACTGTGGGTCTGGCTAAAGAGGTTTCAGAGGAAAAGAATACTAGTATGGGGCCTAGAGACTATTCTTGTGATATTTTGGGGAGAAAATAAAACCCTACTTTTTTTTCCCTTGTCTGAAAAGTCTGCTTGAGGCTAAGTTGAAGAGTATTAGATTATTTGTGTTGGCAGAGAAAATTTCAAAATAGCCTAGTACTGACTTTGTTGTATGGTTACTGGTGTTCACTCTAATAAAGATCTATACTGAAAAGGAGCAAACTAAGCAAGGAAAACTACAGTGTACAATTCAAGGAAAAAGGGGGCACCAGGAAGTGGAATGAACCTAAATCCTGTGTTCAAGGAGATAAGCAGAATAAAGAAAAGACTGATGTTAAGTGGAATAAAGGGAGTATGACCTCGGGACAAGGACCTCGGGATAAGGTCCACTTAAGCTTCCAACTTGTGAAGAGGAATTAGAGAATAGCTTCAGGTGTGGTGTGCTAGCTGGCACACACCCTTAATCCCAGCACTGGGGAAGCAGAGGCAGGTGGATTTTAAGATGAGCCTGATCTACAGAGAGTTCCAGAACAGCCAGGTTTAGGCAGTGAAGGATACAAATGAAAAACAGAAAGATGGTGAACATGTAATTGAGTTCCAGAATGAGCAAGTAGCAGAACTTGGAAGCTTGGGCCACATGGTTCTGGCTTTAGAGTCAAGGATAGAAAAAAAAAAGGTATAGTAAGAAAATGTTGATTTCTTAGTAAAAACACAGAAATATTATGGGACTATGTTTTTGTTTTAATCCCAGGTGTGGGGATAGGGGGCTGCTTCACAGCAGGTGACTATGATTTGCCTCGTGCTTTAGTAGGGGGATAGCTCTTCCAGCTGCAGATAGTATCTACAAGTATGTGACATCTGGAATTCTGGAGGCTTTTCAGAGGATATTTAAATGTTAGAGTCCCAATACAAAGGCCTGGTTGGTGGTTAGATGCTGTTGGTTGCAGTTTGTCACACAGTTGTGTGCAAAGAAAGGAAGAAATTCGATATGCTAATGAGAAGATCAACCTTGCTCCAAGGAACTTGACAACCCTAATCAGCAGGAACTCGTCTACTTACACCCTTCCGTCTTTCTCCTCTATCCTTTTTTCTCTCCTACCTAGTGTTAGGGGGTTGAAAGGGAATAAGGAGGGGTGAAGAAGGGTAGAAGAAAAAGGAACCTGTTGTGGATTGGCTCTAATATTATTTGTGTTAATTTGGCTCCCCAAAACACACAGAAACCCACACATCTGTGCTGAGGTTCCCTGTCACTAGTTGGTTTTGATTGGGAAATAAAGTTCCCATTGGTCAATGGCTGGGCAGGAAGATAGAGGTGGGACTTTTAGGATTCCTGGGCAAGAAATGGAGAAGAGGAAGAAAGGATTCAGCCATGAAAAGGGCTAGGAGATGACCATGCAGGAGGGTGAGGCAGTCAAAATATAGGTGCAAGGGGAAAGTGGCCTCAGCAGGGCTGCCTAGCAGGGTCCAGGACAGCAAAGATAAAGGAAGTATTAACTCAGGAATATCAGAGGGGAATGTGTTAGCCACAGGGAGGCTTAGAAGTGTCAGCCTCTGCGTTGCTTAGGGCATATTAAAAATAAGTGTGTGTGTGTGTGTGTGTGTGTGTGTGTGTGTGTGTGATTTGTGAATCCAAAACATTTGGGTGGGTGTAGAGTAGGCACACACACCTGCTGGGAGTTTGGAGTGTAGTAACAATTTACCACATCAGGAACCCACATAGTAGTCAAAAGTCTGGTTACTGAAAGGGGTTATGAAATCTTTCTCCAAGACTAAGGAAAGCTACTGAGGTCAGGGATGTGTCAGGGGTGTCTCTGCACTGAGGCCAAGAGAGGCCACTGTGTGAAGCTGTGAAGGTGAAGCCTGGATTGCCTTGGAGACTCTAAGATGTGGGAGATGCCAGAGCCATGTGATGGCTGCCAAGGAAAGCTACTCACAGAAATGGAACCAGTCCAAGAGAGAGAAGCGAGCTGCTGTTAACAAAGCTGAAAGGAGTTGAAGATCTGAAGAACATTTTGACATCAGATGTAGAGATGCAGACTTTGGAGTTTGCCCAGCTGGCTTTTGGTTTTGTTGTGGTCCATTATTTCCTCACTAGACTCTCTTTCATCCACTTTGGAATGGTAATTTAATGTCCTGTGATATTGGAAGTATGTAATCTGATTTTTTCATTTTGATTTACAGAGAATTACAGTTAAGAGATTACACAAGTCTCAGAAGAGACTGAACTTTGACACAAGTTTGGTACCATTATAGACTATGAGCACTTTTAGAAGTTGGACAAAAATATGCATTTTGCATTATAACATGGCTATAAGCCTACAGGAGCGAGGGGGTAGAATATGGTAGTTTGAATAAAAATGTTCCCCAAAGGTTGATAGGGAGTGCCAGTATTGAGAGATAAACTTGTTGGAGTAGACATGGCTTTGTTGGAGGAAGTGCATTGGGGGAGAACTTTGAGATCTCAGAACCTCAAGCCAGGGCTAATAGATCACAGTCACTTCCTGCTGCCCTGAGATCAAGATGTTAAACTTTCAGCTCCATCTCCAGCACCATTCTGCCTGCATGCCACCATGCTTCCTGCCATGACAATAATAGACTAAATCTTTAAACTGTAAGCCAACCCCAATTAAATTTTTCTTTTATAAGAGCTGCCATGGTCATGGTGTCTGTTCACAGCAATTTATACAACTAAATCACAGGGTCACACATTCAAGAGTCTTGACTCTTATCATATATGCCTTCTGCAAACCTTACTCTCTTAACCACTGTGTTACCAGCCTAGGGAGACCTGGCCATGTGCAGACACCTCCCTAACCTACCACAAAAGACCACATCTCAGCAAGAACACTGTGAGTGGTACCAGCTCAAGAAATGCAGAAAACCAGGCCAGTAAGATGGCTCAGCAGGCACTTGCCACCAAGCCTGAGGACTTGAGCTAGAGTCCTGAAACCTACATGGTGAAAGGAAGGAACTAGCTTCTACAAGTTGTTCTCCAACCTCCACAAATGTGCCATACTGTGTGTCTATATGTAAACAATACACACACACAGAGTCAAATAAATAAGTGTTTAAAAAAAGTAAAAGGAAATACAGAAAGTATTACCTCCCAACAGTATCCAAGAGGATATTGACAAGTATAGCTAATAATTCTTTCCCCTAGTGGAGACAGGCTACCATATGTACATGGCCATACATTTGACTTGCTGTTTTACAATAGCAATGATATAAATAAGAATCAGTTTGGTTGCCCTGGAGTTCTTATATCAAATCAATAGCATGCAGCACTCACCTGGAGGATTTTATTGGCTGTTACTACCGGAGTCTCGTCATTTACAGACTCAACCATCACAAATAGAGTCTGAGGCAGACTCTGTTTCCCAAGCTCGGAGCTGTTTGCCAAGATGGTGAGACTGTTGAGAAACTCCTCACTGCCATTATGAACATAGTAAATCAACTCCTGCTCCACCTGAAACCAACAAAAGCACCAACCAGCTGAAACTCAAACCCAAACTGTGACAGAGCTGCTAAAAAAAAGAAGCCCCAGCTTAAGAATCCCTAAAGCACAGAAACAAGTCTTCATCTCATGAAGTCTGAGTGAGCATGAGAGAGGAACTGTGCTGTGTAACTCACGTTTCATCCTAGAAATAAGTGACATACCACTTCACCCTAGGAATAGGTTTGAGGGGAAAATGCAATGTGGTGTAGTAATGAGAATGCTGGGTTGGTAGCAGAATTCTTGAGTTTAATCACACTTCCAACAGTAACACGTACTGAGTGTACATGACCCAGCCTTCCTACTAATGGGCAGCACAGTAAAGTTTCAAGTTCTACTTGCTTATTTAAAGTGACTAAGTTATGACAGTTTTGATTGTTTTATTTGATAATTTAAACTGTTAGATTTAGGTTCCTCTGAGGTTTCATTTCTCTTCCTTGGAAACATATGGATCAGGGTAACTAGTAAGTTAGCCTAATCATGTTTTCTGGACAAAGAAGGGACTGTTTCCTTAATTGTTTTCTGTGTCTGAGGTTATTTGTGATTGAGTTTTAATTAACTTGACACAGCCTAGACTTACCTTGAAAAGAGAGTCTCAATGGGGGATTATCTCCACTGGGTTGGCCTTTGGGCATGTCTTTGAGTGGTCTCAATCAAGTTCATTAATGTAGGAAGACCCAACCCACTGTGGGCAGCACTATTCCCTAGGCAGGGAGTTCTGGACTACTTCAGAGTTGAGAAACAGAGCTAAACATAGGCAAGTAAGCAAGTAACATACATGTATTTATTTATTTCTGCTTTGATTATGTATGTGATACAACTTCCTGTCAACTCTCCTGCTATGATGAACTATAACCTGGAATTGTAAACTGAAATAAACCCCTTTCTCTCTAAATCATTCTTTGTTGGGGTATTTTATCATAGCAACAGAAATATAAGTAGGGTAGCCTGCTACCTCCGAATCGTGAGCCCTCACCTTTGTAATAAATCGTGTGTCTCTAATGCTAGTATACATCTCCTAATTACAATCAAATTATTCTACCATGGAAGGACACATTCACGGTAATAAAGCAAATGGAAGTATTTATTTTTATCCTGGTTAGATTCCATCTACTTAATTTCAATTCTGAAATAGCCACTGGACGATTTAGTTATTCCTCTTTGATTTGTAGTTACCAAAATTCTGATCAAATTCCTTTCCTCTTGACTGTACTTGGAACACTGGCGAATACAGTTCAGACCAGAGAGCAGAGAATGCTCAAGCTGGATGGGAATTTAGCTTCAGTGAGTCTGTGACCCAAACACAATGGTGAGAACTCCCAACACCCCAAAGGAGTTGCTGGAATTCAGAACAAGTCTCTGGGGCTGTGTTTGTTTTGACAAAATTTAGCCAAAAATTTTAGCAGTTCAGCTTTGCCCATTCCTGTGGTGCACTTCCTTTAAGCAAAGTCTTTTGATCTTACAGGAGTGTTTCTGACAAGGGTTGAAAAGTTCAGTTAGGGTCTCAAGGGAAAATCACAGCGACTCATACACAGGTGCTATGAGAGTTTCTTTGGAGTTCTGTGGGTAGAAGATTATTCGAGATAACAGGCCTAACCTCACATTCCTGGAATATGCTGTGTTAAGCTACTTGTGAACAAACAAGGAGAGGGGCTGACCACAGATGACAGACCTCAGAAGGGAGAGCACTTTAGGGACATGGACAGCACTCACTTCTAGGACAGTTTTCCTGGAGAAATACATCCCTTCTGCCAAATCACACACCCTTTAATGAGGAATTTGTTCCAAAACCACATACCAGTTCATGATATTGGCTGAAAGCTGAGAAAATAGCTGTGTCTATTCCTACCTTTCAAAAGTTAGTAAAATATTTGCTTTTCTGGTTTATTTTTTTTCTATAGTACTAATCTTTATTCAACATGTTATGAATTTCACATGTTTCTTGTCTCTACCTCCCTCTTTCCCCCACCAGAGGAGAAAACTCCACACAGATGGGGGAATGGTCTGATTAGTTCACACTTTGTCTTCATCACCTAGGTCTAGAAGCCTAGATCTAGAGTATCTAGACACAAGATATTCACAAACTTATTACTTAACAAATGAACCCAGGGACTTTCCACTAAGACAGTGAAGGCTACAGACACATGGGATTTGTGTCACTTTAAGTAAAAATGGTAACATCTCAAAACCTAGAGACTACAGGCATTATATATAAAGAGATGGTATGAGGAACAACCTGGAAAACAGGTTCATGTGACCTTGCCACATGTCTATAAACAGGCTGCTGGATAACACAGATGCCCCAGGGAACGCATGTATCCACACACAGATTTCAACCAACAGTATCCTTTTGTTTGTTTGTTTGTTTGTTTGTTTTTTGGTTTTTCAAGACAGGGTTTCTCTGTGTAGCCCTGGTTGTCCTGGTACTCACTCTGTAGACCAGGCCGGCCTCGAACTCAGAAATCTTCCTGCCTCTGCCTCCTCGAACTCAGAAATCTGCCTGCCTCTGCCTCCCAAGTGCTGGGATTAAAAGCATGCGCCACCACAGCCTGGCCCAACCGTATTCTTATGAGCACAGTCACTGACTTGACTGAGGCAGGACTCAGTACATGGCATAAAGGGTATTTGATTCAACTTAAACCAAAGCAGAATGTTGCCAATGCTGGGCTTTCCAGCCTTTGAGATGGAAGCCATGACTGAACAAGGCATAAGACCAAGGCAAAGAGCCATTCATAATGCGGGTCAACAGTCCATCCTCCCTGGGACACAGGGAGGAGCTGCGTGCTGCTTTCCTACCCCCTGCATCCTGTTCCTTCATGGCTTCCTAACGATATCTGTCTAGCCTCCCTGACAGTTGATGTGGACAGAGGTAGGAACCCTCCAAATGGAGTTTCAAACAATCTCTGCCCTCCTCAGCCTGTGGAGTACTCCTCAGCCTGTGGAGTACTCCTCAGCTATCTACATGGTCCCTATCTCTCAGTTCCACATACTTGGCTAAGCTGCTCCTTTAACTTGCACTGCCTTTTTTCTGGTTCCTAATCTGTTTCTTCCAAACTCTTTATCTAACTTCTCAAAGTCTAGATTAAACGTTGTCCCTTTGCAAAGAGTTACTTATGATCTTCTCCCTGCTCTCCAATTAGAATTGGATTTGTCAATTCTGCACTCCTGCAACACTACTGTGAAATACAACGTGAGAGACAAGAAGGGAGCATCCTCATCAAAGATGAAGTGTCTGGCTCCTCCATAGCATTTCTTGAGGCAAAAAAAAAATATTTCAGTTACCATGGTAACACACAGTAACTCAAACAGCAAGCCTTTAGAAACTAGATTTGAATCCATTAAGAATCCTATGACTTGGATTTTCAAATTTTTATTTAATTTTACATGTGCATGTTTTGCTGGTACATATGTCTGTGTACCACTTGCATGCCTGATAGCCATGTCAGATCCTTTAACTAGATTTGCAGATGGTTGTGAGCAACCATGTGGATGTTAGGAACTGAACCTGGGTCCCCTGGAAGAGTAATCAGTGCTCTTAACTGTTGAGCCAACTCTTCAGTCCCCAACTTGGAATTCTTAAAGGCAAAACGAAGCAACACTCATGTATTTTTAGCAGAAGAGGCGAAGCCAGGCAAAGATGGTGGGAGGTTGTTTGCGGTTTCCAACCCAAAGAGTCTATATTTCCAGGGAATACTGCAGGCCAATTTTCAAAGTTAAAGGAAAATGGTAGAAATCATTCCTTTACCCATGATAAGAAACCAACGTCTAACAATAAGACCAAACAAAGAACCAGACAGTAACCTTGAGTTGACTTTGGTTATTTCATCTTCTCACATCTGGATGCCAGAGGACCAGTTGTATCCCACTCTGGACACCCGTAGTCCATGTTTAGCATATAGTATGTCCTCTGTGAAACACTTAGTGATTGGATGAATGCAGACATGAATGAAAAATGTTTGCTAAAAGATGAGTCAGCTGTGTTCCTGGAATCAATGAGAGGAACAGGGCACTCCTGTAGAGTTGGACAGTCAGGATGTAAATCAATACAGGGTGTACATGCAAGTCAGAAGACTAGGAGAATGTAACAAAAAAGACAAAGTTCAAGGGAATCTAGCAACTCCTCTTTCAAGTATTTAAAGGGTCTATGAGGGATGGTTTTCTCCAGGGATAATCCCTCACACTGCATTCTCAAGAGAGGTAGGATCTAATAGAAATTTCTAAATTCAGGTCAGTGAAAAGAAATGTTGAAGTGCTTTTAACTACAAAGGCCCCTCTCAAGATGTCTTAAATATACTATCAGTGAAGATGTTTAGGCAATGTTAACACGGTTTCTACAGAGATGCAGCAGACAGGCTACTAGCATCTTGTGGGAAGCTGGACTCTGAAATCCCATCACCGACAAAGCCTGTGAGCCTAAATGATAAAGAGTCAGTTCTAGCCAGCCCCCCTCTGGCACAACATATTCAAACATATTGACTGAGATTTATTACCTCTTTCCTGGAAAATTTCATTAGCTTTACTCTTGGAAACTTGGAACTTTCAACATAACCGTGCTTTGGTTGTTCAAGGAGAACAAAGTCACAGTCAAGACTCTCAAAATACTTGCTTGGAATTTGGAGGTAGTCCTGCAGAAGTGCTTTGGAGCCCCCTTCTTGAACTGTGAGATTCTGTACCTCTAGAGGTATCCACTTAGGGATGATATCCAAAAGCATTTCCACTCGCCTTACAACCCGGGAGTCCTTTGTCACATCTAGCGTGAACTGATCCTTTTGTTGGCCGGGAGCTGTCTGGACATAGAGGACATTGCCATCATCAATATCCTGTTGGGTGAAGCTCAGAGTGAGCTTCGAATCTGCACCCATGATGTCATCTTCTGCTGTGGATTTTTGGATGTATCCATGTACTGGTGGAGTTCTGAGGATGAACACAGCCTCGGAAGGAATATCTTCTTCATTCCCAGCCTTGTGTTCACAAACACAACACACAGACACAAGAAAAAACATATGAAGAACTATAAGAGTCGATCAAAGCCATTGACGAACCACATGATTTCTCTTAATATCAACAAGTGGCTTAAGTTACAAGCAGGGTTGTTACAGTTTCAGGTCAGGTCTGATCTGGGGCCCAGGCCAATATTTGTAATATTAGCCCTGCTTACAAAAATAAATAAATAAATAAATAAATATTTAAAAATTAAGTCAACAGCACTTGAGCAGCTATGAAGTATCTGCATACAGCACTAAAAACCCTGAATAGTCTAAAAATTTAGGTTAAAAAAATTTAAATGTTCTAAGGAGAGGGCTGGGGGCTTGCCTAGCGTCTAGCATTTGCAGGGCCATGAATTTCATCCTTGGTGGGGATTATAAAGAATCAAAGGTGGCGGAAGCAAGAACAGTTGACTCAGTAGCATCTCACAACTGTAGAGGAAAGGGCTCTTTTCCTTTTTTAAGTTCTGTTCTCACTAGCTCAGCACTTCCTATGCATTTTCTTTGCATTGATTCAGCAAAGACCATCTCAGAACAGGATTTGCAACTCATTTCATCACAAGGGTGAACACGCCCCCTTGTGGTGAAATGCAGTCATTTTGTAGCGTGGAAAAGAACTGTGACAAGCTGGTGCCTTCTATTCCCTTAGTGAAGGCTAACTACTCACCAAACTGATTCTAGCTCAAACTCATCATCTCTGATATGACTGGTTGCACTTGGAAGCCTGCCTCAAGTCCCTAAGGCAAAGACAGAACAGCCTGCATGTGTGTCAAAAATAAAAATAAAGAGCGCTTAATTTATCATAATATACACTTCCCTTACTAAGTCCTAGTTCATACTACACTACATGTGGGCACACACATGACTCTCTATGTAAACACAGCTTTAAAATAAGGCAGAACATTGTGCAGATTTTATTTCCAATTGTCCAAAAATGGGTAGTATCAAACTGAAAACCTCCTAACCTTTCATCTCAGTGGTACATAAATACGTACATAAGTGTGTGCACATACACATACATTAAAACTATACCCAGTACCAAGAAACATAGTGAGAAAGACAAACAGACAGACAGACACACACACACACACTCACACACACACACACACACACACACAGAGACAGAGACAGACTATCAGAGAGGACGTTCTCAGAAGCAAACAAATGGATTACAAGCCTCTACTAGTCTAAGCCAGTAAGAATGCTCAAGGCTTTGGATAGCACCTACCTCGATCTTTCCTCTACTCAGTTTTATTGCTTTTCCTTCTTCAACTATAAGGCTCTTGCTGTGCAGAATCGGAGTGTAATATTGGTGACCCTCCAAGGACACTTGGACCCAGATACTCACATCTAGGTAGGTATCTTTAACTTTCACTGTCAGGTTAAAGATATCGAAGTTACCATCACCGTTGTACCTATAAATCACACGTCCCTGCTTTAGGTCATGTTGGGAAAATGAGTGAAAGGCAGAATTGTTGACCAGGAGTCTGCCATGTTTCGGGGGTTGCACAATGTGGAATTCAAACTCATAGTCTGTTCTGACATCTTGGTTTGTGGTGACACTCAGGTTGGCTGTTGTTAGAAAGTTGTCCCTCCCTCTGTGCACAAGCAGCCCTGTGTTGTTGACTATGTGGACATAGGCCTCTGACACACTGACCTCAAAAAGGGATGATGTGTAATGGACACCATCAGTCACGAACAGCAAGAACCGGGCAGAGTCTGGACCTTGGTGTCTGAAGAGCACACGCCCTTCCTGTAGGTCCTCTTGTCTGAACTGGTAGAGCTTCTGAGTCGGGTCGGTGGCATTCACCAAATCTCCATTTGGTATGCCATGCCGAGTATAGAGCAACTGGCCATCATCAAAATCTATGTCAGGGTCATGGTAACAGAGGTCGGCTAGTGTCAGTAAGCGTTGGCTGTCCCGCACAACATGAAAGATCTTATCTACCACACGCACTGGCTTCT
This sequence comes from Grammomys surdaster, assembly GCF_004785775.1. Taxonomy (NCBI): domain Eukaryota; kingdom Metazoa; phylum Chordata; class Mammalia; order Rodentia; family Muridae; genus Grammomys; species Grammomys surdaster. The sequence goes on from NW_021604578.1 coordinate 5,970,332, forward strand.
CGTCATTCTTCAACTCAACAGAAATGCTGACTTTGATTTCTGTAGACATGTGCTCAGACTCAAGACTTCTGACCCCTCCCTGTTGGCCCAGACCTGTGGCAGAGGCCAGAAGGAAGAATTCATCCCAGCGGGTCTCAGAGTCATCATGAACATAGATCAGTCTCTCACTCATTATGTCTTCCTCTGTGAATCCAGTGATGGCCCTACTGTCCTTTGCCAGAGAAGAAGAGCTGACCAATTTCAATTCCCCATGCTGAGGACTCTTGGTGACTTTATATTGGAAGTCACGATTGTCCAATGTCTGAACAAATAATTCTGATTTTGTAATTACTGTCCATTCTCCCTCTTTTACACACAATCCAGTGTTTTTTACAGTGATATGTGTCTTATCTGCTTTAAGGTTGACCCTGAAGGTATGATCCTTGGATTCTACGTGTTTTACAACAATTGAGAAACTAAAAGAATCCTGTGAGTCTTCCCCGGGCCTCTCCTGAGGCTCATAGCTTACCTTAGAGTCTGTAATGTTTCTTTGACTGAACATTGAACCGGTTTTAAGAACTTTATTGCCGAGTAGCAGTTTTCCTTTCTTAGGTGGAATCAGTAGCTTGAAATACAGTTCCCTCTCATCTCCTTCCACACTCCCTGTTGCAGCCTGCAGATGACCAGAATTCAATACTTCCTTGTTTGTGTTGCTAACCTCCAGAGGAATATTTTTCAGAAGTGTCGGTTTCAGCCACTGCACAGTCACAGGAAACAGGAGCTCCTTGCTTACTCTCCCCTCTACGTTAGCTTTAAATTTAAAGTGGTCCGTAACATTTTCTTGCTTCAACCCCTTGAATGAACTATAGTATCGGATCCGACTCCGGTCAACAGAACGCTGAGAAAAGGTCCTAACTGGTTTCCACTCTCCGTTGGATCCTCGATGCTGAATTTGGCCAAACTGAGGTGGCTGTGTGATGTCATAGAGAGTGTCCAGCTCATGTTGTCCACCATTCACCTTCACAGACAAGTTGCTCCGTGTGATGAGAATGGTGCCACCCTGTGGTACCACCACACCAGTCCTACCAGCCACTTCAAAGTCCCAAGGGACAGCCGTGACCCTCAACACCACAGTATTGCTAACCAGCTCACCATCAGTTGCTCTCAGAACAATCCGAGAGTTTCGGTGACCCCTGTGCACATAGAAAATGTTGCCATCTTGTAAATCCACGTCTGTAAAACCACTGATGGCTCTCCCGGGATCCTTGGCACTTTCTAGAAACCCAGCCTCTGAATTGAAGTTGTTAAGAACCGAAAACCTGAGATGTTGAGTGTCTGTGTCGGGGTCTAACACCTGTATCACGTTGGGCATTAGTCGTTGCTTAGTGTTCTCAAAGAGAAGCAGGTGTCCTTCTGGGAGCTTAAGGTGTGGTGGATCATTCACTGGAAGGACAATAATGTTAAAAACATGTGGAACAGGATCCTGCAGCTGGGATGGCATTGCCTGCTTGCTACTAGAAAAAACCCAAAACGTAAAAGAATCTGTAGGCTCTTCCGAACCATCGTGGACATACCACACTTTCCCATGCCTCAAATCTGACAGAGTAAAAGTCCTCTCCATTTCCTGTGCAGGCCAAACATCTATTTGAAGGAACCCGTGAGCAGGCATTTCCTGTATCTTAAACAGTATCTGAGAATAATTGATACCCAGATCCATGAAGTCCACATCCACGTCTATATGCCTTTGTCCCAGTAAAGCTCGTCCACCTTCTTGGACTTCCAACTTATTTAAAACCAAAACACTGGCACTTTGATTTTTCAAAGGAGAACTGGCACTGGGAACGGCAGTGGAAGGGGATGGCTCTGGCAGCAGCAAGTCTTCCCCTGCCACAGAGGGATCTATACCACGGAGCCCCTCGCTTGTGCACCCGGTGGAAATGTCTCTGGAAACAAGAGCATCCCGTAACGCTCTCTTTTCCAAATTGGCTTCTAAGGCTCGCAGGCATCCTTTCAGAGACGCGCCTCGAACAGATTTCCCAGGCACAGACACAAGTTCTAAGCCGCGCACTGTTTCCCACATCCGGTCATCCAGGCCACCCATGAACAGGGGGCCTTCAGATACAAACTCTTGGCTTTGCAGAGGCAGCCGTGCCCTTTCTCTGTGTTCATCCACCATGAGGTCCACGTGCCTCCCCGTGACCCTGAGTTGAACAATGTGCCACTTGTTGTCACTAACCAAGCTGAACGATGAAAGTTGAGTTTTTGTTCCGCCTCTTCCTACATGAGCCTTCAGTAGACCCTCATGGATTTCTAAGGCAACAAAATCTCTTCCTCTACCTGACTGAAATAAAAGCAAAGCTTGTGGGGTTCCAGTTTGCACAGAAAATCTCAAGATCCCTTCCCCGTGTACCTTCCATTCTGGAAAGGTAACATATGACCTAGAGCTGAAAAAGCTAATAGCCTCATCCTTCCCAGCAAAAAACTCATCCTTACACCCCAGTGACACCTCATAAACCTTCTTAAAACCAGGATAAGACCTCAGGGATGCAAGGATCTCTCTCTGGTTAAACACCACATCCTCCATGCATCCACGGAAGTTGGGGGTCTTTCTGTCCAGGTAAGGGACACTGAGCCCCCCACGACCTCCTACATAGATTCCATGGTGAAAGGTAAAGTCATACATCCCACCAGCCAGCTGGCCAGTTGTCTCATAATGCTTGTCAATGGCCAAGAAAACATTATCTTTGCCATAATGCAGATCCACCGAATGCCAAACCAAATCGTCCACACGAAGTCTTCGCTCAGAAAGGAGGATCTGTTCGCCTGTACCCATGTTTACTTTCACCTGAAAGAGACAAGAACCATGATTAGTGAAGCCCATCAAGGTGTTCCTCCCTTGTGCTTTTGGGGAATGGGTTGCTAGGGGCTGACCCCTACTAAAACTCATGGTGAGGATTAAATCCCCAACCCAGCAGTGCTGGGAGGTGCTGAGGCCTCAAAGAAGCCATTAGGTTGTTAAGAGGGGTTAATGCAATGTCCTTCCAGAGAGCTGGTTCTCTTACAGAATGGACTGGGACATAAGAAGGGATTGTTAAAAAGCAGGTAATATTTAAGACACGCAAGAAAAAAAAAAAACAGAGACTATCCCACCTTGCATACATGGCATGCCATTTTATTCTATACTTTATTCTAGTGAGGAAAAGATTGGTCTCATTTTCTGTTAAAATATTCTTACATATTTTAAATATTTTTTTAAAGCATACCTGTAATATTCCTGAAAGAAGTTCTATCAGGCAATAGTCAATCTTCCCAGCTGCAAGGAAGAGTAAGCCGTGTGGCTTGCTGGTGTGAAATCTTAACTGAAGCGACAGCTCGTGGGAAACCTCTGTGGTGCTGAGCCACACGTAGCTTTCGCCATAAAAGGATGCTACAGGGAAGAAAAGCACAAGTCAGGAATGTGCTGCACAATAACGATGCTTTTTACGTCCTTCCTCTTCATAGACTGACCCTGCTGAAGAAAGTTGCCATCCCAAAGGCCACTCCTGCTTCCCAGGGTGCCCCACAGACCCAGCATGACGTACAAAGGCTTAGCTTTCTCTTATCCATCTCGGGACAGCTCTGAGAGGTCTCTTCTTCATTAGAACCCTCCAAAGGAGCTGCCGAGACTCTCACTGATGCTGAAGCAGCTCAAATCCCTCATCCACACAAGTCTGCTCCTTTGCCTTCTGTGGGAGCTGGTTCAAAGCTCCCTCTAATAAAGCTTTTGTACGTTAAGTTCTCTCTCGGGTTTAGCTTCCCACGGATCCTAACTGGTACTAGAAGTTGCCTAAGACAGTGACTCTGGGAGGGATTTGATGCTGAACCACCCTCAACTGAGATGACAATGGATGCGTGTCGCTGTTGAAAAGTGGGGCCCGGGAAACCCTAACAGGGATGCCAAAGTCCCACTGTTTATGAACTGGGATGGCATAGTAATGGCAGAGTACATGCTTGTCCAGCTGTGAAACACTAAGAGATGAAAAGTAGAGGGCAAATGTAACCACGAGAACAATGGAACTGGGTACTGACGGACAAGCTTGAAGTTTTATAAAACGATAAACTGGGAGAGGTCAGTGTCCTTCTCATTTCTCACAGCAGAAGGGCAGAAGAAGCTAAGATTCATACCAAAATCACTGGAGTAGCCAACGTCAAAAAGTCTCAACTAAACAAGCTCCCTCTGATGAAGCAAAGGCTCTGGTGGGATAAAAACAGAACACTGCTGTGTGAAACTGGAAATCTGCATCCGTGCAGTCAGCATCTTGACTCCTAGAACTGCCTGGAGCCCTCTGAGCCCTCGGGTACAGGTTATTCTTTTATTAAGGGCAGCACCTTAGAGTTTGCAGAAGCCTTTCTTCACAAGATATCATGGGACCTCTAAAGATGGACCCCATGGTTCCTGCCAGCAGCTAGGTCAAAAGCAAAGGGCAAATTACAACCCAGCCTGCCCAGGGTCATTATTGGCTGGATATGAGATAGATAAGGCACATGCAAAGAGGATGTCCATTTGATTACCTTGGATACTTCCCCCAACTCCTCCCCTCTCTCCACGATTTCCCTGTGTAGTCCTGGCTGTCCTGAAACTAGTTCTGTAGATCAAGATAGCCTCAAACTCTGGGATCCACTTGCCTCTGCCTCCCAGGGGTTGGGACTAAAGGTGTTTGCCACCATGCCAGGCTCAAGAGTGGGTCTTTTTAACTCTGCCATACTATGTGTTACAGTTTAACATTTATTACAGTAAGGGAAGGAATAGAGACTACACTGTAGCACCCTAAATTCAATACTACATATGAGTCAGGAACAAAATAAATTTAGAAAGAAAAAGAATATGGCACCATGATGCTTCCAAGAAAATATATAATTCTCTAACACTAGATTCTAAAGAAATAAACACTAATGAAATGCTGAATAAATGATTTATTAAAAATGATAAGGAAGCTAAAGAAACTCAAGAAAATACACATAAATAAACAAGACCAAAAAGATAATACATCATGTCAGTAAGAAACTGAGCAAAAGAGAATGCAGTATATATGCACACAATAGAGTCTGATTCAGCAATAAAGAACAAGACTGTGCTACACGTAGGAAAATGGACGGAATGGAGATCTTCATGTTAAGTGAAATAAGCCAGACTCAGAAAAACTAATACTGTCTGTTGGCTCTTATGTGCAACGTTTAGACTATAGACATAGACATATGATATGAAAGTGAAAGAGAAAGTGGGGAGAAGGATGGTACCATGAGAAAGAGGGAACACAAGGAGGAAAGAATATAAGAAACTACACAATACACATGTATGACAATTTCAAATTAAACCCACTATTTTATAAAAATGAACACATACTAGTAAAGTCAAAAACACTTAAAAAAAATCTAAAACATAAAAAAGAAGTTCAGCAAAGAAACAAGGATCTTGAAAGGGAATCAAAAAGGCATCTTGGAAATGCAGAGATCAACAAGTCATTTAAAAATTACAGTCAAAAGCCTCGACAACAAACTAGATCAATAGAGAAAGAAAAGCTGAACTTGAAGACAAGTCTTTTGAAAGATATCTACCAGATAAGAAAGAAGACTGAAGGAGAAGGGATAGAAGGATAGTGAAGAAAGCCTTCAAGAACTTTGGGACATCATTAAATATACAAAGGTTGCATCCCAGGAGGGCCTAGAGGAAAAGAACCGCAGAAAGGCATACAAAGTCAATTAAAGGACATAATGGTTAAAAGCATCCGTCACTTTGGGAAAGATCTGGATGTCCAGATGTAGGAGAGTCAAATGACCCAAACAGATGTGTCCAAAAAAGATGCTCATACCAACTTATTATAGTCAAACTGTCAAAGTCGTAAGACAAAGAGAATTCTACAACCCGAAAGCGAGAAGCTTCCAAGTCATATTTAAAGGAAAGTTCATTAGACCAAAAGAAAGTTTATTTTTTAGGCAGAGTCTCACTATGTAGCCCAGGCTGGCCTTGAACTCAAGACCCTGCCTCAAACCCCTAAGTGCTCAGATTGCAGGCATGTACCATCATATCTGGTTGCCAAACAGCAGACACAGCAGAAGCAGCCCTTGTCAACTGAGCAAAAGCACCAAACCATAAAGATGAATGAGAGGAATAATGGAGCAAATAGAACTCAAAACAAATAGAAAAATTAATACATTTATCAAGAGTAAAGCCTTACATTACATACATATAAAAACTTTGAGTGCTGATGAATTAAATCCCACAGTTGAAAGATAAAACCTGGCTAGATGGATTAAAAAATAAAATAAAACCCAACAATATGGTACCTATGAGAAACTGACTTCACTGGTAAGACAGACACAGATTGGAAATGAAAGCATGAAAACATGTCCCACAAAACAGAAACCAAAAATAATTAGAAATAGCTACTCTTCAAAGAGGCAAAATACATTTAAAGACAAAAACTGCAAAAAGAAATCAAGAAGGTCAGAATATAATGACCAAGAATCAATGAACCAGGAACATGTAACAGAGCCAGAAGTCTCAGGTTAAAAGCATTTTCCAGCAAGCCAGGTGACCCAAGTCCAGATTGATCTTGTAACCTACACAGTAGAAAAAGAGACCCAACTTCAAGTGTTGTCCTATGACTTCTACATGCACACCATGGTCTGTCTCTCTCTCTCTCTCTCTCTCTCTCTCTCTCTCTCTCTCTCTCTCT
>NW_021604578.1:5977036-5979048 GCF_004785775.1 Grammomys surdaster
TCTCTCTCTCTCTCTCTCTCTCTCTCTCTCTCTCTCTCTCTCTCTCTCTCTCACACACACACACACACACACACACACACACACACAAATTTAAATGTTATAAACAATTGTAAGTGTATATGAACCTGTGTAGAAAAACAGAATTCCACAAAACAATCACTAATAGAGGTAAGGAAAAAGAAGGGATCCAATACAACATCAGTAGGAGAACTCAGCAACACACTTTTACCAGTGGATAGATCATCTAGATAGAAAAGCAACAAACATAATCACACCATAGTCTAAATCAAATGGCTTCAATAAGTATGACAATGCATTATAATAAAAGATTGCTTACATACTAACAGACTGGAACTTTTTTTGGATCTCACAGCCAGAGATAGTAGCTTAAGACTATAACCAGCCTGTTTGTTTAACATGCCTTTAAGAGAAAACGAAACGACCAACCTTACTTGCCTTGTATTTCCACGTAGACAGCTTTTAAAAGCAGAACTAATGCACACCTATAGTCTGAAATTATGTACTCTTCCAAGCTCATAAACCAAAGTAATGCAAGTGTGTTATGATAATTCTTTGCTGGAAACAGAAACAGAGGCTGAAGGCATCTTTATAGAATAAACATTCACTATAAACGCTGAATGCAGCATATGGATATTGTTTGATAAACAATACAGTTATCTGGGTCAGTTGAGGTCAACTGGAGTCAATGACTTAATCCCTTGTAGAACTCTGTTGAAGAGTTCTATAAAGTATTCCTTATTCCTTCCCTATATGTGCTAGTCAATAAACATAGAGCAAAGCCCTTTGTTAGGGACACACACACAGAGACAGACATAGAGACACAGACAAACATACAGGGACAGAAAGACATACGCATGGCGGGTAAGGGGGAAGGTGGGGGCAGACACAAGGATAAGGAAAGATTTACCAGACAGCTTTCAGAAAGGCACGGTTCAGACTCATGCAGCACACAGAAAGGAGGAAGAAAGACACAGGGAGAGAAAAGAAGAGAATTCAAATCTGGGCTCACTTTTGGTTAAATGACACCAAGGGAAAGTGTTCTGATTTCTTTCCTAAATGTGTCACTGACACATTATTGGTGACATTGAGCTCATTATTAAAGTGTCCAAACTGACCACAAGCAGGCATTTTCAGAACATTTCACCCACAACTATAGAATACACCTTTTTTCCTTCAGCACATAGAACGTCCTTAATAGATTACATATTAGGTTCAAATTAAATCTCAACAAACCCAAGTCAGAATCATGTCAGTATCTTTTCACATCACCAGGTAAATACTAGAAATTAACAACAAGAACAACAATAACCTTCAGAAGTTACATAAATTCACTGAGAATTAACAAGATGCTACTAAACATACCATGGGTCACTAAAGAAACCAAAGGGAAATCAAAACTTTCTTGAAAGAAGTGTGAATGGAAATAACCTACCAAAACTTCTGGGATACAACAAAAGCAGATGAAATGTGTTTCAAAATAAATGAAAGATCTAAAACATGCAAGCAAATGATACATCTCAAGGACCCAGAGAGGTAAGTCAAACCCTAGTAGCCAGAGGAAAAAAATAACTAAGATCAAAGAAGAAATAACATAGAGACTAGAAACAGAAATAAGATCAATGAAGCAAAGGAGTTTTTAAATGATAAATGAAATCAATAAAATAAAATACATAGAAATAAATATAATCAAGGAAGTAAAAGAAAAATTAGAAGACATCAATGAAAGAAGTAGAAAAAGACACACACAAAGAAGAAAGAAAGGCATTCCATGTGCATGAACTGGGATAATTCATATTACTAAGCTGGGCAGTGGTGGTGCATGCTTTTAATCTTAGTACTTGGGAGGCAGAGACAGGTGGATTTCTTAGTTTGAGGCTAGCCTGGTCTACAGAGTGAGTTCCAGGACAGCCAGGGCTACACAGAGAAACCCTGTCTTGGAAAACCTAAAATAAAATAAAATAAAATAAAATAAAATAAAATAAAATAAAATA
>NW_021604578.1:5979446-5987320 GCF_004785775.1 Grammomys surdaster
AGAGAGAGAGAGAGAGAGAGAGAGAGAGAGAGAGAGAGAGAGAGAGATGCTTGATGTTGGAATCTAACCTCTGTCTCTCACCCTTGTACAAACTCAGAATCATCAAAGTCCCAAATGCGAGGCCTAAAATATCTCAAACTATTAGACGAAAATAAAGAGGGAAATACTTCAAATATCTCATTGATGTAGAAAGGACTCCAAAAGCACATAAAAACAGCAAAGGAAACAATGCACAGAGGCAAAGGGACAACCTAAAGGACGAGAGAAAATATTTGCATACTACTCTTCTGACAAGGGACTGGTAGTCATATACACAAGGAACACAATGACTCAACATTGAAAGAAACAAATTCCTATTAACGATCTGAGCAGACACTTCTCAAAAGAAAGTCAAATGGCCTATAGATGCACGGAAATGTTTGATGTTATTAGTGACTTGGGAAATTCCAACTCAAAACTAGGATATCATCTCACCCCAGTTAGAATGACTATTATTAAAAAAACCAATAATAAGTTCTGCTAAGTATATGCAGAAGTAAAAGAAGAACTTTTGTACACTGTTAACAGAAACATAAATTAGGACACTCAATATGGAGATCCCTTGAAACATTAAAATAGGTCTACCAGAAGAACCAGCCTTTCCATTTCTGAGCAAATATCCACAGAAGCATAAGGAAAGCAAGGGATGAGTTACATATCTGTCCACGTTTTCTATTTACAGTAATTAAGATAGAATCAGCAGCAGACAAATGAAATTGTGGATAACTGATAGATATCAATTATATCTATCAACTACGGATGATTAACAGAGATAATATTTAGATATATAGTACATTACTATTCATTACTATTCAGTCATAAAACTAATTACAGCAAAATGGGTGGAGCCAGAGAACATTATGTTAGTGAAATAAGCAGATATGTTCTCTCGCATATGTGGAAGGTTTTTGTTGTTTTGTTTGTTTGGTCATTCTTAATGTAGAAAAGAGAGGACTAGAAGCTGGGCGGGAGGAAGGAGAGTAAAAGGAGGCTGAGAGTTGAGAGTGATCAGGACATATTGTTTGTACCTATAACACACACAACTAATATGTAGTGAACAAAAATAGACTCAAAAACTCAATTAATGTCAACAAATACATTAATAAGTAAACTCGATGCTGGAATACAGAGTTAATATCATTGAGATGAAGCATGCAGTCACAAACCTCCCAGCCTGCTGAATTTATTCTCCTGAATGCCCCACCCCACCCCACATCCCCACTTCTGACAGGCTTGGAGGTTGAATTGTTAAGTGTTCAAAGGCAGGAAATGTTTTCTAAATCATAAGATCAACTGCTGAGATGACTAAATGACATTCATAAACAATATCCTTATATATTCCCACGTTTCACCTCTCTGGCACTGATCAATTCCAGTCCCAGCTAGTGGTCAGAAAATTCCATCGCCTCCAGAGAAAAACAAGGAAGTTGATTGTACCACTTCAGGTCTGACAGTCAGAGGCCACTTGATGTCCTCAATCACCCCTAATACAGGCCTCGTAATAACAATAAGAACAAACAGGAAAACAAGTGAAGTCAGTTCCTGGAAGGGAAAGGAAAAGACCTCTGGTGAAGGCAAGGACACGACATCGGTATCTAATCAGGTTGAATAGAAACTGAAGATGCTATCCTAGTCCTGTGTGTGACATAAGGGCTTAAATGCTTAATCTAACTGGCGTTTGGTAATAAGGTAACTAAAACAGTGTTCCTAGACGGCAAATATTTATGGTGGCTTGTGATTACTCTTACAAGACAATTTTCAGTCACCATATTTACCATAGCACTGACTACTAGTCTTTCTTCCAAACTCTTTCTAGCTTTCTGTTTGATTTTGTTTTGGGGTTTGTTTTGGATTGGGTTTGGGTTTGGCTTACTGTTTATTGAGTGCTTAGCATGTGTCAACTATTGTCAGGAGCAAAAGGTAAAGACTTAATTTAACAGCTCACTGCTTATCAGAATTAAAAATGTTCTCAGAAAAAAATGAGTGTCCTTAAGTGGTGGAATTAATAGGAAGGAAGCTGGTTTGGGTGAGCTAGGGAATGAGAGAGGGGACAATCAAAGGAAAATGTGTTTTTTTCCAGTCCACAGCGGAGCCCAAGGATTTTCTTCGGTATGAAGATTCAAAGATAAACGCAAAAGATTGTCGTCTTATTTTTCTGTTGCAAAGATAAAATACCCCAAGGAAAACAACTTAAGGAAGAAAGGGTTTATTTATTTTTTCTTACAGTTCTAGATAGATACATTCCATCCTGGCAAGGAGGACATAACAACAAGCAGGGACAGACACTGTGGTGGAAGGATCAGGAAGCGAGCTGGTTGTACCACATCCACACTCAGAATGCAGGGGGAAAAGGAAGTAAGGCCAGGCTAGTAAGCTTCAAGGCCTGCCCCCAGGCAACACACTTCCCCCAGGGAGGCTCCACCTCCTAAAGTTTCCACAACTTTCCCAAACAGCACCTCCATCTGTGGACCAAGCGTCGGAACTCGGTAAGCCTATTGGGGAGTTCGTGGGGCAGTTCACATCCAAACACAACTACTAATCAAGCAATCGTGATCGCTATCAATTAGACCCCAGCTGAATCACTCAGCCTGGTTGAAGGACACGCAGTGTGGGGTTTCGGGCAAGATCTAGAAGATGGTACAGGAGGAAAGGCAGGGGAAGATGACCACTTTGAGATGTGATCCACAAGGCACTGAAGGTCGTGTCCGGCTAAGAGCAGGATGAAGGGGATAGGTATAGTCACGGCAGGGTGAGTAGGCCAACAGAGGGGGAGGGGCGCCTTCTCCGTAGGGAGGGCTGTCTCTGGGCATTTGAAAGGCCTTTACAACGTGAGTGACTGGCTGCTCTTTTAATGGCCTTTATAAATCTCTACTTTTAAAAAAAATCTGTGTCACTGATTGTTATCTGGCCCCAGTAACCTACCACCCAGAATGAAATGTAAAATTTGGAGATCAAAATCTTTGTAAGTCAGACCACCGCCTAGTTCTCTAGGTATAGAACAATGCCCAGCACACGTCAGACTATTTAGTAAATGACTGCCTTGGGAATCTGGATTCTATCAAAAGTGGCTTAGAAAGAATCAGTTAGGGAAATGACACCGTCAAACTGTAACTCAGAAGGCGACAGGACCGATACACAATCTTGAAGGGATGTCAAGAAACAGAAGTCAGTGAGCTCAAGTGATGGCTAAAAGGCAAGGTCATGGGATGGAGAAAGGAGAGGCTGAAAAGCCATCCTTATGAACATTTAGATTTTGAATTTGGTTGAAACTTACTAAGATGGAAACCTGGGATGAGAAGACTTTATACTTTGAGTTGTTGACACACATACAAGTTTGGAGAGCAAACGAATGACTTGCCAGCTAGGTTCCTTCTAAGGAACCTTCCAAGTAGAAGGGTCAACACTGGCAGGCCTGTGAAGAAGGCTGAACCCTATCCTATAAACAATGGGAAGCATTAAACAGCTTTCAGTTGTAGGGAGACATATTGGTTCTGTATCTAGAGAAATGGGTCTGGTGGCTCTGTGAACTAGGATATAAATTAATTAAAGATGTGTTTAGAAAAACATTTCAGACCTATTTGCTGTCATTGAAAATCAGAATTACTTTCCTATAGTTTTAGTATCTAGGGCAATGTTACATTCTATCTTTTAACATACGGTTGTTCTTTGAAACACCATCCATGGGCATCATGGGTGTCAAAATTTGTCATTAAAACTGAAATCAGAAAACAAAACAAAAAGTTCTCTGGCATCATCCAAACTCCTAAGATGAAGTTCTTAGAAGAGTTCTGCACTGGAAAACATCTCATACGCAGGCTGTGTGATTTAAGCTCATTAAACCAGTAGAGTTGGCTCAGCGGTTAAGAGGACTGACTGCTCTTCCAGAGGTCCTGAGTTCAATTCCCAGCAACCACATGATGGCTCACAACCATCTGTAATGGGATCCAATGCCCTCTTCTGGTGTGTCTGAAGACAGCTACAGTGTACTCATACATGAAATAAATAAATAAATAAATACATAAATAAATAAATAAATCTAAGAACAAAAAGAAAGGAAAAAAGGCAGATTGTGCCCTGAAGATCCTTCTTAACAATCTCTAGTGCTTTAAAATTGTGTGGATGCTGTGTGCACATCAAGTTCAAGTGGACTAATTTTTTATTCAAGAGACAGCTAACTTTAACCAGCTCCTCAGAAGAAAAAGAAAACTTACAAATAAGAACTAACTTGGCACAAACATCCTAAACACCGCATGCAGTCTCCCAGCAGGCTAACACAAAACCTTGCTCCATTTCATTTAAGTCACAGTAGAAAAGTCAATGAACCAAAATGTGCTCTATGGCTATAGGATGAGAGGTTGACCAGATGCTCAGTGAACTGTAAAGGGCAACTCTGGCGCCAAGCCCCTGTGATAACTGCGTTGCTGATACTGTCAGAGGAAGACAGAGCAGAGGGCAGCAAGTTCAGATGCACTAAAAAAAAATTCTTCAGGGCCTGCTGGGTTGATCTAGGTCAAGCAATCTACAGCCCTTCGGCTCTTTGCAGACCAAAACCCTCTATGCTCCCAACTCTCCATTTCACCCAAATATTTGTTTTTGTGCAATTACTCTGGGTTAGGTCTTCGGGTTACCCAGGCAAAACTAACTCCAGCCTCAACTTCTTTCAGTGAAGATTCCTATATCTGGCACTGCTCTGGGGGCTGCTCTTCCTGAAGTCTCAGAGACAAATAGTCCCCACTGAATAAGGGAATGAAGTAGTCCAGGTCTCAGCCTGCCCTGGTTGAGCCACCAGCCCCCTCTGCTGTGCCCCAGAGCATATGCCAAGTTATACATGCTCTGCTTTGGTATCTGCTACCCAGAGAATCTTCCTCCGTAGACATGCCTGTCCATTCTGGAGCTAGGCTTCCTTCCTTAGAGGGACAGTGCCCAAGATCTGAAGTTGACAACTCTCCCTCTTCTTCAGAGGCACCTGACTTCTAATGCCCAGAATTCTATGATCCTTATCTATCTTCTGCTCTACCCATGGTTGGGCTTTAGGTGTTTCGACTATGAGGAACCAACAGTCTGAACCACCCACTGCCTAATAAAATCTATGTACCAGTTCTGAGGCACCAACCCCAAAGGAATGCCAGGATATTTACTGCAGAGCCAAAGGAGTGTATGAGGACTTCTGAGGGAGTTGTCATCCAAAAACGAAACAACAAAGGTGACTTCAGTTTGTCTGTTTAAAGCTGGCTGAAAGTCTGTCTCCTTCGGCAGGTGAAATGGCTGTTCACCTCTTGATGCACAGGCAAAGAGAGAAGTCCACAAAGTAGAAGGCAGACTGTGGGAACCCTCTCTTTTGGCATGCACTTACACCGCAGGCAGGCTTGGCTGGTAACTAGCTTCATCAATTACATTATCTCACTGTAAGTAAACACATCCTTAAAAAGATCAAGGGTGCCTTGATTTGGATGTACCTAATGTACCAAGTCTCTGCTATGCCAAAACGCTGTGCCAGTAGCTTTAAAAGGAAGCGTGGCTAGTGAAAGGCTATCAGGTTACCTAAGGCTTCACTCCAGAAGAGGTTACCCTTGTTATCTCAGGAACCCTTGTTAGCTCTCGGGAGAAAAGGGCTATAAAATCCAAGACTAGCCCCATCCTGGACACTCTCTGGCTCCCTTCACCCCAGCTCCTGGCATGATGACAACTGCCCGGATTTCCTCACCAAAGCCAGCACTAAAGTCCTGAGCTAAATAAACCTTTCTTTAAAGTAAATTCAACCTTGGGTATTTTCGTAGAGCTGACTAATTAATACAAGGTGTTTTTAAAAGTTCTATCAAACAATTCAAGGGTAAAGATACATTTAAAAACACTGTAAGGAGCTACAAGGCCAAGCAACAGGTCACCCCTCCCCACGCCCACCCCCCACACTTTTCTTCTTGGACAAGCATCCAGTCAGCTTTGTTTGAATGCAAAAGCAACAGTTGGCAAGAAGGTAGTCAGAATTAGAAAAACTGAAAACAAAACAAAAAAATAAACCACTGGTAATATGGCTTCTGTACAATGTATATCCTGTTACCTTCAGAAACTGGCCAATAACAACAGTCTGACTTACAAAGAGAAATAGTTGAACCCTGTGCACTGAAAGTACCTTTACTAGACAATATCTATTGCCAGATAAAGGTGGCTTCTGCTATGGTGACTTGTCACCCTGAACCCTTCAAAGACTAAGAGCAGAGTTTACCTTGGACAATTTGATTGTTCAAGAAAACACCCAAAATTATACAAGGAGACAAAAGTGGGGGGACTAAACTCAAATTACACATGTGGTAACTCAGGAAAATATTCTCAGGGCTGGAGGGATGGCTCAGCAGTTACAAGCATGGACTGATCTTCCAGAGGACCTGGGTTCAATTCCCAGCATCCACATGGTGGCTTCCAACTGTAAATCCAATTCTAGGGGATCCAATCCCCTCTTCTGGCCTCTTCCAACACCAGGCACATATGTGGTAAACAGACATACATGCAGGCAAAACACCCACAGCCACATCTGTGCATTAACGGTAGATGGCCTGACTGGGATGGGAAGGGAAAGAAAGGAAGACAGACAGACACAAAGAAAGAAAGCTGGGATCAGATCGCTGGCACTCTCGATTACAGAAACCATGGCTCGCAGAAGCTCAGCGAATTTGTTATATAGAGCTGAATGGAGAGACCACAGTTATTGCAGATAACTGAGCAAGGAGCCAGAGTTATCGCATACCGATAAAGGAGGAGGTGGGGTTTGTGGTATCCAGCTGGATCAAGGAAACGAGTTTAGCTAATCTCAGCAGGAACGGAATGTGTAGGGGAGCAGTCTTCTGGCCAAAACTGGACGGAGGCGGGATGTGTGTGTGTGTGTGTGTGTGTGTGTGTGTGTGTGTGTGTTGTGACTGACATCTCTCATACCATCAACATCCACACATGGACTAGAGGAAGGTTTTGCCACTTCCCTCTTAGCCTCGCCACAGGGATATGGGAAGGCTTTGCCATTCCTGTACAGGTCTGAGGCTCTGGGGTTCTTGACATGGGGAAAGCCAGGGCTTCCTCTTCTCTCAACAGCCCATACACATAAAATAAAAGAACAATAATTAAACTATTCCCCCAAGCATCACAAAGTAGTTTTCACAAGATCTGAGCTTACAATATTGGTCTTGCTGTCCTGATAGCCTGAAGAACAGACATGTTAAAGTGTATGCTGCGGGATTCTTTATTCAACAAAGAAGCCACACTCCTAACCTAAAGGAATATGCACCCTACTGTCTCCTACCCACACTAACTGCATACAAGAGGAGGAGTGGGGAATAATGAATGGGAAAGGCAGGAAATGGGTGTTTATTGAGCATTCTTGGTCTGCTAAGCAGTTGTTTTAGTTAAGACTCTTGGAAGACATTATTACCATGGTAAATTTACAGAGGCAAAACTAAAGCTCAGAGAAGTAACTGAGAACAGAAGATAGCCCTTGGGTTTGAAGCTCTCCCTTGACTTGCTGGCTGACTCTTAACCCATAAACTTCTCTTTGCCCCCATACTGTTAGTATTCTGTCTAGACTCTACCTCCACAGTTACCTGGCTAACAGCCAGGTAGGCCTGCCCACTATTAAAGGGGCTGCTTGCCCCCTCCTCTCTCTCTCTTACTCTCTTGTTCTCTGCTCTCTTGCCTCTAGGTTCTCTCTGTCCCCTCACCCCTCCCCCTTCCATTCCCCCTCTCTCCACGTGGTCATGGCCGACCTCTCCTCCCCTCTCCTTTCTTTCTTCTTCTTCTTCTTCTTCTTCTTCTTCTTCTTCTTCTTCTTCTTCTTCTTCTTCTTCCCTCCC
>NW_021604578.1:5987420-5999509 GCF_004785775.1 Grammomys surdaster
CCTCCCTCCCTCCCTCCCTCCCTCCCTCCCTCCCTCCCTCCCGGCTCCCCTCCCCATACCCTGAATAAACTCTATTCTATACTATGCCATCCTGTAGCTGGTCCCTCAGGGGGAAGAGATGCCTCGGCATGGGCCCACTGAGACATCCCCTTCCATCACTGGTTCCCTTCCATCACTGGTGCCATGACTCTAGCAGACGTCTGCAGGTTTGCATCAGACCAGCTACCAAAGGATATTCATGCTCACTAGCCTAGCCTAGAACTGGTAAGCTTCCCCATTCCCCACTGGCCAGAGTAACCGTCCACATGGTCCCAGGAAAGATTTCTTGAGCTCAGAGCAAACTCTGCCTTTCCCTGAACCTCGTTCTAGGACTGCTCCCCTTGGATGAGACATTTCCCCTCTCCTCTCAAGACAGTTTCTCATGGCTGAGTACCCCAGGCCAGGCCTGGACAGACTGTTCTCTCTCAGGAGCATCAGCTCCAACTCTAGTCCCCAGCGTGTCTCCTTCAGAGGTCAGCCTTTCGTGTGCTTCTCCCCCTCCTCCTCCGTCATTTGCGACCAGTCAGCTGGTTTGCCTGAAAAGCAGCAGTCCGGGGACCCTGCTTGCTCCCTCCTCCCCCTTTGCCTCTTCCGTCAGCGGGTCCATGACCAGACATGCTCCCTTTCCCTCTGTGGTTCTTAGCTCTGCTCTGGGTCTACACCTTGCATCCATCAGGGACCCTCTCTGAGACTTGTTTCCACCCACGCAAAGGACTTGGCTACCCGAGCCTTTGAGGGAGGCTCTCTCTCCCTCTCTGCCCGGGACCTGTAAAGTGAGTGTTAGCAGTGCCTTCTGCCACAAGAACAGCTAACATGAACATTGCTGTGATATGGGACATGCTTGCTTTTCCTTGCCCACTGCAGGCTAGCTGCTAGAGGCACTGGGCAGTGACTTCTGGCCACTAGTAAGAAGTCCCACCCTGTCGCCACCGCCACCACTGCTATACCATGCGGACTCCATCTGCTGCTACTTGCCGTCATAGACCCCATGTAAATTTCCACCGCTGCTGCAGACTAACTCCATCCATAGCTGCGAGGCTCACAAAACTTCCACCACATGAGCTGTGCCACTGTGGCCACGTGGTGCTCTGCCACGTGGGCTGGGCAGCCAGACAGGCCTGGCCTACACAGACCTCACGGTTCCACCTTCCCTGATACCACACTGCACAAGCCCAAAAACACACCCACAGAACATACTCTTTATCTCTTTATCTTTTTAAAAATCCAACATTGGTGCCAAAACTCGGGAACGAAGAGTTCAGGAATCTCGAGACCCATGCAGCCACCAGCAGCCAGAGCCAGCTGCTGTGACCATGCAGGACCGACGCCATGTGGCCTGCCCCCACCTCTGCTGCTCTCATGGCTACTGGCTCCCTGTCTGAAGCCATCTGGGTTTTTTCCAAAGGCCATCATTCACTGCCCTTTGGAGTCTCCTTTTAGGCACCTGCTCCTTCAGTCAGTCATAGAAGCCACAGGCCTCCCTCCCGCCCTTTGCCACACCCACCCTTGGAATCAGTCCTGAAAGAGCAGGGCAGCCTTCAGATGAGGTCCTAGAAAAAGTGAAGGAGGATGAAGAAGGGGTAGAGCTTTTCCAAGGAGCCTGCTCACCACCTGAACAAGTGGAAGGATGAGGCGCCTTCAAGGACCTAGGTGACCCTGGGAGCGTTACTCTAAAGCGGCCAAATGACATCATCACGCAATGATCCTGTAAGCTGCGATGCTGTTCGGCCACCCCGAAAATGAATTTAAATCTAGAGAATGTCATCCAAATACTATGCACATGCAACACCTATGATTTAGAATTTTTCCTGTTAAAACAAACAAACAAACAAACAAACAAAAACCCCAAAGTCACCTGGAAGTCTTTTTTGAATTGATGTTGGGAAGGCCTAGGAAGTGGAGCTCAGTCATTAAAACTCTAAAGAACCATGTGCTTAGTAATCTGAAGGGAGGCAAAAAGCCATGGGGGAAAAATAAAACACTATGTATTTGAGCTCAGAAGTTAAGGTCCCTTATGGTGTAGGGACAAGAAACCAGGGGGTCAAAGAATATCCCAGGTGAAGAGAAGATCCCCCAACGCACTGCAGTCACATGAGACCAAATAGCTCCAGACCCAAACTAAAAAGATGCAGCCGGGCTGCCCGCAGGAGTCAGCCATTCTGCTGGTCAGATGGACGACCTTAAAGCTCAGAATCTCAGAGACCACCGAGAGGAGGTAGGGCACAGGCTGGGGCTGGGAGTTGGAAGTGGCCGGCCGCGGGCAAGCCTGTGAGCAGGGCCGCGTCCCATCTTTCCCTCTGCCCAGCTCGGGGACGTGGGGCCTGAGCGCGCCTGGGGGCCTGAGGGCCGCGCGCCCCGCTTGCTCCCGCTTGGCCTGCAGGCCCCACTCGCTCAGCCTCCGACCCGACCCCCGCTCCCGCCCACCCTCTCCGCGCAGCACCGCCTGACTCGGCCCGCCCCGGGCGAGGAAGGGAAGTTGGGGCGCGTACCTCCGAGGCCCCCGCGCGGCCCGCAGAGCCCCAGGAAGGCGGCGAGCAACAGGAGGCCGCGGGCCCCGGGCCGCCCCATCCCGCCGCACCGTCTCCGGGGCCCGCGCCGAGCTCTACCTGCGCGGCCCGGTGCCGGCCTGCGCGCCCCAGAGCCTGGTGAGGGGCGGTGCCCCGCGCGGCCCGACGGGGCGGGGCAATTCTGCGACCTGCAGCTGTTGCGCGGGATCAGAGGGGGCTAGACTGGGGGCTCCAAGGCCAGGCAGGGGACAAACAGGACCCAGAGTTGGTGGCCCTCTCCCCTGCTTGCAGATTTGGTGCTTAGTGTGCCTGAGTAGAGGGGGAGCTCGGGCAGCAGTCTGAGGAGATAGAAGGGCAGGACCTAGGCTGGCCTTGAAACAACCTGTCCCTCTTGACTACAGCACATCTCAGGAGGACAGTGGGTTTTTCTCAGCCTTATGCTAAAGCAGGCCTTCCGTGCAATGTTTGTGAGTGTGTGTTGGATGAGCAGAACACGGTAGGAAAGAAGGTAGCCTGTTATTTCTTTGCAAACGTGAGCCTTAGTTTTATTTCTTTTAAAGCTCAGTCCCTGAGTTAATCCTTTGAATTTTTTGAGCAACTACTTGTCAGAATAAGGCCTAAGATTTTATGTGTCGCTATCACTTCTTACCTTGGGAGTCATGATTATAAGTCACAGAGAGATGAAGCCCCCGTACACGTAGAGTTCAAGGAGATGATTTGACCAGAGGATTCCAGGGCTCTCCAAAACCAGCTTCCCTGGGCTATATTGCAAGGCTAGGGGTTGTCAGAATGCCAGTTCTCCAGCTACCAGAATAGTCAATGTTAGTCCTGCTTTGTGCTTAGCAAAACCAACGATGACTTCATTTCCCATTCGTCCCCCTTTTTAGTTCTGTAATAAAGTGCTTTTTAAGCAGAGAATCACATTTTGACCTTTTCTGCAGCCGAAAATCTGTGAGGCCACTGTTCCACTTCTAAAATAAAAAGGTTATGTCTACCCAGCAGCAGCCTTCCATGATCCTGGGAACTGCGCCCTCCTTTAAAGAAACTGTACTCTGCCTGCCTCACCATGTGTGGGAAATAGGAGTTGGCACCCACTTCTAAGAACCCCCTCTGTCACATGATGGGCTGGGGGTGGGTACTCATGACTGGAGTAAAGCCAGTCAATTTCTAAGCTGAAGATTCCCACTGAATGCAGCTAAGGAAGAGGGCCTGCAACTCTCCAGAGGGAAGGCAGGGAAATTATGGATAGTTCTGATTTTTCTAATAAGCTAGCACACAAAAAGAAGATGGGACACAGAAAAGGGTTGTAGCTCCCCCTGAGCTCTACCACCTCCAAGAGTCATCCCTGAAGCCAGCTGTACCTTAATCCTTTCCAGGATGTTTTTGCATAAACCATTCACGCCCTCGTTTAACCGAATCTACCTGGAGTTAAGTGCTGTACATCACTTATAACCAAAATCAACCTGCCAGCTTGAGCCCAAGCATGATATGCCTCAGGAACTTGGGGTTGTGCTTGTGTGTATATTGGTGGCCTTCCTGTTTGGTGGCCTTTCTGCCACAAGAACAAGTCTTCTGACAAAAACAACTTATAGGAGGGAAGGCTGATTTGGCTTACAGCTTCAGCGGTCTCAGTCCATGGTCAGCTGGTTCTACCCATTTTAGAGCTAAGATGAAGCAGGAAATGACGGTGGAGGGGCAAGGTAGAGAGAGCTGTTCTCTTCATGGTAGCCAGGGAGCAGAGAACACAGAAGAGTGAAGATAAAATATACCTTCAAAGGCACTCCAACTGACCTACTTCCTTGTGTTGGGACCCACATCCTAAGAGACTATTCAGCTACAAACTGATCAATGGATTAACCCCTTATGAGCCAATGCCAATAGTGTAACCGGCTGAAGACCAAGGCTTCAACACATGAGTCTTTGTGGGCTGGAGTGGGGTGTAGTGGGAAATACTTTGTTTCCAAACCGTGTCAGCAAGACATATATTTGCAAGCCCGGAGACAAGCAACAGACTTCTGATTGGCTTCCCCGGTAGGTGGAATTCTACCCCTGGCCTCTCTATACTCATTGACATCCAGTTCTTTTGTGTCTTCTCTCCCCCAAACCGTGCACTTTGTCAGTGTTACCTGATCAAGCAAGAAATGGCAATCCACAGGACAAGCAGCCAAATGGGGATCCAGCCGGAAAGAATTACATTTTCTAAGTCCCATGAAAACCTGCTACTTTTACCAGTCTGGTTTTCCACCATTTACAGCAGAGTGTAAACAAAAGACAACCTAGACCTTTGTTTCTTTCCTCTTAAGATTACACCAAATCTCTGGTCCTCCAGGCTTTAGATTTCTACGGTGGTTTAAATGAAAAATGGCCCACCATGGGCTCATGGTGCTATTAGTAAGTGTGGCCTTGTTGAAGTAGGTGTGTTCTTGTTAGAGGAAGTGTGTCACCTGGGGTGGGCTTTGAGGTTTCAGAAGTTCATCCTAGGCCCAGTGGCTCACTCTTCCTTCTTGCTGCCTGAGGATCTGCATGTAGAACTCCCAACCCCTCTCCAGCACCATGTCTGCCCTCAGCAGCTATGCTTCCTGCCACGACAATAATGGACTAAAACTCTGAACTGTAAACCAGCCTCCCCGCCCCCAATTAAACATTTTCTTTTGTAAGAGTTGTCATGGTTGTAGTGTTTCTTCACAGCAATAGAACCCTAACCAAGATACTTTCTAAATGTTACATTCAGAATGTAAATCAATGTTAGCCCAGGATGACTCTGTCCTACCAAAGCTCTGAGGATACAATTTGTGATCGGGTCTGGCACAGCTGAGAGGGTTAGTTCAGCTGAGGCTCTTTGGGTGTGTAGAACCTGTATTAGTCCAGAAGCACAAACAGCCTCCCAAAGAGGCCTTAACAGTCACCAATGTCTTCCAGAAGGACTTCTAAGCAATTGTCATCTCTAAGAACATGGTTTGGTATCTAGAGAGACCTCTTATGAAATGCAAGCTGGGGTACTGATAACTGGCATGGGTGTAGGACCTTAGATATGTCACTTATGAGTCCTATTTATCTCCCTCTCTAAATTGAAGATCCTATAAGGCTTATACTATAACCTCATAGACTCATGATTAAATATTGAACATATGTGGTTCGTGGTAAGATTTCACCAGGTACTACTATACCTCGGAGCCCAGCCAGACTCATAGGGCTCCCCTGCCAGCCTCTAAGCATCCCTGGTCTTATCTTTAGAATAGAGGACTATTTTTATTTTCCTTCTATAGGTTTAGCATATGTACAACTGAAGTCTCATGCTGTTACAATGTTAGACTGCAGTGTCCTCCGACCACTCACAGTAGGGCTGCTTTTCTTGAACTAAGTGGGATGTGGGAGCTACAGCTCCGGTCCCAGATGCGTAACCAGTCACATACCACACCAGCTATTCTCTCCCCCTAAAAGATGAAAGGCATTGATTAGATAAATTCCCTCCAGGAATTTATCAACATTTTATGATTCTAATTAGTTATCACTGGTATTGGGACCGCTGCACCATTTAATAAAGCCCTTTTAATTAGGGCATAGGGAAACATGAAATGCTTGAATTTCTTTATACAAACCAAGGAAGTGACGGCTAATAAACTTGGGGCTTTTAATTTAGAGAAAATGGTTAAAGTGTCAAAGAGAGAAGAGAGGATGATCTCCCTGTAGAATGCCCCTTGTTCCTCTGTTTGAAAATGACTTCTACTCTATCGTATGTATCCTTCTCAGAGGGAATGCAGAGTCTCCAGCCAATTCAGGTGTCTCTAAACTGAGGAGAAATTAAAATGTTCACAGGTTGTTGTTGTTTTTTTTTAATGAGAAACCATTGTTTATGATGAGTTTAAGTCTGTTGCTTGAGCATCTACTCAAGAAATCAACCCACATCAAGGTCATTCTAATATAGTCCTTCCAACTGACTGTTCCAGGGTAGAAGGAGCACTCCAACCAGCTCCTCAGAGAACATTTTAAGACAGCTGCTTTGAGCAGAAAGAAGAAATGTTTTCCAAGTAGAAAGATATCAATATTTTCTGCTCTCCCTTACCTGTGGAAAGAAAAAAAAAACCCTTTACAGAACAGACTGTCTTAACAGATAACTAACTACAGCTAGTAATGTGGAAGCTGGGGCCTATCTAATGGTAGAGGAGGGAACTTGGAAAACCAGAGGTCATTCTGTTGTGCAGCAGACTAAGATCATACAACTCCCTTTTCCCCTCAGCCCAAAGGGTCCTGGGAGCTCTCCTCAAATGATGGCTGCCAGAAGGATTAACAACACAGCAGGCTGTGCTGTGAGCTGTATCCTAGGGAGCCTATTTTTATTCACCCCAGATAGAGTAACCCATGAGAGATTAGAGAAAGGATTCCATCCAATCCCAGTTGACTGAGTCAAAGAGCAGATCAAGTCTCCTTAAGGAGAAGGGGTCCGCACAAGAAAGCCTTCACCTAGGAAGAATAATAACTCATGAGCACTACCTCACTGCATCCCCACCAAAGACTTCTCCTCTCACAGTGTGTTGTGATCTCCCGACCCAGGGTTTCTACCCCACCTTAGACCATTTAAGTTCCTGGATGAAAGACACACACACACCTTTGTATTTACAATAAGCCTTAAACAACCCAAGACCTGGGCAGCTGCCTACCCTCTATGCTAATAGAATCTACTTTCCTGTTGATAACCCCAAATTATTACTTACCATGTTTCATCTGGGCTGCTCTGAACTCCAATTGGCCAGCCCACAGGGGCACATTTTCCTTACTCCGAACCCATGGCAACTTCTTCTTCTTCCCCCTGGCCTTTCTTCTCTCTCCTTGTTGTGGTTCCTCTCCAACCCCAAGTCCTTGAAACCTAAACACCACCTATGTCTCTTCTGTCCAGCTATTGGCTGTTGGCATCTTTATTTACCAATCAGAAATAAGTTGAGGGCAGGGTCACAGAGCTATGTGCAGACACCAAGTTTTGGGGGCCCGCACTTAGCTTTGCAATAGCTAGCAAAAGACCAAACCCCAACACAGTGGTTGTTTAATGTTTGTATGACCTTGGCATTATGACTCTTGTGAGTTTTTTGAAGTGCCCCCTCCTCAAACACATATCCTTGTGTTGAGGAAGCATCTGCAGAACAAGGCAATACTCTCATTTAGGGAAGTGTATGTGCACTCCAAACTCTGATTGTACGGGTGATAAGAGATTTAAACCCAAGCAACATGATTCATCAAAGCACATTGCTTAGCCTTCAAGAATCAGTTTTGCCATCTGAAACAGGTGATGTCGTAAGGTTAAATGAAATCATCCAAATGGTATGCTTGACACATGGTGTCTTAGTTAGGATAATCTTGCTATGATGAAATACCATGACCAAAGCAACAACCTGAGGAAAAGATTTGTTTTGTTCACATTTTACTATAACAGCCCGTCAGTCACCAAAATCAGTGAGGGCAAGAACTCACATAGGGCAGGAACCTGGAGGCAGGAGCTGATGCAGAGGCCATGGAGGGGCATTGCTCCCTATGGCTTCCTCATCCTGCTTTCTTATAGAACCCAGGACCACCAGCCCAGGGTAGCCCCACCCATATGGGCTGCCCCTCCCATCAATAACTAATTAAGAAAAATGCCTTACAGATGAATCTTAGGCATACATTTTCTCAGTTGAATCTTCCTGGTCTCAGATGACTCTAGCTTGTGTCAGGTTGACATAGAGCTAGCCCGTAACAAGCAGCATTTTGACAGTTAATTGGTTCCTGATCTCTTTAAGCAAAGCAAGATATCTCTTGTGTAAATAATACCATTCAGAGGCTGGAGAGAAAGCTCAGTTAGAGTTCTACAGCTTCCTTTCTGTAGCCATCATAAAAATGCGACCAAAACACTCTGACCAAAGCAACAGAAGGGGGGAAAGGGTTTGTGTCATCTTACAGGTTAGAGTACAGCACAGAAGTCCAGGCAGGAACTCACAGCAGGAGCCTGAAGACACGCCTGCTTGCTATGCCATGTAACATCACCTCAGTCACAACCAAGGAAGTCCCACAAGAACATGGACGAGTACTGCTTGCGGACTCATGCTCAGGCTCACACTCAGATAGCCTTCCTATATAGCACGGAACCATCAGCCCAGAGAACAGCCCCACCTACAATGAGCTGGGATCATCTGCATCAATTAACAAGACAACCCCCTTGCAGACACGCCCACAGGCCAGTCTGATCTAGGCAATTCCTCCATGAAGGCTTTCCTCTTAGATAACTCTAGACTAGTCAATAGACAGTGTCACATTGACATTTAAAGCTAACCAGGACTGTCAGGAAGTAATTGCCTTGTCAGCCTTAGGTATGACCCAAGCTTAATCCCCAGAATTCATGTAAAATTCCTAGGCATGGTGGTACGTGCTTGTAACCCTAGCCATGAAGGGGCAGAGACAGGAGGATCCCTTGCTGGAGTAAACTCCAGGTCAGTAAAAGTCCCCCGACTCAAAGATGTGGATGTCATTTATAAAGATGATACTCAGGGTTACTCCTTGGCTTCCATATACACTTGCACACATGTGCACACATGCCCATATACATATATGTGAGCACACACAATCATGAGCACATGAACACACATATATAAAAAGTAAGAAGTTATACTTTTCAAAGACATTTAAATACCAAGAGGAAAATGGAGTCTCCAAGTGTGGAAAGATCTAGGCATTTACATATTTAAAAATATTACCCTACCACTGGGCTTCCTTGCCTGAAACAGAGCCACACTGAAAGCTGAGTCCTAAGCAGGTTCTGGCCCCCAGTTTATACTATTCATGAGGAGATTGTTTCTCTCAGTCTCCAGGACACTCATAAGCTCTGGACTTTGTTTCACTGCCGCATATAGATGGTTTCCTGGAAGAATTAAGTCTTCTCTAGATGCTGGCAGAAGAAACAGTGCGCTTCCCCTGGCACACAGGCAGGAGCAGATTCTCTCTGATGGAGACTGGGGCATTTATGGACCTGAGCTCAGCTCATAGGCGGGTCTTTCACCCTTGGCTAGGTCCATTTTAGTCTAGCAGTAAGGTCCTTGCCACCTTCCTCAGGGTCAGCTTTAATTATGTTCACAACACCTTTGACGATGATGATAATGATGATGATGGCAGTGACGGTGGTGATGATGGTGGTAATGGCAGTGACAATGACGGTGGTGATGGTGACAACAACGATGGTGGTGATGGTCATGATGATGATGGTGATGGTCGTGATGTTCTCTGTCCTGTCATTCCTAGACATTCTCCCTCACTTCATCGTAATCTCTTTTGATTTGAAGGGAAATCTGTTTTGGTCCCTCTGCGTCTGCTCTGGCTTTGTTCCTTGGCTCTCAAAGGGATTCAAGGAGGAAGAACATAGACAGAACTCCCTGCAGCTTTTATAACCTAAAAGGTGTAAGCTTCGATCAGAATGAGATTCACAGATGCAAAGACAACCTGCTTGGTTGGCTGCTGAAGGACTGCTCATAAAGAGAAAATTAAAACACATAAATTATTATTTCAGCCCCTTCTTGGTATAGGATGATCTTTTTATTTTTTAAAAAGATTTCTTTTATTTTTAGTGTGTGTGTGTGTGTGTGTGTGTGTACCACATGTGTGCAAGTAACCACAAAGGTCAGACGGGATCTGGAGCTACAGGCACAGGATCCATCAACATCCAACATGGGTGTTGGGAACCAAACTTGGGTCCTCTGCAAGGGCAACAAGTGTCCCTCACTGTTTTTAACCCCCTACAGGACAATCCTTTAGTTAAGAATAACTAGACTCTTTTCCAGCCACTTCTAGATTCCAGAGTGCGTATCAGTGATGTGTCATTTAGCAGCATCATGAACTTCGGTTTCAGCTTATTCAGGGGACAGGGTCAAGGGCTTTAAGTTTCCTCAGAAAAGCAGCGTGTAGAGACAAAGGAGTAGGAGGGGGTCAGCAATCATCTGGAGAGAGAGAGAGAGAGAGAGAGAGAGAGAGAGAGAGAGAGAGAGAGAGAGAGAGAGAGAGGGAGAGAGGCAGAGAGAGGCAGAGAAACAGACAGAGAGAGAGAGAGAGAGACAGAGAAACAGACAGAGAGACAGAGACTGAACACTGGAAGCTGATGGTATGTTATACACTTGAGGAATTTGACTGCAGAAGCCTTCACTCTTCACCTGATTATCGCTTCTTCATGTGCTGCCAGCAGGGAATAGCTTCCCACTGAATGAATGCAAAAAATGTTGCTATCATATGGCTTTATGGCGTTATAGAGGTCAAACCACCTCTGACATTCCCAAGGCTTTAGTCCATAAACGGAGGTGGCCCCCAGGGTCCCTGCCAGTTCTGACATTCCACAATGACTTGAGTCACTGGACCCTTGTACCTGAACGTTTACAGAGCCCTTGCAGTAGCGCAGGGCACATAAGAATGACTCTTGTCCTTGCCAAGACGAGGACTCTCATAGCTGTCCCGTATTGGTAAATTCTCAGGGTCAGACACCCTATCTCTTGTCCACATTGTCTCAGAATTGAGTCTCTTCCAGGCCACTGGCTGGAATGTGGAACCAGATACCGTACATGATGAGAACCCACATAACTAGTCTGAATGGTGGGCTGTTCCCCACAAATCCACTCTTGAGATGTTCATGGAGATCCCACACAGAAGCCCTGTGCTGAGTCACAAAGCTCCCATGTGGCTTATGGCCATTAAATACGTGAGCTTCTCAGTAATGGGAAACTCAGACATCGTCTCCAGCATCCTCCCCTGTTGAATAGCTTGGGGGTCAGGCAACACCAACAGGCACCAGGCCTCATTAGGGAAAGAAGCATTTCTGCTGAATGCGCATCCTAACACAAAGCTGCCTTCTGGTTAAAGAAACGTAAGAAGCTACATGAGACTATTTTGAGCTTTCTTGGAAATACAGAGTAGATTCGAAATTGTTGAGCTCTACCTTCCAAAGAACCTTATCCCTGTTTTGCTTTCCCCTTCTACAACCCACATATATGACTAAGTCCTACTTTCTCTCTGCAAACGGGTGAGAGGAGATGAGTTCCAGAGAGAACAGCCCTCAGTCATACCCTACTCCCCCTGTCCGGCCCCACCCCACTCCTGCCCCAGCCCCAGCTACTAGAGTTTGCACCCAGACATTTCTGAGGGCTGCTGACTTTTCCACAACCCTGCGCCCACCTGCTTGTGATCCATGTGTCTCTAGTGCCACCTGCAGGAAGTAAAAACAAGCACACCGCGTCCCTATTCCTGAGGTAGTCCTGAGTGGAGAGAGAACAAGATATGTTAGATACAGTTAGGTGAAGAAGTCTGTTATGAATGCTCAGCGGTGCAGAAAGGTTTCATGAGAGAAGGAGCAAGAGAAAGAAGAAGACTGCTGATGCCATTTGAAGGATAGAGCCGTCCTGGATGGGAGCAGCATCCTTACCTCAGCCAGAGACGGAAATGTCATGCCCAGAGTGGACAGGCTGCTAAGAGGAGGAAAGATCAGGTTTAGGGACAGCTTCAAAGAGTTGTGATTTAACAAGTAGGGGAGGGGTTAGCTTGTAA
>NW_021604578.1:5999909-6036370 GCF_004785775.1 Grammomys surdaster
TGTCAGTGTTCACGGCAGCAGCTCATTCTCAACAAGGAAGCAACGAAGCGTGGTGGCCATGTCCAAGTCCCTCATAAAAAATAGCTTAGTGTTTGCATAAAACCTACACCCATCCTGCCCTGCATTTAATTTTTATTGCTTGCTTTGGGTTTGTTGCCTTTTTAAATCAGTATATGCTGTACAGTGCTGTTAATGAAGTCTAATGAAATGTCTTGATTCAGGTACGCATTGGATGGTGGTCAATTCTATGTTAGGATTTCACCACCTTAAACTTTCGCCATTTCCTTAGGATGAGCATATTCAAGTTATCTTTAAAACTATGTCTCAATATATAATGTGCTATTGCTAGTTACACTGTACTGTGGCATACCAGCACCTACTCCTCCTATTAAAGAGTACTGTGTGAACTGACCAGTCTCCTTTCTACCCTTTCTTTTATTTTACCCAGACACAGGTAACCATTGTCCTCCTGTGAGACCAACTTCTGTAGCTCCCATCCATAGGCGAGACCATGGAGACCATGTATGGTTTGTCGTCCCATGCCCGAGCTCTTTCACTTAACATGATGTCTTCCAGATCCACACACATGATTGCAAATAACAGGTTTTCTTTGTCTGATGGCCAAATGCTATTCTACCCAGTATGTATATCATACTTTGGCACATCTATCTGTTGATGGTCACTGGCTGATCTCGTGCCCTGCTTACTGTGATCTGTGATGCAGTAAACACCCTCTCTTACACTTGGAGGTGTCTCTAGATCTCTATGATGTCTAATACAAAAGAAGTGCTGTATAAAAATCAGCATTTACTCTATTGTTTAGGGCACACTAAAGTGAAGAATAATCTGTACATATTCTCTGCTGTTGTAGAGCCATGAAACATTCCCTCGGGAAGGGCAGAAGGAAGCTCAAAGAGACTGGTGAAATTTATCAGAAATGTTCTCGATTCAGGGAGTTCATAAGTCGTTCAGTTCTCAGTGTGCCTCATCACAGGCTTTTATAAGAGTAAATAGTTTCTGGGAGAGAGGAGACTCATCTACCACACAGGTACCTGCAAGTTACACAATGCCCTAGAGTGGCTCGGCTTCCTTGAGTTGACTTCCATGATGGGCTTTTGAGGGTGATGCTGCCAGAGATACCCACAAACCAGTAAACTCACAGGGTTACCAAGATAGACCTAGGTGGAATACTCTCTTTGATTTGTCATTGGCGCCTGATCTGAGACAGAATAGAGCTTTGCTCACAGCTTGTCAGGAAAAGTTATACAACAGCTACAGATTTTCCTCGTCTGTGTGTTCAGCAGCTATAGATATGGAGAGATAGATAGATAGATAGATAGATAGATAGATAGATAGATAGATAGATAGATAGGATTGCTTCTTCACCTTGCACAATTTGTTTTCTCCTGTAGTGTAAATCCTGCATCAGACACAGAGATGAAATAGAATATTAACCCAGGGCTGGATTTTTTTAAATTTAATTTTAAAAATTGCGTTAATGGGTGTGGGGGGGGTTATAGCAGCATGTTTTCCCCACAAGTTGGGAGGAGCTAAGGTGGGGGGGAGTAAGGAGAGGAAGAGGAGGAGTAAGGAGAGGAAGAGGATAAGGAAGAGGAGGAGCTAGAGGAGGGGAGAGAGGACGAGAGAGGGGAACATGGAAGCAGATGTGTGCCTGTCTCTAGCAGTCTAAGGTAGTTGAAACATCTAGGTTGAGTATTGGGTTACACCTCTAATTGTGTGTGCATCTTGTTATTGAGCATTACCAAACATATAAAGCCTTTGGATAGTCTAAGCATTAGAGTCTTATTTCTACCAGGCCCACATGGATGGCGGGGTGGTCTGGGCCCAGCCCAGCCTTGTGGAGACAGCATGGAAGATTGGCAGAGCCATCTCCCACCCTGGAGTCTTGTGAGTGGCAGGGCCGGTTTCTCTGGCCGTCTGAGCCAATGGCCTGAGCCAAGCAGCCAGTGATAATTTGCTGCCACCACTTGTGGCCACAGGCCTTGTCTAGTCGGGAAGATGATGGCTGATTAAGAACAAGCAAGACTGAGTGCCGCCGTTTTAAATATCTCCCGCAACAGGGATGCACACCATAGCATGCACGGGAAGGTGAAGACAGCTTGTGGGGTCAGCACTCTCCTTCCACAATGTGGGCCGTAGAGATCAAGTCTGGGTCCTCATGCTTGGCAGAAAGTGCCTGTAACTGCCAAGTCGTCTCACCCGCCCAAGGGGTGAGATTTTGTTTTTGTTTTATTCTTTTTTTTTTTTTTTTTTAAGTAGACAAAGTGGAAGACTAGAAAGTCAGAACTTGAAAGCCGTGGAAACTGGCAGCCCAGTGTATCCATGTTTGTTCTTTTACTCATGGATAAGAAAATCAAAGACCTTGTGGCTACAGCCATCTGTCTGTCAGAGGAGAAGCCATTGGCCTCCCAGTGAGCAACCTGTGATCACCTTTGAGCTCTCTCAGTTCCCCCTTACTTTCCAAAAAGAAAACACAACTGGAGAGATAACAGTAATGACTACGGGAAGAGGGAAATGCCTAGATGCTGATGCCACCACACCCTGGTCCTTAACACGTGAGAACTGCAGGCTTCTTTTATATACCGATCCACCCCACCTTCTCCCGTCTTTCTAGGCAAACATTTACACGCAGGAAAACTATACCCAGTTCCCTGAACTAAAGTGTGGTTCTTTCTGCCGGGGGTGGGGGTGGGGGTGTCTGGATGCCACCTATACACTGGCAGGGCAAAGTCCAGGACAGAGTGTCCACAGTCTGCCCACTTCCCTCTGGGGTGCCAGACCGAGGAGTGTGAAACGGGGCCTGGGACAGATAGATTCCACAGGGCTCCAGCCCGGCTGGGAATGCTAGGAGTGTTACAGCTCTTAAGAGAGGAATAAGGAGGTTTGAGTGGCCTGAATAGGGCAGGTAGCCAGGGTCCCAGGTCCAACAACAACTGCAGCTGCAGGGGCAGCAGCATGAGCTACTGCTGCAGCTCTGATATGAGCCTCTGTCAGCAGCTAGAGCTTGGCCAGTCAGAAGGGTCCAAGTGTTTCTAGAGAGAGAGAGTCCTTCCCCAAGTGTTACAGTTCAGTAAAGACAACCACTCTCAGACGATCCTTGGTGAAACAACTTGTGGGCTTTATTCCATTTGGACAGGGAATATATGAACCTTGGGCAGTGAGATGGGATTGGGAGAAGGTGAATGTTTTCTATTGGTCGAGTTCAGGATGTTGGTGATGCTCTGTTCGCATGGGGAAGGACTCCAAGCGCTGCATTACTTGACTGACTGCCCGTGGTCCTCTCAATTGGTGGTTGTGGTCCTCTGTTCCAGAGCAGGTATTAGAGGTTGGAAGGGCAGCTCCACTCCTGCCGACTCAGATCTCTGAGATTCCCTAGGTATGAACACACACCACCTTCCCAGTTCATATACCCGTCTCATAGTGCAGCCCACATGCCCGAGATGAAAAAAAAAAAGCTATTAAAAATTAAAGACCAACACGAATGTATCCCATAGATGAGGCAACGCTGGCAAACATCTGCTGGTGAAAGTGCAGAAAAGAAGGAACTATTTTCCGTAAACAGCCACGTGAATGAAAAGGCCGGAGGGACAATGTCGTGCTGAATATATCTGCAGTAAAGAGATGAGGGGAAGTCAGCCCTATGTTAGACCCTCAGCCCATCCCTCCCAGGATAGCTTAACATTTGCAGGGGCTCTGCGAGATGCTCAGAAGGTACCGCTGGCTCATCTCACCGTGGTCAGGGCTTTGCAGAGATGCAGGGTAACTGATGTCTGTTGCTGCTTCCCATGACCATTTAGAAACAGCATCCTCCACAACCTGCTCTGCTTTTCTCCACTGTACCCATCACCAGTGATTTCCATGTATCTTTTTCCTGTGTGCCTCACTTGGCTCTAATGTGAATTTCTTGCAGCAACGAATTAGTGTGGCAACTGCAGTGTCCCCGTCGCCTGTAACAGGGCTTAGGCCATAGTTCGTCCCAAACCAATATTTGCTGAGTGAATGAATGAACAAATAAATACTCTATTAATCCAATGTCTGATTTTGTGAAATTTTGGTAAACCTTTACGATTAAATTATAGAAATATTTTAAGAGGATAGTTGAACTATGTCTCTTTCCTTTCCGGAGAATCAATCCATCTGAAATGAAGGGTATATGAGAAATATTAAAATTAAAAGCAGGAACAAATATATATTTCAACATCAGTAAAATATTCTGAAGATGAAGAAACTAAAAATAAGAAGTCTGCCTGCCTGCCTTCTTTCCCTTCTTCTTTCCTTCTTTCCTTTCTTCCTTCCTTCCTTCCATGAAAAAAATTTGGGACAGGATCTTATGCATCCTGGGATGAGTTTGAACTCCATATGTAACTGAACATAAACTCAAACCTCTGGTACCCCTGTCCCACCTCCATCTGGGACCATAGGTATTCTGCACCATGCCCAGTTGATATGGTGTAGGCATTGAGCCCAGGGCTTCCTGAATCCTAGGCATACACCCTATCAACTGAGATATGTCTCCAGCCCAGAACTTAAGGTCTTCTGGTTCTAAAGTCTATCATATTTATTGATCTCAGTGTGCCTCCCATCCTTTTAAGAAAGGAACACATTTGATAATGTTCATCTCCATCATCTCCTCTGTCTCCAAGACCCTTTTCCACCCGCTCCAGCCTGGGTTCCTCACGCCTCCTCTCCTGCATCTGTCGTTGTCATGATCACCCGTTGCCACTCCAATGGTACATGTTCCCATCGAATGCCTTTGTTGTACTTCAGCAGCTGCCCCTCCTTGAAACCCTTTCCCCATCTTGGGGTGGTAGTGGCTAGCCTCCAACTCCAGGGTTTAAAATCGACTAGTTTCTTCTGCTGAGTTCATGTCTTCTGAGCCATCTCTGTTTGTCACCTTGGAGCCCAGACCAGCCAGCACCTCTTTTCTCCTTCTTGGCTTGAGGTGGAAATGATGTCTATGCTGCTTCATTTCAGCTGTCAACTTGGCATCACCTGAGAAGGGCTTCTCAATCGAGGGACTGCCTGGAATGCCAATCGAACAAGTAAGCAACTAGGTCCTTAGGTATTTATTTCTCTCTGCCCTGGCATGAAGTGGGATGTTATTGCTTGCTTGAGTTAGTGCCCTGGCTTCCCTGATGGTGAACTACAACCTGGGATTGCAAGCCAAATAATAACCAAAATAAACCTTCTCTTCCATGCGTTGCTCATGTCGAGGCATCTGTCACAACAGAAACAAACCTAGAACACAGAAATTGGCTATAATAGTAAGGCTATTGCTTTCTTTATGTAGGATGTTTGATCTGGTGTTTTAAAATAGCAAGTATGAAGTTATTAGTGGAGATGCTAGCAAAGGTACATGCCTGACTGAAATAAACGTGTGATAAATCCAGCCTAAGTGCCGGCATCTCCGAAGGGCTGACATTTCTCTCCTTATTTCAATACTCGGAATACCTGCTTCCAGTCCCTAAGAATTCTCTTTGCACATTGTGCCAGGTTCATAATAAATGCTTATTTTTAAAAAGGAAATCTATATATTTACTTTTTTTTATCAGTCATCTACCATGCCATCAAAATTAGAGTTCTTGGGTTTAAAAACAACACATAGGGCCTCCAGATAACCACTAAGACATATCTAACTTTGTGGGTGGTGTTTTATGCAAATAAGCAAGGGTGGGTTTTCTATTCTGTAGAAGTTCCGGGTTCTGTTTAAACACTCTCTGTACTGTATGTGTGTACGCAGTGTGTGAAGTCCTTAAAGACTCTGAAGTTAATACTTTCGTGAAGCTGTGTTTTGAACACAAGGACAAGTAGCACTGCTCCTATTTCCCGGGCTTCTATTTCGGGGTGATTTTTATTCTTTCTCTCTGACTGCTGTAACCTACGTTTTTGAAACAGAATTGCTTTGACTAGATTGACATGTTGTTAATGATTAAAGATAAATGCCGAGGAACTAGCCGTTGAGATTTACATTGCTATTACAAATTCAACATTGTCAGTTATACGCCCATGAGTTTAATGAGCTACTAGTCACTACTGGAATGAATACCGAAATAGCATTATGCGTAACAGTCATGAAGTTCCTATGAATTGTAGTTTGGGTATGTTTGATGGTGTGTATTGCAGGTCCGTGAGCTGGCGATTTCTTCAAGCTTATTTTGAGATGCAGTGAGGGACTCAAGGCACCACACCTACCTACTTTCACTTTTTTTCTTCTGTTTTTATGGTAACACAATCTACCATAATCTCCGTTATATAAACATTTTTAATCAATTCAACGGACATACAACATGGCATTGGCTGTTGCTAAAATAGAAATAAGCCGTGACATTGCTTATTCATGGTAGTACCCGTCTTCCTCCCAATGGAGAGCGCTTGCAAGCCGACCCCACAACCTTGTCTCCAAACTGCCAAACACTCTCACAAAGCAAGACATTTCAATGCCAGGCCAGGTTGTGGTGGCCCATGTCTCTAATTCCAACTGCCACTGGTGGATCTCTGCGTTCCAGGCTAGCCTGACCCACAGAATGAGCCCCAAGACTACCAGGGTTGCACTAAGAAACTGTGTGTGTGTGTGTGTGTGTGTGTGTGTGTGTGTGTTGGGGGAGGGGTGCTTTCAAAAGTATGCACTTTTCTCCAGACACTTCTACAGTGTTTATTTCACTTGGTGGTTCTCTGTGGTAAATACTATCAATTGCTCTGTTTTCAGATTCTGAGAGCCCTGCGATTCTCACAGGACAAACTCACTTGCTGACACACTAACCTCTTTAAGATCTGTCCCTCATTTTAAATGGGCACGTCCCTCAACACAGTGGCCGATGCAGAAGTCCAAATGACCAAAACCCTTAGCGTCAGTTTACAAAATGCCTTGCTTCCTGTGGTCTGAACTCTTGGAGGAAGACCCTGAAAGACACAGAGAGGAGATAGTGAGCACCAAGAGGATGTGACCCCATATCATATTTGACAGCCCTAATCAGAGCTCCCTCCTCTGCAATCTGGGAAATTACTAGAGACTTTCGTCTTTTTAAAGCTTTGCCCATTGACTTTTGGATAAACAAGAATCTTGAGAAGAGAGATGTCTGAGCCTTATAACAACAGAATAACTGATACACAAGTCTGAAATGCAATACACAAATGATTGTCAGTCAAGGGCAATTTCTCCTCCCCAGAGGATAATTAGCAATTGGACTTGCTGTTATGACTACTGGCTTTTAGTGGTTAGATATATTGCTAAATGCTCTGCAATGGGCAAAGCAGAGCCTTCATCACAAGAATGATATCTGGTCTGAGATATTAAGATATTTTTCCTGGAGGAACCCTGATACTCTGTACATCTCTACATCTGGAATTCCAGATAGGGAATACTGAGCAGGTCTGCCCTCTCGTGGGCAGTGTTAATAGTGCAGCTGAATATTGTCTTTTTCTGCAAGAGTTATGTCTTACCCTTTCTGGGTGCTGTCCTTCTCTTCCCCCCGACCCTCAAACACACAATCACATATTTACTAAAGCATGAAGCATAGGCTTTCCATGCTGTCTGCCACATCAGCACGGCTACCTGTACAACTCTAGCTAGCAAAGTGGCAACTTCCTTGTTCTCCTTAGAGTAGCATTTAGAGTTGCCACACCCTGTAGCTGCTCCATCTCACCACTGACTTCATTTCCAGTCCACTGGAGAATGTGAGGAGGTCCGGTGGATGGTTTTCCATCAACTTGCACTGCCTCAAAGAGTTTATGTTCAAAGTCAGCTCAT
This sequence comes from Grammomys surdaster, assembly GCF_004785775.1. Taxonomy (NCBI): domain Eukaryota; kingdom Metazoa; phylum Chordata; class Mammalia; order Rodentia; family Muridae; genus Grammomys; species Grammomys surdaster. The sequence continues at coordinate 6,007,678 of NW_021604578.1, forward strand.
GTGTGGCTTTCATTACGCCAGTAACTCCATTATTGACACTGCAGAGCAAATCAAGGCATTCAGCACCATTTACCACCTGGATAGGCACAGGCTATTGTACCTACTTAAGATCACATGTGTTGCAGAAAGACCAAGGCATGGGCATGCTCATTCTAGTTGAAATCATTTACCTATTTTCTCAAGCTTGCCCTCTTTGCTTAAGTGTTAATTCAGCTGGGAACATTTATTCTAAATTAGCCTGCCCCTTCACATGAGAAATCATCCAATAAGCAAGCTCATACAGGTTAGTCCACACTGCAGCCATCGGACGTCATGCAGCCCTCAATAGCTATGAATATGTTCTAACACATCTGTAGATGACATCAAACAACGATATCAAAAGTTGGACGCCTCCACTAACATCAGGGCTTGAAGCTAAGATTCTTTCAGGTGGCAGAGAGGAGCAAGAAATAACTCAAGCGCTTCAGAAACTAAAAGCTAAGGTTGAAGAATTCGCAGAGCCATCTTAAAAAAATAATATAGCGTATGGGCTGGAGATGTAGCTTAGCATCCATAAGGCCATGGGTTTAATCTCCAACAAACAAGATGATGATGATGATGATGATGATGATGATGACGACAACAACAATGATGGTGGTGGTGAGACATCTAACCGATTGTCTGATTGTTTCAAAAGGATTTCTCCAGTTTCTAGGAAACGAGGCTTTTAAGGCTGGAAATACAACTCGCAGTTAAGAACATTAACTGTTTTTGCAGGGGGTCTGAGCCTGGTTCCCGGCATCCATGTCTGTGGATCACAAACATCTGTTAACTCCAGCTACAGGGGGATCCGGCGCCTCTGGCCTCCGGCTGACACCCATACACAAACACATACATGTACACACAATCAAAAATAGTCATTCTATAAAAGGAAAGAGAGGTTTCTCAAGGAACTGCCATGGGGTGCCGGGTCTTGAAACAGGCTGTGCCACTTGGGGGCGCCCTTAGGTTTGATGAAAATCTTCTGCTTTAAAGTGTCCCATGCCCACTGTGTGCTATGAAACAAAACCGAATTTAGAGCTCACTTCTAAGAAAAGAAACAGAAATGGTGGTTTAGTCTCTTTACGTTCAAGTGGGATTAGGCAAAATTCAGTTGACAAGCTTTCAATTTCCTTGTACAAAGCTGGCTTTAACCAGCCAAATGAAATAGAAGGCTGTTGTGTTAAAAAGAGACTCTGTGTATTTTGACAGAAGAGACATTGAGAACAAATTGCATAACAGGAATCTTCTGACTTACAACTAGAAACCTAAGCTGTTTGGGTTCTGTGGGGGGAAGCCTTCTGCTTTATTTGGATGTTTAAGCTCTTCTAAAAACAAAACAAAGCAAAACAAAACAACCTAATGTGTGACCTTAGCCTCTTGAACAAGCATTGTTTGTCCAACAAAGATTCAACTTCTGGCCAGAGATAGCCAAAGAGGACAGAGAGACTTGAAATCCACAAATATTTCAGAGGGCTCTGCAGAGGGGGGCTCAGACAGGGCTCTTTAATTGGCCAGAGTATTTGCTGGAGTTAGAACTTTATCCCTGGTGAACTTCAAGTGAGACCGTCAATGCGGAATATCTCTGAGAGTTAGAGAAGACTAGAGAGCATCATTGGCCCAAATGGAATTTCCTTCCCTTGACTTCAGCCTACCTCAGTCTACCCCGGTTTTGGTACTCATGAGAGCTCTGTGGTTCCCTTCATGCCCATTCTAAGGTGTTAAACAATGACAACAACAACAACAGAGGTTGTTGGAATGGAATAAGCTGGGGAATGGTGCTTTAGGGCAGGATAATTTGGAGCGTTGTGAAGACATCCCAGCACAGTTGACTATAAGCAATAATGACTAGGCACTGGGGCTTCTGGGAGGGCCACAGGGGATGGAGCTCGGGAAGACGCTCTCCTCATCCTTCTGCCTGGTCCTGAGTCTTACTACATTGTACTCATTGGCACTGCTACACCAGGCCCAAGCCAGTAGCACAGTGATCCCCACCTTCCTAATGCTGCTACCCTGCAATTCAGTTCCTCATGTTGTGGTGACCCCCCAAACATAAAATTATTTTGTTGCCACTTTATAATTTTGCTACTGTTATGAATTGTAACGTAAATATCCGATATGCAACCCCAAAGGAGTCGCGACCCACAGGTTGAGAACCACCAGATCTAGTCCCTTCCCCTTACTGATTTTGGCCATCGAAGTCCTCACAAAGACCTGCAAAGCCCCTCCAGTGGGTACCAATTGCATCTCTGACTCTGCATTCAATTTAAAAACTCATTATCCACTGCTCTCCTTCCTGCTTTAGCAGCATCTACCTCTGGGCTTTGTGCAAACCTACCCAGCTCACCATCACTGTGGCTCTGGCCGTCACGGCCTTCTGCTCTGTCCTCATCCTCATGATTCACTCTCTTCTCTTAAGGGCTTTGCTCAGCATAGCTCTCCTTAGGACATTCTCCACCTCCTCTCTTTAAAGGGACACTAACCTCATTCTTCACTAATCCATCTTTCCGTACCTGGCTTCTCTCCCACCTTTTATCAACGTCAGAAGTTCTGTATATCTTGTTTAAAAAGGTATATAGCTATAAACTTCCTTCTGCCTTTAGGAGCTCCTAAAGCCTCTGCCGTGTGTGTGTGTGTGTGTGTGTGTGTGTGTGTGTGTGGTTTGTGTGTGTTTACATGCACGTGCACAAGTATTAACAGTGCATACCATGTAGTAGATAATCAGCCAAACATGTTAAATCATTGAGCTGGTATAGCCTAAATAACCCACTGTACAACTGCCAAAGGCAAGCATGCAAAACAACAAAGCCACACAACAACAGCAGCAGCAGCAACAGCAGCAACAACAATAGCAGCAGCAACAGCAACAGCAGCAGCAGCAGCAGCAACAACCAGAGAGGAAGGAGAAGGAAGCCTTGCATGAATCAATGTCGAGCACAGCCAGGCAGGATGAATACCTAGCCCAGAGCCATATGGCTAAGGGGACAGCAAGTTCACCTGCTTGTCACCCATCCATTCTATGGCAAGTCACCAAATAGCCTCACTAGGAGCTCCAGTGAGGTAGAAGAAGAAATCTACATTAATCATTGGGGGACACAATTAGATCCTAGGTGGCTTTAAACTAACTACTGAATTATCTTTCAGTCTAGTAACGGGTGCTTCTGACCATCTCTCAGCTTCATTTGTTGGAGCTAGGGTTGACATTATTCTCTTATAATCACTGCGCTCTATTGTCCTCACAGGTTTCATTAAAAAAAAAAAGTCAGGAATCACATAATCTCCTAACATGAGTTGTAATCAGAACATTGCTTTATTCATTGGAATATGTTACTAACTTACTAAAGTACACACTGGCAACATCAAAAGCTCAATATACTTCCAATACTTCCTCAGCCACCACCAGAGCTGGATAGCCAACCACAAGACAACACGGTGTAATGATGTAATAACTATCCTGTTACACCTAGCTTTCCCTGAAGATGGTCTGGTTATCTGCCTGGAAATTTGACTGTACAGTCAAGGTGGCCATGTGTCTTGAATCATAAAATGTAGTCCTTTCTCCTCTGTCCAAACCCACAAGATTATTTTACAATACATCAGCCCACCATTGAGTGCCTGGGAAGTTTATTCATTGAAAGAGAGACGTGTCCCCCAAACACAGTTGTCAGACTCCTGGTTCAAGCCAAGTAGTGGTGAGATTCCAGTGCAAATAGCTGCTGCGTGGTTCTGCAGTCAGGCAGTAAATTGGAAGCCCAGAGCAGTGGGAACCCACTCATCAGTGTATCTACACAGGAGAAGACCTCCAAAGGGCGTCGTGCGAGAAGAACAGCTAAGCTTACGATCTCAGCAGCACTCTCAGGCAATGAAATCAAAAGAGAGAAGAGCTGATCCTGGAAAGGAAATGAGAAAGGATAGAAAGGAAACAGGCATGCAACCATTTCAAATTTCCAAATAGACCTTGATTCTGGAAGGAGAGTGGAGATAAAGAATGTTTGTACAGGGCCACCGTGCAGCGGAAGACTGTGACAATGCAGTACCTCTAGAGAGCTGGACCTGTGCCCTTTGCCCTAGTGAAGATCCTCGTTGCTTTTCAGGCTGCCCCTGCACATCCCTCCTTACAAAACTATTTACAATCTCTTCTCGCCTTTGCCATTAAGGTCAAAAGTCCATCAGGACATGGCCTCTCCTGTACCTTGAACTGTTAGGAGAGGTACAGAAACAGAGTAATAGGTACTTTAAAACTGGATGGGATACATATTTAGGAGTTCTCAAATGGGCTAAATGAATGTCATCACCAGAAGATTCTGTTTCCAAAGCAGAGGAAGCTGTCTGCGGCCTTTGGTTTCTTTTGCCCTCATTTGGGGGCTCGATGTCAAGAAAAGCCTGGGTGGCTCCCCTTCAGAGGCTGCTGTGGAATACCTCGCGTTGAAGAAAGAGTTCTTACTCTGCAGAGCACCGCACCAAAGCTCACTGAATAAAATGGTAACATTGTATTCTTTCTCAGAGTTCCATGGATTGGACATTGAATTAAGACTTGACTGAAGTTTTCAAGGCATCGACTGGAGTGATTGACTCCCTTCACCTGGAGGATAGCCTGGGCTAGAAGATCTGAGATAGCTTCAGTCACATCCCTCCGTGTACTCTCTCTCTTCTCACACTCATTCTTCACATAATGGTCTAGCCTATGCTCCTTTACAGCATGAGGTCTGACTGAAAAGAGAAAGAAGGAAAGTCCAGCTGTCTAACCTCCTTAGGGCTAGACCTAGAATTGGCTAAGTATCATTTTTCCTGATTCTATGTTTCAAACCATGTAACAGGGGTTCTCAGGTTCAAATAGGAAAGACAGGGGACATCTTCTCTTGATGGATGGAACGCCATGTGCACACAGGGAGAAAAGGAAGTGATTGTTACCATTTTTGGAAATTCCATCACAACCCAAACAATGTGAACACACCACAGTCTACATTCTCCTGTGATCTAAAACAGTAGTTCTCAAACTTCCTAATGCTGTGGCCCTTTAATATAGTTCCTCATGTTGTCCCTTGACCCCCTCCAAAGGGATCACAACTCACAGGTTGAGAGCTGTTGTTCTAAGACATCACCGAGAAGACCACATGCCCCTTCCCACACCTTTAGGTCAACAGACAAGTCCTCAGACTTTATTTGTCTTTCTGTTTTCTTTAACAAGTTCTTACTATAGTTTGGATCTTACGTACTCCCCTAAGACCCACATATAAAAGATTCATCCCTAAACAATGATGTTATTAGGAAGTGGTGAACTTTTCTGGGGTAAGTCGTTAGGGACATGGCCCTAGAGAAAGCTGTGAGAGCTTGTTCCTTCTCATTTCTGAAACAATTGTCCCCACTGTGAGCATCTTACCTCCAAGTAACTCCATGACCTGTGTTTTCCATCTACAGAGAAGAGGTTGGATAGCTTTCTGCTGTGGTGTGTCACTTGGCATCTTTAGAATTCTTTAAGATCAATGGTCTACGATGATGGAGAGACAGCTCAGGGGTTAAGAACACCGGTTGCTCTTCTGAAAGTCCTGAGTTCAATTCCCAGCAAACACATGGTGGCTCACAACCATTTTTCATGCGCTCTGATGCCCTCTTCTGGCATGCAGATGTACACGCAGACAGAACATAAATAAATAAATAAATAAATAAATAAATAAATCTAAAGGAAGTACAGATAGATCATTACAACTTGGAGCTCAGAGCTCTCTACTATCTTACTTTTTTTTTTAATGGCTATCTAAAGATGTTGGGTCCCCCACCAAGAATGAGGGAGTTACAGGTGGATGGTGGATGTTTTATTTTTTTCTGAATTGTCTGAATTTTTCCTGCCCCCAGTTCAGGACATCATGCTTTAGCTTTTTGACAAATGGCAGGATATGTAATAAACAAAAACCCTGGATAAATAATCCTGATTCTTAAGAAACAATGCACAAATTGATTTTATTATATTAATTCTATTTTGAAAAATTGTATAAGTCAGTTTCTGTACTTTAAAATATTATAGTTGCTGGACCGTGCCTGTAACCTCAATACTTGGAAAAGTATTAGGAAAGGTAGGAGAATCAGAAATTCAAGGCAAATCTCAACTATATAACAAGTTCTAAAAATTTGGGGGGAAAAAGATGACTTTGACATTATATATAAACAATAAAAATTTATGAACACAGAGTATAAACCTATGTTAACTATTAAGGTGTTAAGAGGCAAATTAAGTTAATCAAAGCCTCTCAGAGATGTTGCCCCTCCCAGAAGCCTTTCCTGGGTTCTAGAAGGAAATCCATGGGTAAGAGAGCCTCTGGACTGATCTGTGTCTCAGTATCCCATACCGAGGACCCAAAGTTCTATCCTTGCTTCTAATCTAAGCAGCAGAGCTGAGCTCCCACAGTACAAAGAATCTGCACCCACCTCACACATCAAAGCATTTCCTGGGGAAAAATACAAGTACTGTCCTTTGGGCTTTCCAACTGCCAAATACTTCAGGGGCCATGTCTTTCATTTTTTCCCCACTGGTTCATATCCTTGAAATGGACCAATGGCAATTTTTTTTTTTTGCCTATGATTCAGTGCTGATTCATTTCTTTGCTATTCTGTACTATTTTCCTTGCTATTTATTCTCTTTGTCTGAAGCTTATCTACCTCCTCCTATAATTTCCTGGGGTTTAGGTTTTCTCTACCAGGGGACTTATTAGATACAAAATGCTACAACTCTCATAATGTTTGAAATGTCGATTCAATTGTGCAAACAACTCTTCAGGCTCTATGAAGATATAACTCACTCTGACAAGTCATGCACTCGTGACCCAGGCTCCGGTGTCTTTCTTTCCTCATTCCTTTGGACTTAGACACTGTCAACAGGAGCCACTGGGGCATTGGTTGGGTGATGGAATGACCAAGCATCTTCACAGGATAGTTTTGAGAAGGAAAAGGAACAAACACTACGAATAATAAGACCTAGTTGGACTATACCAGAGGTAAACTGGAATTTGCCTGGGCAAAGCAGCTTCAAAGCTCTCCAGTTATTTGTACCTTCTGAGGCAGCCTGTCATCTGGTATGGTCAGAACTCCACTAAAAGCTAGTCAGGCTGTGAGACTCTGAGAAGTATTCTCATATTTATGTACATTGGGGCTATTATAGTAATGAAAACTGAAATCTAGAATAAAAATTCTGGAAGTTAAAGAAGGTAGCACTTGTAGCTATCTGTTCCAGTTCAGACGATGATGACATTTCTCCTTCCAAGAGCTAAGTACTTATGTTCCAGAGAGGAAACTGTCCTCTTTCTCTTTCTGACGGAGGTGATCATGTTCAGATGATCAAAATGCTTACAGAGTGCAGAATTTTCTCTCTGTCTCAGAACCAACTGTCCTACTCCCATATAAATTGGTGGCATGACTTTTGGTCTCCTCTTTAATTTTAAAGTGCTTCAACATATCTGCAGAAACCTCTCTTCCAGTTAACTGGTTGTGTCCCACAGACCTACTGAGCCTTTCTAGGGCCTCTCAGGTTTGTCATTGTTTCTGGACTTGAAAGTTTACATTTCAGTCGCACACAATTTCTGTTTCATTATTGATATTCTCCTTTTTTTAAAAAAAATTATTTATTTTATATATGTACACTGTAACTGTCTTCACAGATGGTTGTGAGTTACCATGTGGTTACTGGAAACTGAACTCAGGATCTCTGGAAGAACAGTCAGTGCTCTTAACCACTGAGCCATCTCTCCAGTCCATAGTGAGAGGTTCTTCTCACATATTTACAGTGTAGACCTTATTCCCTTTATTTCTTTGGAAATATTGATAATCACTTATTTAAAGTCTTCACAAAATAAAGCTAAAGTCTAGGCTTCTTGGGGACAACTTTGATGGGCTTCTTTTGATTGACGTTTGGGAGTTTTGAACAGCATGCTATGGAGATGCTTGGAAACCAGATTCTCACCTCCTCAGGGATTACTGCTATCTCAGTTTATCCCAGTGACTTTTCTGGGATGGTTCTAATCCGTGTTCTTTGTCACTGAAGTCTCTACTCAATTATTTTATGATTAGGAAATGACGGGTAGATATTTTGGATGGTATCTATTCAGATAGATACCTTCTGGTATCCAAATAGCCATATCAGCCCGGATCGACACCCTGAGGTTCTCGGGACAGTCTGAAAGTGGTAGCTGTCACTCATGTCAACCTGATTGTGAAGATATTTGATCCAGTGTTGCTGAAACTCTCAGTGGTTCAGAAGAAGGTGGAAATGTGACTCCCCTGCATAAAATTCTTCAAGGTTTCAACATGAACCTGTCAAATGAGCAAATCTGCAGGTTACACCTACATAGGCCATGGGTGATAAGAAAGAATCTGCAGGCTAGATCTATATAGGCCATGGGTGACAAGAAAGGAGGGCAGTGTGGGAAGCATTTTATAAGGTTGAAATGAGGGTATATGAGCATAAAACTCCTCCATTTCCAGGCTTGAACATTGGTGCCTTAATGTTTTTCAGTAGAAGATGAACAAATTCTTTTGAGTTAGAGAATGGAATAATACATACTCCCGAGGAATAGGCTAACCTGGAAGAGTGAAGAACAGGTAGAAAGGGGCTATGGTAAGGAATGGAGATCCAGGGGTACTTAGGAGCCTACAGCTATCTTTTATATATGAGGTAATGAAGGCCTGAGTAGGATTAGGGTATAATTAAACTATTTTTTTGCTTCTTGTTTAATTTTTATGAATTTAAGTATTTCCCTGGTGTCTTTATTTGTGTACCACATGCATGCAATGCCCACTGAGACCAGAAGAAGGCGTCAGGTCTCCTGGGACTGTAGGTGCAGACATGAATCACCATGTGGACGCTAGGAATAGAACCCGGGGCCTCTGAAAGAGCAGTCAGTGCTCTAACCAATGGGTCATCTTTCCAGTACCTGGGATAGAATTTTAAAACGGGCATTAAGTGAATTACAATTGAATTGACAAAACAAAACAACAGCAACAAGAAACTCTAACTAGAAAAAAAAAACATTTAAAGGGCCCAAGTCATCCTGAAAGTTTAAAATTAAAAACTGGGTAAGGAAAAAATAAGTATGATACAGAGTACAGCGGCAACTTTGCTGCCGTTTCTGGGCCCAGCCACTTGTGTGGAAAAACCGGTGCTCTGCCCACACGGATGCTCCAAAATAGCAAGGCACCAGCCAAGCCAATAAGGACTGATGAATCATGGGGCCGATAAAAGAAACAACTTTGTCATAATGAGACGACTCGGGCAACCTCATCTTAGATTATGCACAGTCTCATTTTTTTTCCAGTATCTTAGTTGAATTCTTAAAGTTCAGAAAGGCCAAACAGGCCAGGGGATGATGGGGATCCTTCCTTGAAACATGGCTTCCATGCTTTCCTTCTGTCTCCCAGGTCCTCATATTCAGCACTGAGTCTTTACCTTAGACCTCTCCATCCACAGAGCATCCTGCCAACCATTGTTCACGTCCTGTTCTTCATCTTCTCCCCAAATCAGCTTGTGCCAGATCTCTCTCTTGTTCTTGGACATCCTTGGCTCTAGATCATGGGATGAGGCACTGGGTGAAGACACTGCTGATCCCTGCCCCTTGTTCTTTCTCCCCACTTCAAGTTCACCTGGACTTCAGGGAACAGTCCTTTGTTATGTTTACATCAGTTACCTCATTTTCTTTCCCTCTGTCTGGGGCCTTCTCCTATGACGTAGGAACTCTGTGTATTCTTTGGGATATACATACTAAATGCCCCATAGGAGAAATCCTTAACCATTTAATGAGGAATGTCTGCCAGGGAATAAGTATCCAGCTTCAAAGAAATAGTTCTGGCATGCATGTCTTACCTTTCCTTGAATAACAAGGTCCTAGACTTAGAAGGCCCCCAAGAACTGAACACAACTGACTCCATGATGGAAGTACTATTCAGGCTGTAAAACTCAGTATGTAGACAGCACCACTTGCCAAAACTAAAACAAAAGCCTGATCCATTAAAGTCCATAGTTCTGGGAAAGTCTTTAAATGGACTAGCCTTGCTTTGTGGCTTCTGTAGTTCTGCTTCTGGCTGTCCGTGTTAATTTAAGTATGTTAACCCAGAACATGGCTTTTGTGCTTAAAAGCTTACCCTGAGAAAGTCTTGGGACTACACTGGGATCCAGAATACCAGTGCAGTTGTCAGCTAGCTAACAGAGACTCTCTATTGGCTTTAACCCATGTCCAAGCAGTCTTTGTGATGAGTAAACACCATTGGGTTGAGCTTGGACCTTCCATCTTCAATGAGAGGCCAACCCAAGGACCAAAAGCAGAATTCCTTCCTTAACACGACATGGTCTGACTTCTTCTCCTTCCTCTGTTTCCAGAGATCACTCTATTCCAAATAAAATTCCCAACTCAGAGTATTTTTCAAGGGATGGTTTTGAGTGGCTCAAAAAGACATTGGCCATTTTATCTACCAATGGGTAACTGTGCTCATAGGTTTTTAGATTATCCTTGAATATTGACAGATGCCCTAGTGCTTATGTTGGAGTATCTTCTTATATAAAAGAGTACAAGTGCCAATGGTGATTTAAAACATAACGATAGACCAAAAAAGGAAATACTTTGGGACATACATCACCCGTGGGTAACCTTAAAACACACCACTTGTATCTCCACCCACAGGTTTTGTATTCTGTGAGAATGAGATTAACATTCTGCCAAACATACATTTCTAATCACAATGGAACACATTTAAATTCAGGTTCCATATCTAGGTAGGTTTCTTTGTTCATTAGGGAAAAATATAGGCTACCCTTTTTCTCAATGGGACTCTATTTGAGCTACAGGTGATGAATGTGACAAAGACTGAGAAGAGCCAAGATTGGCTGTACTAGGTATGGCCTCTGATTGATGGCCTACCACAATTCAAAATAGTTACGAGTTATTCAGGGTGTGTTTGTGAACTTTACCACTGAATTTAAATGGAAAAGCTTTATTTTAAAAACCCAGACCATCTTAGGGGTTTCTGTTGTTTCTACATAAAGAGATGTTGAATTTAGTGTGCAGATAAATCACATTCATACTCAGTGTGCATTATATTCAGAGTAGAAGGAATGGCTTTGTGTGCCAAAGTATTAAAATGTACATCATTTCTCTCCACATATATTTCTTCTCCTGTATTTTTCTATCAGCCTTTTGACTTCTGATTTTTTTTAAATAATCCATCAATCTACCTTGCATCTTAAGCTTCTGTCCTGTGTAGAAGATACACTGGGGAGCACTGTCCTGTGTAGAAGATACACTAGGGAGCACGGAGAGCTGACTTGTATAAAGTCCTGGGAGCCTACGATTTAACAGGAGAGAGGACCAATAAAAAGGATGGTATTTTCAAATCAAATTCACCCAACTTTGAGTTTTATTAATGATTCGGAGACATAAGCATTCAGGAAGTACAGGCAAAGGTAGGGGAGATCTGAGACATTTTTAGGCTCTTGGTCCTTCTCTGATACTGAACATGTACTTTGTCTCAGCATGGATGAACCTTTCCTAGAAAAATCAAAGGCAATCAATATATCAGGTAGTGTAGAAGTTATGTTATGTTACTGGTTTACATCCAAAAGAGTGACGTATCTCACCAAACAGTCTCCAGCCAACCATGTTTCCAAAAGCGACAGACACGTGTTTCCAAAGCAAGCCAAAGACCTCTCATTCAGAGCAACCTACAAAAGACCCTCTGCTTGAAGAATGCCATTATTTATTTCCTATAGGTCCAGTTACTGTACCGACAATGGCACTCAATCAAGTCAGCTGTCTCCTTTTCTTTCCCTTGTGAGCATCCTCATAATAGAGAGAGAATAAAAGCCATAGGGTAACAACTTCGGGTTCTTCCTCCTGGATAGATGAGGCAGACACACAGAAACTGGAGTTAGGAAAAGTTACTATAGAACTCAGGGGATAGCAGAACATGGAAAATTCTACTGCTGCAAATGTTTTTTCTGTACTTTTAAAAGTCATTGCAGCTTCTATCTATGACCAGTATATATGAACTGTCCACTCTGTGTAGATCGGAACCAACCAGGTGAAGTAAACAGTCCAGCACATCTGATGACAGGAGACAGGAGACGTCGGTTAGAAGACTGGGGAGCCGTAGGCAAGATTCCTTACACGCGTCTTTAAGAATTAAATTTTCCTCTCACCTTATGTTCCCTCTCTCCTCTCTTCTTTTTCTTTTTCCCCACTCCTAGAAGGTCTCAGCAAGGGCATCCCATTCCTGGTCATTTCAACACTAATCCATCGGCTTCAGACCCAAAAATTAGCACCGCCCACACTGTGTGCTTATGAATTTCATTGTAAAAATGTGCATGGCTCTTGACTGCCAGGCAGCCATCACCTCTTCTTCCCTTATCATATTTTATTGGTTATTTTATTTATTTACATTTCCAATGTTATCCCTCTTCTCAGGTAACCCCCTATCCCCTCCCCCATTCCCCTGCTTCTGTGAGGGTGCTCCCTCACCCCCACCTCAGCACCCCAGCATTCCCCTAAGTTGGGCCATTGAGCCTCCACAGGACCAAGGAGCTCCCCTCCCAATGATGCCAGATAAGGTAATCCTCTGCTACTTATGCAGCTGGAGCCACTGGATTCCCTGATCACTTCTATCTGGACAGTGCATTTCTTCTTTGCATCTCTATCCCTTCCAGTGCCCATGAAGCTTCTCATATTGCAACATGTAGTGTTCTTTTTTGTTCTTACTAAGCCTAGTTAGGTAGGGGTAATTGGAAATTCAGTGTAGGGTATAGCAATTTTGAGAGGTCTATTAGAAATCCAAGAGTTGGTGTCATATAAGTAACTCGATACACGAGTCTAGAGAAGGTGACTTTGACCTCGTAGGAAAGAAGTCCAGGCAGGTATTGAATTGTACAGATGTGACATTTAAACAGAAAGGACTGGAAAAGACGATTACGTTTGTTAGTGTAGATCAAGAAAACATCCAGAAACTGAGCTATGGACACTCCAACATTAAGAGTCAAAGGAAACCCAGCAGAGAAACATGAAAAGGAACAAAAATTAAGATAGGAAGAAATCATGGAAGCATGATGTTTTGGAAGTCTGTTGTCGCCCTTTTAAACCTGGGTTTGGGTTTGGGTTTTGAATACTGAAAGCCTTACACTGCTCTGAAAAATCCTACACCCTTCAAGGACTAAGGAAGCCCAGCTGAGGATGACTATGTTCTGGAGGAAGGCATGAGTGGTCTGGGGCCCTCCTGCCCAGCGGAGGATGGTCAAGGTGTACCAGGGAAGGCACGTGAGGTCCACGTCTCTTCTGTGTCACAGGTGTGTGAGGTGATTAGAGCAACTTTGTCTTCTCTTTGCCTGAGTTTCCCTGGGATATAAAATAAATATGGTTTTGTGGCTTTTCTCCCTACAGTAAATATTTGGGAGTTTTTTAATATAGCCATTTTTAAAGTAAATATTATGAAAAGAATTTCAGGACCCAAAGGTTACCAATGGCAGTCTGAGGTGGCCATTTACAAACCATAAAGTATTTTTGAGTAAAATTGGAAAATGTCTAATCCCCAGTATTATCTTTTACCAAATAAAGACTTGCCTCTACTTATTAACCTTCTAATTTCTTACCTATAACATGCATGTAATGCCACTGTAAAAAAAAATAAACATTTCCAAAATACCAGTAAATAAGTCAATTCCATTTTTCACTGCAAGGTCTTAGAACTTGAGAAGGGAAATGATCATATTTTACCATCAAGTGATTTCCAAATATAGAGATAATGAAAAGCCGGGATTGTTTTAATGGGAGAAGACCATGAGCCATGAAATCACAAACAATGTTCTCAGGAAGTGAATGCTCAAACAACTAGAGCCTCGATTGTCTGTTAAACTCAATCAAGGCTGTGCCTCAGGGGCGGCGGGATCAGATGCTAGACAAAGAAACAACACTGGCCACTTTTATTGGTCTGCTGTGTTCTTCATGGGCAGAGCCTTCACATAGACATGTTTTGAGTGACTGAACAATGCCCAGGCCTTTTCTGTGTGGTCTGCTGTCCTTCCAGAGAGGTCGATGACACACTGGCTCCAAGTTACTTTGGGGAGATGTCTCTTTTTTTTAAAAGTCAACCTGACAAACTGAATTACAACCTACTTGAAGAATGTTTGGTAAGAATGGGCTCAAGAGAGTTTTTTTTTTTTTCTTATTTCCTAGACCAGAGGCTCTCTGACTTGTGAATAAAGGACCACAAAGAACACAGCAGTCATTGCCTTCTCATAGCTCTGGGTGTTGGAGGCTCAAGATCAAGGTGCAGGCAGGTTCAGGGTCTACCAAGCACAATTCTCCTCACTATTCAGATGGCCGCCTTTCACTGGGTCCACACAATGTCTTTCTTCTGTGTGCACATCCCTGATGTCTTGTTATGATCCCAAACTTCCATTTTTATGAAGATCCCAGAGAGAACAGATTAGGGTCTACCCCAAAGATTTATTTTAATTTAATCATCTCTGTAAAGTCTACTAAAGGGGGGGAAACCCACATTCTGAGTTACTGAGTATTAGAGCTTTAAATTAATTTTAGGAGAGTCATAATTTAGATCCCAGCAAGGATTGGCTTAGAGACTTAAGAGATGGGATTGCATCTGTCCTCTTGAAATATTAGGTGGTTTATGGTCAGAGACAAAGGAGGACCGACTGCCCAAACAGTCAAGCTCAGAGTCTAGGAGCATGTTGTCAGGTACACTGTTCAGTCAGTCCCAAAGCTGGTAATTTTGTGAAGATAAGACAGACCAATCCTTACCCAGCCCTCTGCTCTCTTCCTGGGCTTTCTGGATGCCTAGTTACTTCCAGGACAAAGGCTTGACCCCACTCAAATTGGGACATGTCTCCCATCCGTGATCCTCAGGCCACAGACAGGACCTATTGATGGATTTAGAGGGGGCTGAGCTGGGGAACCTAGATGGTCCTCTCTCCTATGATGGTCAGTGCATGCTAGATAGTGATGTGAACAGTATCAGAACATGGGTCAGCAATTTCTGTTAGAATAATGGACGACTATGTACCAAATCTTCAGACTTACCTTGTAGATGCCACACAAGGGGCTGACAAGAGTGCCAGACCAGAAGGAACGGGCTGACATCTCAGAAACTGTAGCATCAGCACTAAGAAAGCTGCCTTGTGTATCTGACTGTCACATAACTCCTTCCATGAATGTTTTGCTGCCTTGACTTTCCCTGTCTAGAGGAGGGATGGGTACTGTTCTCAGCCATTGCCAGAAAATAGGCAGATTCTCCCAGTGTTGTCTTTTCAGTGTATCATTTCCAAAGTAATCTTTACTCCAAGAAGGCACCTCATGTGTGCACGGTGGTACTGTGTGAGGCAAGGAATGTGTCCTGTTGGACCAAACAAACCTAACTGTCAGAGGCTTGGCATGCTAGAAGGTCCGGGTCAACAGGTGGCCTTCCGGGGTGTCCTTCAAAGATGCAGGTGTTTTCAGTCTTGTGGTTAAGCATTCAAGTGTCTCAGAGACATGTCCATCCAGAAAGACATAGGAAAGAAAATGAGGACCTTCAGGGAGCAGGCTTGCGGGCCTGGCCCAAAGTAACATTCATCAGTTCAGTCACATTTCATTGATCAGAACTGTTATGGACACATCTGGTAAAGATATGGGATGGGAATGTAGTCTGTGTGAAAGGGGCATGATATCTACAATGGCTTGTTGACTATGGGGATCTACTTGGAAATACCTGTTGTTTCTTAATTGTCAAGAGGAACATGGCCATTTTATCTACATTAAACAAATATTGTAAAACAACAAGCACTAAAAATCCTCAATTATTGGTGTAACTTGTTGGAAGTAATCAGACATCATTTCAGAACAAATCTTTAGGGGATAGGCCTTGTAAATTGCTAACAACTTCCTGCAGATGGGAGTTGGGAGTTTTCAAAAGACTTGAGCTGGATTTGCTTAGTTATATTCCTATGATTGCTTTTTAACACCTAAAGGAAACATTGTATTCTTGATGGAGTACAACGAGTAGTTTCTGTATCCAATCTGTATCCAATCTGTATCCAATCCAATGGCCGAAAACAAACCAAGGTTAAAACCTCTACTGTGTATTGTTGTACTTGGCAATTCTGAAAAAAAAAAAAAATCCCAAGTATCTCTGGAAGCTGGTAAGGATCCTCCAACTGCATTCCAGCATCTTCACAAGATGGCAATGTGCCAGGGGCCCTTTGGCTCTGGCTGAGTGGCATGTGTGCAAACTAACATCCTAGCTTTGTTGTCTCAGGCTGTGCTGGAATTATCAAGCTTCCTAACTCAACCTACATGGATGATTTACAGAAAAGAGCCTTTCTCCAGGATGGATGCATGAACACAAAATGATGTTGTTTTGGGCAGGAAGGTTGTCTGTGTTCCTCAAAGAGTTTCTGAGGAAGAATAATAACATGGGGGAAGCGCTAAAGCAAATGACCCACAGACTTCTAGAAGTCCTTTGTGGAGGACTTAGGACATTGTGCTGAAAATTTCATAAGCCTCTCACATTGCCAAAATGGGAGTTGTCCAGGATTGAACCAACACCACACCTACCTCATCCAGTGTTCGAAGGAGATGCCCTTTGAACTAGACAGAGTTAGCCTCAAACTCTGACTCCTTCACTTCCTACCTGTGCAACTCTGAGCTTCTTAAACTCCATAGACTTCCATTTTTTGCATGTACAAAGCTTAAAATGTATCAGCCTACAACTGGCAATAATGGTACCCCTCCCCTGTGTGAAATAGTCTGGTACTTACAGGGATGGGGTGGAAGCCATGTTTACTAAAATATATTTGTCCAAGTCTCAGAATTATTGTTTCAAGAGAGGAATCATTCTCGAGTATGTCTAGTGCACAGTGAGACCTGGAAGAAGTGGAGTGGAAACAGCAGCGACTTTGGTCTCTAGATAGATATACCCAGGAGATCTGCTGTGCGCAGGTAGAGACAGAAATCTAAAGCAATGTCTAAGACCTAAATATTAGGCTAGGCTTTTTATTGCCTTGCTAATAGTAAAACGATTCTTTCATTAGTGTTCATCAAACATTAATGTGTTCCCTGAGGTCATACATCAAGAGTGTTTGCAAAGGAGTTGTCTTTGTCCTCTACACATCTCCATCCTTTGCTGGAGTATGAGATACCAGCCCACTGCCTCCACCCCAGACTCTCTGAGTTTAAGCCATTGAGGATGGAACCTTGACCTTACTGTTTGTCAAGAGCTCCAATGTCATTCTTACAGACACCCCACTCTTCTCAAACTAAGACTAAAAACAAGCGACAGTTTTCACAGACCCAGTACAATTGCTTAATAGAAAAATGTTTTTGAATTTTTATCAGTTTATTGCTGCAACAAATTATCATAAATGTAATGTCAAAGACAATACAAGTTTATTAATTTTTTTAGTTCTATATGTGTCAGAATTTGGTTTTAAGGCCCAAATGGAAGCCATGTGGAGGCTCTAGGGAAGAACATTTTCCAGCTTCTGGAGGCCACCTGAATTCCATGGCTCATGGTCCCTGTCTTCAAAGTCAGTTGCATAGCATCTTCAGATCTCTCTGCTTTTATTTCTACTGTCCCATTACTGAGGTTCCCAAAAGGGTCTTTGTAATTACACTGAACTCACCCAGAAATCCTTCAGAATTTAAAAAGTTCTAGGTTCTTAATTTAATCACATGTGCAAAGGGGGAATATAGTCACAGGTTCTGAAAATCGGGATGTGGGCATCGTTCTGCTTATCACGGGATCATTGAAGGAGTGGAAGAAATACCATTACAAAAGAAGTCAATGGTTTTCTGAAATGTTGATAACTTTTACAAAAATTTAAACAAAACAGAACTTTGTCTTTAATGTACTAATTAGTTGTATTGCTAGAAAATTCAAAGTTGATTAAGATATTGCAACACACAGTTTGAAAACCATGCTTAAATTAAAAAGCAAGCATTGAGAAAATGTGAATCTCTTAAGTGTCTAGTCTGTAGTCTCTGCTGCATCTTCAAGGTTACCTGACTGACAGGTCCAGCGCTTTCTATAGGCTTTGAAGGTATCAGATAGAATGCCTGAAGCAATGCAGATTATTTTTGTTCGTATAATACAGAGGATTTTCATCCTAGGGAATATAAATTATTATTTCTCTGTAGATATTGAAAAGTTTTATTTATTGTAGATATTGAAAAGTTTATACATTTATGATTGGTAATTGTGTGTTGTTTAAATTCTCTTTTGAATTGTTCATAACATTTTGTTTCCTTATTAATTCATCTGTTAAATGTAACTCTCAGAAAATTAATTTTCTTATTACATTAGAGTGGTTTTTATTTTACTATTTTAATAATAAAAAAAAAGAAGTGGAAGAAAGACTGGAAGGGTGATCCAGGTGACAACGGCTTCAGCTGTCACAGTAGGTAAAGCAAGTCAAAAGAAAATACAACTTTCTAGAGACACAGAGAATGAGGCTTGAGGATGCTGTCTTACTGTCTAAGGAGAGCAGAGGTCGCAGGTGAGAAATCCAGGCTGGCTGGCTGTGTGACAAGCCGCACTATCTGTGCACACATACTGCTCCTAAGACTACTTTCATTTGGTTTCCCTGTAAGCTGCCCAACTAGGACTTTAAGGCTTTTTCAGTAAGAAGGATGGAGGCAGTAAGCTGGGGTTTTCTCAGTTGCAATGGATAAAACATCAGTTACAATGAAGAGAGAAGACCCTCTCTCCTCCATGTGCCTAAAACCTGCACCAGTGCCTCCCCCGCACACCCCCATCCAGGACTAGCGTGCTGCACCAGTGGACAACAGTGTCTCTCCCTAAGGTCCCACCATGTGAGCTTGTGATCACAGAGGAGATACTTTGATAGATTACAGATTGTTTTCAGCAGCTGACCTAGACATAACATCACCACTTCCTGATCATATTGATATATGTTTCTATTATTTGCTTATTTGCGCCTCGAGAAACAATTCGTTTTTGTTGTCTTACCATAAACAACATTGCAAGGTCTCTGTATTAAATCATAATTATTTACCCGTGCAGTTCATGCACCTTTGTCCCTGGGGAATCTAGTGACGTGAATTTACAGGAACATCAGGGTATTTCTCACCAACAGTTTCCTGTTATTGATGCTTTTGTTTGGTTGTGATCTTTTTTTATTTTTTTCACTCATTCAGTTTCTCAAGGGAAAAACAAACAGGCACGTGACAATGATCACAGTCATGGGATCTCTTCTGGGGACCTCACGGATGTGTTTTTGTGAAGGGCTGAACCCTCTGACAAGGCCAAGCACTGTGGGATTGTGTAGACAGACAATTGCTTATCATTCATTTGTTCTCTTAGCTTTCCCACGAGCTTCAGATCGCTATCTCAGCAAACGTGCTTCTGTCAAAGAAATTCCATAGTCTTGGAAGAGACTGTCTTGAGATAAAAAAAACTGAATAAAAACAGGAGACTTACTGATGAGACTGCAATTGATTATTATGAACTCTGAAACACCTGTATCCAACGTTTACATTTTCACCTGCCAAATCATCTATTAGGTCACTCATAAACCTATGGCTCCTCCTTGGCTGAAGTAGAAAACTGAGTTTCCAAAACTCAAGACACACAGGAGACATGCCCAAGCTACTTAGTCTTTCTGTGCCATTAGTCTAATATGCTTCCATCAGGATCTTTTTAAGGGCTGCTTTTAACTAAGCAGTACGAATCCTCATCCACAAAAGCATTCAGGAAATCTCCACAATTTTTTAAGAAGCCCCTTCTGTCTATCAGTATGCTAGTTTGTGTGAGCAAGTGACAGTCCAGAATTCTGCTGTCCAAGATGGCAGCCACCAACTGACTATGGTTATTTAAATTTAGATTTATTAAAAGTAAATGACAGTAAAGTCCCCTTTTCCTTCTCTCCCTTCTTCCTTCCTTCTTTCCTCCCACCCTCCATCCATTTCTCTCTCTCTCTCTCTCTCTCCCTCTCTCCTCCTCTTCTTCCTCCTCCTCCTCTTCTTCTTCTTCTTCTTCTTCTTCTTCTTCTTCTTTTTTTCTTCTTCTTTTTCTTCTTCTCTTTCTCTCTCTCTCTCTCTCTCTCTCTCTCTCTCTCTCTCTCTCTCTCTTTTCTTCCAGCTATCCACATTTCAATTGTCAGCAGCTATATAAAATCAGAGCTATCATCCTGGACAGTTCCAAATATTAACAGTCCCATCCCATCCGTTCACAGAGCTCCTCCGGGCGCGATGCTCCGGGCACGATGCTCCGGGATGCAGTCTAGCCTGCACTGAACCTTCAGGGCGATTACTTAGTAGTGAAAGTCAGAACTCATTGTTCACATTTGCAAACCTCTTGCTTTCTGTTTGCTTTAGTGATAGGAACTCTCTTGGGCCTGATCTCTCCTCTTTTCTTCTCTCCCCTCAACTTTCTTTTTGAATAAAGAACACAAACTAGTTTGATGATATTTTAACACATCCTGCAGGAACTGTGCCTGATTGGACAGGCTGACAGTGCTTCTAGTTGTCATTCATTCTCCTTCTCCTTTCTTTTAAAATGTGAAGCAGTTGCAAGTTGAGTTGGACATCATATATGTAAGTATAAGAGAGTCAGTTGTTCAAAGATTCTGATGACTGGACCAGGAAGCTGCCTAGGCAGGTCAAAGGGCACTTGGTTCTCGTGCGTGATAACCCTGAGTTGGATCACCAGAACCCATGGTGACAGGGGAGAACTGGCTCTTGGAAGATGTCCTCTGACCTCCACATGTACCATGTGGCACATACATGCACACAGACAAGCACAAACACACAGGCATGGAAATTGGTCCAGTGAAGGCTGGATGCCCCAGTGTGAGGGAAATCGTGGGTGGGAAGGTGGGAGTGGGAGGGTGGGTGGGGACATATCCTCATAGAAGCAGGAGGAGGGGGGATGGGATAGGGGGTTCCTGGATGGGTGTGTGGGGGGGAAATGGGGAAAGGGGGTTACATCTGAAATGTAAATAAAATATCCAATAAAAATTTTTTTTAATTCTGTTTATGTTCAGATGACTTCTGACATCACTTTTTCCTTACACAGTCTTTTTTTTTTTGATCATTTTTTAAAAATTTTTTTATTGGATGTTTTATTTACATTTCATATGTTGTCCCCTTACGCCATCCACCACCCACCCAGGAACCCCCAATCCCCTCACCCCTCCTCCTTCTTCTCTGCGGATGTAATCTCTATCTAACCCCCCTACTCACACATCCCCACCCTCGAAATTCCCACCCCCTGGGGTGATCAGCCTTCATGAGGTCAAGGTTCTCTTCTTCCACCTATGCCCAGCAGGGCCCTCCACTCTTACATATTCAGCTAAAGCCCTGGATCCCCTCCCTAAGTGCTCTCAGGCTGGTGGTTTAGACCCTGGGAGCTGTGGTTGGTTGGTATTGTTGCTCTCCTCATGAGGCCACAAACCCTTTCAGCTCCTTCAGTCTTCACTCTAACTCCTCCATTGAGAACCCCATGATCAGTTCAATGGCTAGTTGTGAGCATCTGCCTCTGAATATGTCAGACTCTTGAAGACCTCTGAGGAGACATCCATATCAGGCTCTTATCAGCATGCACTTCCTGACTTCCACATCAGTATCTACCTTTGGTGACTGCAGATGGGATGGATACTCAGGTGGAATGGTCTTCAGACGGCCCTTCCTTCAGTTTCTGTCCCTCACTTTGTCTCCATATTTGCTCCCTTGAGTATTTTGTTGCTCCTTCTAAGAAGGACCAAATCACCCCCACTTGGTCTTCCTTCTTCATGAGCTTCATGTGGCCTGTGAGTTGCATCTTGGGCATTTCAAGGTTCTGGGCTAATATCCAATAATCAGTGAGTGAATACCATGTGTGTTCTTTTGTGATTGGCTTACTTCACTCAGGATGATAATTTCTAGGTCCATCCATTTACCTAGGAACCTCTCGAATTCATTGTTTCTAATAGCTGAATAATACTCCATTGTGTAAATATACCACATTTTTTGAATCCATTCCTCAGTTGAAGGACATCTGGGTTCTTTCCAGCTCCTGGCTATTATAAATAAGGCTGCTATGAACATAGTTGAGCATATGTCCTTGTTATATGTTCGAGCATCTTCTGGGTATATGCCTAGGAGTGGTATAGGTGGATCCTCAGGTAATGCTATGTCCAATTTTCTGAGGAACCGCCACACTGATTTCCAAAGTGGTTGCACCATCTTGCAATCCCACCAACAATGGAGGAGTGTTCCTCTTTCTCCACACCCTCGCCAGCATCTACTATCACCTGAGTTTTTAATCTTAGCCATTCTGACTGGTGTGAAATGGAATCTCAGGGTTGTTTTGATTTGCATTTCCCTGACGACTAAGGATGCTGAACATTTCTTTAGGTCCTTCTCGACCATTCGAGTTTCTTCCGTTGAAAATTCTTTGTTAAGCTCTATACCCCATTTTTTAATAGGGTAATTTGGTTGTCTGGAGTCTAATTTCTTGAGTTCTTTGTATATATTGGATATTAGCCCTCTATCAGATGAAGGATTGGTAAAGATCTTTTCCCAATTTGTTGGCTGTCGTTTTGTCCTATTGACAGTGTCCTTTGCCTTACAGAAACTTTGCAATTTTATGAAGTCCCATTTGTCAATTCTTGATCTTAGAGCATATGCCATTGGAGTTCTGTTCAGGAACTTTTCCCCTGTGCCCAAGTATTCGAGGCTCTTCCCCACCTTCTCTTCTATTAGTTTCAGTGTATCTGGTTTTATGTGGAGGTCCTTTATCCACTTAGATTTGAGCTTTGTACAAGGGGATAAGAATGGATCAATTTTCATTCTTCTACATGTTGTCCTCCAGTTGAACCAGCACCGTTTGTTGAAAATGCTGTCCTTTTTCCACTGGACAGTTTTAGCTCCTTTGTCAAAGATCAAGTGACCATAGGAGTGTGGGTTCATTTCTGGGTCTTCAATTCTATTCATTGATCTTCCTGCCTGTCTCTGTAACAATACCAGGTAGTTTTTATCACTATTGCTCTTCCTTACACAGTCTTAAACACTGTGTTACCTCCCCCTCCCCCTACCTGTCCCCATCACCTCCAGCATGGTGGCTAAAATAGTTGTCTCAGACACCATAATTCTTAGACACTTAGAACCACTGTACATAGTGCACAAATATGTTTTATATTTTAAAAAAATAATGAAACCTAATGACTGAATTCATTTAATCTAAGTATTGTTTTCAAACCTTAGCTCAAGGCATAGTAACAGACTGTAAACATCACAAGATAAACAGTGCCTGTGTAGGAAGAATGGAAGGGACACACTTAGCCAAAGAGTGACTTTTTAATTTATAGACTTGTGGTCCTGGTTTTATTTATTTATTTATTTATTTATTTATTTATTTATTTTGGTTTTTCGAGACAGGGTTTCTCTGTATATCTTTGGCTGTCCTGGAACTCACTCTGTAGATCAGGCTGGCCTTGAACTCAGAAATCCGCCTGCCTCTGCCTCCCAAGTGCTGGGATTAAAGGCGTGCGCCACCACCGCCCGGCGTGGTCCTGGTTTTAAACTGAAGATTCTTTTTTAAGCAATGAAAAGATAGCTTCCATCTACCTATTTTGTACCTTAAGTTTGATTCTAGGGAGAGGCTTTCTCCATTGAGAAGGAGTTTCACATCTGTGGGTCAGAACTCTTGCCAAGATTTTTACCACCACCTGAAGCAGTTCAGAAAGTAAAATCACAAACCAGGCTTCCATCAGGCGTCGCCTGCTCCTTTCCAGGCTTAGATCTGAGCGTGGGGTATGGCTGGGCCCAGTTCACAGGGCCGCTCAGCAGGACTTGTCTCTGCAGTTTCTCTCTTCCTTTATTAAACTCCCTCACTTGAGCATCTCCACCTATCAAACCTTCTCCCACGCAGAGGACGCTGTGAAGACTGCACATTATCGGACTTAAAGAGGCCCCGGAAGCCCCGGCACTTGGTGATGTCTAATAATAAGAGAGTTCATTTCATCCCTTTTGTATCTGTGTAGTCCACCCAATGAGCAGGCACTTCGTGAATATGTAAGACTCAGCCAGCACAGGTCTGGAAACCGATAAACCAAATGGCCTCCACTCACTAATCACTAGCGTCAGAGGCAAAATGTGACAAATGGCTGAGAAGGTAACAGGCAAACATGGCAAACATCTGTGAGCACACAGGAAGGAGAGTGCTTCAGCTGCAGACAGTTTCGGAGGGAGGAAGTGCTGACTTTTGTATTGCAAAGACTCACAGGACACGAGATGCTGGGAACGCAAAGGAGGCCAGCGCAGTTACTGGACTGATCCAAAGAGCACTAGACAGTCTGGAAGCAGAGTGCACGAGCAAGCTGCCAAGGCTGCAGAGTTCAGTGCAGGCGTATGTGGCCTGTGGTCCACGGGCTCCATGTAACTAAGGGCTGGGACACTGCCCAACACGAGCCGTAAACATATACTATTATATTATAAAACTTATATTATTAAGAGATTTGGAAAGGAGAGCTTTGTTTTGTAGACTTTGTGCATGACATCACCAATATGATGTCTCAGTGTCAAACAGTGGACACACCTGGAATTTAATTAAACCGTATGTCCTTGTAAAAAGGTCTCTTTTCCCGTGCTGTGGCACACACAGGGAATAACTGAACAGCACAGTGTGTAAGTGGATGAGGCTGCCTTTGACAGAAGCTGCAGAGAGAACTGCTGAGAAGGTCGAGGGATCACCATCTCCACACGCCTCTAACTGTGTGTCAAACATGGTACAACATCTGTGCATAAGGGTGGGATCCCAGCTCTAAGCAGCAGGGACAGGAGAGGCTTTGAGAACAGGCTGTTAGCATCAGGAATTTCTAGTCTGTCAACAGTCCAAACCATAAGTACATGTCCGCTGAAGTCCAGAGAGTGTTAGATATCCTTATCTACTGGGCTTTGGATTAGTCTTCTATTTACAAAGCTAACTGTTTGAATAGGGGCATCCAACTTAATAATATATTTGAATACATAGAAGTACCATTTATTTATATCCAATTTCCTGGTAGGAATGGCGATGCTCTTGAAATCAAAGCATGCCCATGCCCGAATGCACAAGTAAATGTTCTCTTCTCCAGAACAAGAAAGTTACAAAAGGAAATGTACCAATCATTTGTCTGAACTGCAGTTCTTTGCCTGGAAGAACCTACTTAGGTACACTTATCCAGCCATCTGAGTGTTGAGATGCTCTGGACCCAGCAAGGCTGACAGAGGTTTCCCACAATTCCTATGAATAGTTAATTATGTCATTTTTAAAAAAGATTTAGTGTGTGTGTGTGTGTGTGTGTGTGTGTGTGTGTGTACCATTTATCAACATCCAGTTTTCTTGTGTGAATTGCATGTCTGTACCCAATATCTGTGGGTGAGGACGTACATGTGAGTGTAGGTATCTTTGAAGGTCAAAAGAAGGTGTAAGACCCCTGGAGACGACATTACAGGCAGTTGTGAGCCACCTTAATTGGATCCTGGGAACAAAACTCAACTCCCATACAAGAACAGCAAGTGCTCTAACCACTGGGTGATCTCCCCAGCATCCACTTCACCTGTCTTTCTGTCCTATTCATTGCTACCTCACAGGAAGGCCCATCCCACCAAACATAAATCTAACAAGAGAAAACTGAACTCAGACCAAAAATCAAAGCAGAAGGTTGTGTTTTATTTATTTAATTAAAAATACTTGCCTAGCTATACCACTCCTGGGCATGTACCCAGAAGATTCTCCAACAGATAACAAAGACACATGCTCCACTGTGTTCATAGCAGCCTTATATATATAACAGCCAGAAGCTGGAAAGAACCCAGATGTCCTTCAACAGAGGAATGGATACAGAAAATGTGGTACATTTACATAATGGAGTAGTACTCAGCTATTAAAAGCAATGAATTCATGAAATTCTTAGGCAAATGGATGGAACTAGAAATTATCATTCTGAGTGAGGTAACCCAATCACAAAAGAACACACATGATATGCACTCACTGATAAGTGGATATTAGTCCAAATGCTTGGAAAACCCAAGATACAACTCACAGATCACATGACGCTCATGAAGAAAGTGTGGGTGCTTCAGGTCTTCTTAGAAAGGGGAACAAAATACTCATGGGAGCAAATACAGAGACAAAGTGTGGAGTAGAGACTGAAGGAAAGGGCATCCAAAGACTGTCCCATCTGGGGATTCATCCCATATACAGTCACCAAACCCAGACACTATTGTGGATGCCAAGGAGTGCATGCTGACAGGAGCCTGATATAGCTGTTTCCTGAGAGGCTCTGCCGGAGCCTGACAAATACAGAGGCAGATGCTAATAGCCAACCACTGGACTGAGCAGGGGGTCTCCAAAGGGGTCCTCCAAAGGAAAAACAATAATATTAACCAACCAGAGCCCCAAGAGCTTCCAGGAACTAAACCACCAACCAAGGAGTACACATGGAGGGACCCATGGCTCCAGTTGCATATGTAGCAGAGGATGGCCTTGGTCCTGTGAAGGCTTGACACCCCAGTGTAGGGGAATTTGAGATTGGGCAGGCAGGAGTGGGTGAGTGGGTAGGGGAACACCCTCATAGAAGCAGGGGGGGTGGGATGGGGGCTTGGGGGGGGGACCAGGAAAGAAGATAACATTTGAAATGTAAATTTAAAAAATGTCCAAATATCCAATAAAAAAAGAGTTCAAGGGCTGGAGAGATGACTCAGCGGTTAAGAGCACTGATTGCTCTTCCAGAGGTCCTGAGTTCAATTCCCAGCAACCACATGCTGGCTCACAACCATCTATAATGGAAACCAATGCCCTCTTCTGGTGTGTCTCAAGACAGTGACAGTGTACTCACATTCTTAAAATAAATAAATCTTAAAAAAAAAGAGTTCAAAGGGATAAAATAAACGTAAGTATTAACAATTAAAAACATATTTGGTTTTTTTTCGTATATATGTGTATGTATGGCTGTGTGGATGTGTTATACCCACATGTGTTTGAGTGCTCTCAGAGATGTCAGAGCCCCTGGAGCCAGAATTACAGCATTTGTAAGCCACCTGATAGGGGTTCTACAGATCAAAGTCCTTTGTGAGAGTGATACTTGCTCTTAACCCCTGAACCATTTCGATAGCCCTTGTGTCTTGTTTTTTTTTCTATGTGTTGTATTTTAAGAAGGTACTTTGTTGGGGGTTGGTGTGGTAAAAAATGCTAAATTCTGAACCCCAAAATCTGGTTGCCCCCAGACAAGTGAATTCTCACATACATACACTTCTATTTACACGGCCTTTGTTGTTGTGTTAATCTTACTCCCCAGTTTAAAGCTATTGGCTAGTCAAGGGCTAAAGCCCGTGACTGGACAGTAGAGAGAAAAAGGCAGGACCTGAGAATGGAGTGAGGGGTCTTGAGAGAGACCATGGGAGAAAAGGAGAGAGAAGACGAAGAAAGAAGGAGGTTGCCATGAAGCCAGATGGATCGTGAGCACGTGGCCAGGAGAAATCCACCCTGGGGAAGGCTGACGGAACAGGAGCAACCCAGGCAAGACTCAAACAGCAAGTAACAAGGGGCATATGGTTTGGATATAGGTGAGAATAACATAGCATGTGCCCAATCTAGGCTTATAGCTTATAAATAAAGTACCAGGTTATTATGTCTTGTATATGGGCTAGCTCGAATATATAATTCTCTTACAATACTTAACTAAGGTAAAAGCAAACAGACTGGTCCAAAAGTTTATTTTAAAAAAATAAATAAAATGATTCCTAATGATAAAAATTAAGACACTTAAAACTAACATAATTTAACATAGAAATTATATTAACTTTCGTATTTTGAGGGTTGGAAGTGAGAGAGGCCAGAGTCTTTCATAATCAATGCTGTCTTCAATTGTTAGAGCTCAGAGATCAAAGATGTTATTAAATGCACTTCAAATATTGGGGAAAACTTTAGGTATGCATTGCCAAATTCTTTCAACAAAAATATTAGACATCCTTGATATATATACAAGACACATGCATATATACACGTATAAGAATGTACATGAGAGAGTGAGGTGGAGACAGCGTCCCCTAGCTCAGGAGAGCCAAAGATGTGACTCTTCTTAAATCCAAGTTCACCAAGATTGTCCTTTAAATTTGAAATAATTCATATTGAGATATTTATACCATAGAAATATGCAGAAAGAGCTAATTATCATATATTTATTTACTTATACACTGCACATCAATTTACTCATAAATACATATACATTTATATACATATATATGTATGTATATACATATGTATACATATTTGAAGATTTAGTAAGGTGAGAACAGATAAAAAATATAAGAAAACAACCTTTGCTAGGCAGTGGTGGCCCGTGCATTTAATCCCAGCACTCTCAAAACAGAGGCAGGTGGGTTTCTGAATTCAAGGCCAGCCTGAGCTACAGAGTGAGTTCTAAGACAGCCAGGACTACACACAGAAGCCCTGCCTTGCCAAAACAAACAAACAAACAGACAGACAAGCAATCTAACAAAAAGAGAGAGAAGGAGGACAAGAGGAGGAGGGGGGAGGAGGAGAAAGAAGAAGGAGGAAGGAGAAGGAGGAGGAGAAGGAGGAGGAGGAGGAGGAGAGGAGGAGGAGGAGGAGGAGGAGGAGAGGAGGAGGAGAGGAGGAGAGGAGGAGGAAGGAGGAGGAAGGAGGAGAAGGA
>NW_021604578.1:6036470-6049083 GCF_004785775.1 Grammomys surdaster
AGAAGAAGAAGAAGAAGAAGAAGAAGAAGAAGAAGAAGAAGAAGAAGAAGAAGAAGAAGAAATGAATGAAGAGAAAAAGGAAAAAAAAGGAGCCTTCATTTTTAAGAAAACAATATGAAAGGACCAGGGACATAGTTGGTGGTAGAATGTTTGCCTAGGATAGGAAAGGTCCTGGGTTCAACCAAATACAAAGATACTCAGTTTTAGCTACAGTGGCACATGCCTGCAATCCTAGCATGTTATGGGTTTGTGGGAATTGAAGCAGGAGGATCATCATGAGTTTGAGGCAAGCCAGGCTACATAGAGAGCAGTGATCTAGGAAAGAAGGGAAGCCGTCTGTTCGTGTTGGTGAGCCATTGGAGACCGTTTTTTGGCAGTGGAAATAATAGAGTTTATTATGCATGCATTTTGTAACAGTGAGAATAAACAGAGGGCCTAGAGTTGGAGAAGGAGGCTGAGGTTAGTGAGTGAGGTCAAGTAGCATCCTCTTTCCCTCTATAAGGGTCTGAAAATCTCTGAAGGAAGACCCTAGACTCAGATAATATGCAAAGACAAAGAGTGTTTATTCTGCAGAAACAGCCAGCATGCTGGGGTCAACCATTCTCCAAAATGGCAACCCCAGACAAAGGCACACAGACCTTCTTATAGGGAACAGAGGGTGCGGGAGGGACTCTCTAGAAAGACTAGGTAATCTCTAATGTCATTGTTAGGGGCCAAAGTGGCCACATTAGTATAACTTTGCTTGGTTACTATGTTAGTTCTTGTATATTTAGAGAGTAGGTTAGGTAATCTAAAATTTCATTGGTGGGTGCTAGGAAGATCACAGAGGTTGGCTTCTGATTGGCTTATACCAGGTGGTCAGTGGTCTGCATTCCTATGTCATAAAACATTTAACTACAGGATAAGATAGGACTGGTCAGCACAGATGATCCACACTGGGATAAGATATTCTCCCATTCTTGTGGTTATCCCCAAGCTGTTCTTTGGGAGGGGTTTTTATGATCTTGTTATGGATTTTATGGTCTGTTCCTGGAGGTAAATGCTTTACTCTGTTCCTCTCCAGGAATATTTTCACCACAATATACTTCATAAGGTTGTCTATAGTGGGTAGAGCCAGATGTCCCAAGCTATGCCCAGTCTGATTATACATTCTAACAGTGCCTTTTCCTCCCTATTTCTTTCTCTCCCCTTCCCCAATCTCTCCCCTAGTAAATACTTACATGTAAGACTCTCTCTTGGGATCTGCTTCAGGGGAACACAGATTGCAAGGCAAACCATCATACCAGATAATGATTTGTTTTAGGATGAGAATTGTGCTTTCCTCTAATATACAGATTTCAAGTGTAAGATACGCTTCTCAGTGAACAATGATGCGCCAGGAGGACTCTGACCAATACAGCTTCTGACTTAGTCTTCCAAACTGTAACCAATTTGATTAAAAACTAAATTAGTTTAAACAAGCAAGTTTTATTAAAAAACTAAATAATTCAGAGACCATTTTGACAAAGCGTGTCTTCATTCCTCTTTATGTAAGAAGTTTATCTTTCTGTATTGTGAGCCCAAAGCATATTATTTTAATGAAGATAACTGTTCCTGGTGGTACAGAGAAGAGAATGCTGAAGTACTTCCACAATCATGTTAAATTTTAAAGAATACAGAGCACATGAAATTCAGGTAGAGAGGAAGAATAAATTCTAGTGATCTATAGCTCTAAGGGGAGACTAGTTCATAGCTTACATATTTCACAATGATCCAGAAGATGGGAATTCATAGGCCAAAAATTCAAATAAGAGAGAGTGTCTAATTATTCTGGTTTGATTATTATAGGGTAGCTGTATCTGTCAGTTTATTTTATTCTGTAAATATAAATGAGCACATGCCTGTGGAAAATAAAACCTTTAAAACTATGAATACCCAAATATTACTCTCCAACTTGATCTTAAATATATTATTCACATGCTTAAATTTCATTCTTTTATATAGTTTCACTTTATGACATAACTTTAGAAAGCAATTAGATTCGTCTTTTTGTCAACATTAAGTACCTTTTAACTGAAAACTGGATAGTTCTTTTACATTTGTTATAATTACTGAGAAATTTAAATTTATTTCTCTAATTTTTATTATATATAGGTGTGTGTGTATGTATGTATGTATGTATGTATGTATGTACATAACCTGAATTTGATCCTCAGAACCCACAAAATGGAGAGAACTGAATCCTGCAAGTTGTCTTCTGACCTCTACCTAAGCACCCCAATACAGAATTAACTAAATAAAAAATTAGTTTTACCTTTAAAATATGTATGCACCAAACATGCAGTTGACAACCATTTTCATAAAAATTTTAATTAATTTCTCAACTTTTTAAAACGCTAATTTTTATATGATGGGGTTTGCCTTTATTTCCATGTATTTCCCTTTCCTTTTGTTGGAGCAGGTGCATGGCATCTTTTGCTGAAGATCTATGAGAGGTAAACTCCTTCAGTCTTGTGTGACTGTAAATTGTTTTCACTCTTCATTAATAGTTGATCTGAGTCTAAAACAGCTTACTGGCTGGGTGTACTGGCTCACAGTTTTAATGTCAGCATTAATTCAGCCTGGTATTTTAGTTGATAAACAGAATGTTGTTAGGCCAGTGTTTTCTTTTGTGTTTAATTTAAAAACAGAAATATTTATAACATAATGGTCAAGACAGAAGCAGGAAGAGCTCTAAGTTCAAGGCCAGCTTGATCTACACAGAGATTTGCAGGAGAGCCAGGGCTGCATAGAGAGAGCCCGCCTCAAACAAAAACAACAAAAGGCTCATAGATGGATGGTTTTCTTTTGCACTGATATTATTTGTTTCTAGTGCCAGCAAAGAAATTTACAACCAGAATGGTTAAATATTGTAGATCAGTAACATTTCCATTGATAACATCTTTTACTTTGAAACCATTTTCTTCTGTCTGCAGTCTTTTGCAGTCTAACCATGATGTATCTAAATATAGATTTGTTTTCATGCCTTAAAGTGTATCTTCAATCTGAGATGTTCCATCTTTTTGCTTTGGCCTTTGACTCTTCACCGTTTCTTTTCAATCTTCAACACCAATCAAGGAGTGACAGTTTTCAACACTTTCTTCTCTTTGAGGCTTTGTCTGTCTCCTTTGGCTTCCTCATTGCTGACTCTCTAAGAATCATCCACGAATCCATAATTTTACATCTGAATTCAGCCTAGAGTTATTTCCTCTCCTCAATATTTTATTTCAAAATCATTTTACATTTTTGGGATTTTCAGCTGGTTCATTGTCCTAATTCTTTGCTCTGAACATACATCTTTCTATTTGCACAATGTATTGTTTCTGTGTAAAGATTTAAGTTTATGCAAGGTCCTCGGTTTCTACAAAACAAAGCTCATTTTTAGCAGAATTGAACTCCAATTATGCATTTTTATTGTATGTTTTCCTTAACCTGTACTTTAGAATGCTGCTGTTCAGCCATATTGTTGAGTAAAAGTTGGGGAGGGGTATTTGTTTTGTCTTCCTTCTCAGTATAACATTAATGGTTTCTCAGTTCTCTCCATTAGGTACCACCTGCTCTGCATGGCTCCTAGCATGAGACAGAAATCTTGCACAGGAGTATTTTATGCAGAGACGACAGATGCTGCCATGTAGCCAAAAGCCAGCTTAGTTCACTGGACGATGTTGGCAGGTTCCCTCTAATCCCAAAGCTTTCCTGGACCATGGACCTCGAGAGAGATCTTGGCCTCCTTTCACGCATGCAGACGCCTGCCCCATCCTAAGCCTGCCCCATCCTTTCATTTTGAGTCTGATTCTTGTTCTCGGTCGGGCACAGATCCCTTGCTCCTTATTTCCTTACAGAACCAAACCTTAGCTCTGACAGGACTCAGCATGCTTGTGGCTTCAGCTGTGCACAACACAATCACCTGTCTTCCACTTTGTGAAGACTGTTCACAAGGATATTTATTTCATCATTTTAATCTGACACTTCCTAAATTGTTTCAAGGTATGTGTGTTTGCAACAAAAGGAATTACTTAAGACTTCTCATATTGAGCTATTTTGACAGAAGTCTGTTATGACTCCAACAACAAACGTGCTTGCAATTTTTCCTGAAAACAAAACAAACAAACCAAAACAACAAAAAAACCCACTCTGTCTTATGACTATTAAAATCATGAAATGGTAACTCATTTAAATTTGCAGTGAGTAACTTTGTATTAAAATTTTTTGAGTTTTTCATCTAATAAATTTTTGTTATCTCTGGAGACATTTAGAAAAACATTGGTGACAATGTGGTTGGACAACAGCAATTTTGGTTCTTGACTATTATGTTATAAATATTTTCTGTTTTTAAATTAAACACAAAAGAAAGCACTAGCCTGGCAATATTCTGTTTATGAACTAAATACCAGGCTGAATATTTTAAGTATAAAGTTAATGACAGGTTTAGAAGCCCACAAAAAATATATATATGCCAAAGATCTTCCATTAAAACAGTAGGGATAGGAAGATGAAATTTAGAATATGTATGCCTATGGATCATTCGGTCAAATTCTTCTAACACTATCATTCTTTTCCAGACAGTCCATCAGTAAAGAGTAGCAGTTCCCAAAAGCAGTTTTTTATCTTAATAGCTGATGTCAAACAGGTCTCAAAATTTTTTCTTCAATTTTGCTTATTTCACATTTCTGCAGAGTAAAAAAAAAAAAAAAAAAAAAAATCTAAGCCAGAAGTGTTAATGGAACACTTAATGCCTGCACCTCAGGCAGAGGCAGGTGGGATTTCACGAGGGTTGGCCAGTCTCCTCTCATTCCCTCTCCTCACAACTGTTTGCCATTGACTGGGACTCTGCTTCCTGCTCTCTTTGTTTTGCTTTTGTCCCAGGGCTGGAATGTGATCGCCTCCCAGACATCCATCTATATGGGTCTTTCTAGCCCTTCAATGGTTCCTTGCAATTAAACTACTAGTAAATAATCCTTGTGATTAATTTGGTAGACTGTGTAAACTTGTCCTTCTCAGATCAACGTAGGCAAACAGAGCTGAGAGATCCTGGGTGGCACAGGCACATTCATCATGACCACAGTTGCTGCCGTCGTCCCTGGGCATCCATATTTAAGCAAAGCTACAGCATACTAGCAATTGATGAGGAGAGCAATGGCTTTTCTATTAGAT
Source organism: Grammomys surdaster (assembly GCF_004785775.1). Classification (NCBI taxonomy): domain Eukaryota; kingdom Metazoa; phylum Chordata; class Mammalia; order Rodentia; family Muridae; genus Grammomys; species Grammomys surdaster. Next base: position 6,041,643 of record NW_021604578.1, read on the forward strand.
TGCCGATGTTTTCATCACTAAAGGGGGGAGAGAATAAGAATAACATCAGCCAACAATTCCTCTAGTCATTCTCCAGTCCAGATCTGTATTGTGCCCAAGTGACAAAGCCACACTTCTAAACATCTCCACCATCTCCACGGCTCATGGGTACATACTTGTGTCTTAGACAGGAAGTGTATTATTTTGTCTTCAGTTCCCAAACACCTTCCTGGCATCCAAATTTAAAGTTCAAATCCATCCTCAGGTTTTTACCCTTCTTTTGCTTCATGTACAACTATAGTGGGCAGTTCCTACTACCTTGCTTTAAGCTCTGGGCAGGTCACACTACCAGATACCACCTAGGAGCCACCTTGGATCCACAGATGAAAGACACACAGACACACACACACACACACACACTCTAGCTTATCTTTGATATGCTTTAAATGGCCAGGCTCTTCTAAGCCTTCCTTGGCTACTGTGCTCTTCTTTTCACTCCCAACTCAACAGCACTAAATCTGCCCTCATTTTTAGTTGCTCATTACCTTTAGTCCAAGCTCAGCACCCTGCATCTGCCCTCAGCTTAGTTGAACTTCTAATCTCCTGCCTGCTACCCCAGTAAGGGAAGCAGCCAGTGGCCACTTAACCCTAGATCTCACATGGCTGGTGGCTCTCTTTCCTTCCAAAACATGGCAAATCTTTTTTTTTTCCCTCCTGTGGCTGCTAACCTGGAAATTCAGCCTATTCTATCCAACCATTAGCCCCTAGCATCTTTATTGATTGATCAAGAACCAATTGGGGAACAGGACCTTCAGTATTAGTCAGGACAAGCAGATTCCCAATTAGAGCATCGGAACCACCCCCTACATACAACTAGTCACTAAATTCTTGTTGATTGTTCCACATAAGCACCTTTAAAAATGTTTTTTATCACATGAAAGTCACAACAGGATTCAGAACTAGTCATCCTGTTTCTGTTCTTCATCCTTTACATAGGTCATCATCACCAGCATCTCATCCTTAGCATCCGTTTGCTACAGAAGAAAATCATCACCCTTCATATTACAGCACCAAAGGCTTTTGGCAGTCCATATTGAGCTTTCTTCTACAGCTTCGTATTAAATTTTTCTCTCTCCTGGATTCCTTAGTCGTGTAAAATTACTTAAATTTCCCCCATGTGTACTGATCTCACAAATTCTCGTGTTTTTATTCTTGTTTCATTGTCTCCTCCCTGGCAGACATTATTCCTAATCAAACTCCTCCAAATCTCAGGTCAACTTTTTTGACTCTCTTCCATGAGTCTGAATCCCTGGTAGACTTGTACCCACCACCATTCAGACTATTCCTATTCTTTTTTTGCTTCATCATTGTCTGTCTTTAGAACTGTTTCTCTCTTTTCTCTCTCTCTGTCTCTGTCTCTCTCTCTCTCTCTCTCTCTCTCTCTCACTCTCTGCACCATCTTTGTCTGGTTCACAAAAAGTGATGGTAAATAATCAGTTGGCAGACAGCTTGTGAAACAAAGCAGGGTGGATCGGTCGAGAGTCACAAATGTATTTATTCATTCATAACTACTCAATTATGTGTCTTCTAACATGTGTGAAACACAAACCAGAGTCATCAATGAGGACACACAATGTCCTCCCTGTCTTTAAGCTTTCATTCTGATTAGCATGGAAACATAGAAATAACAATTCAAGGTCATCCTGAAACTAGTTCACTATCTTAAAATCCTCTTTACAAAGATTGTTTCTATTTTTTGCCAGTTTGCTGTTTTGAATATTCCATCCAGGGTTTCTTTAGCTTCTGATAGAGTTGTGGTGCCTTTTCTCTGGTGCCTGTCTATGGTTTACCAAAAGCCAACGTGTACAATTGCAAGCTATTGCAGTAGTTAGGTGTATGACCCTGAGAAAGATATGTTCTTTCATTGTGCCTAAGTTGCAAACAGCAATGGATTTCTTGGCCATCTTCCTACCATCTGAGGCGATACCTTTAAATATAAAAAGTTATTTCCATTTCACCTCCTTCTCTTTTCAGATTGACTGAAAAACAAAAAATACAAAACAAACAAGAACTAGAAAGGCTTGAATTCTGGTCACTACCTAAGGAATTTCCTTTTAGTTTATTTTTCCCCTTAAATTCAAGACACTGTATTTCACTTCCATCTTGTTTTTTTTTCCCTCAGACATATTTTTATCTCTTTTATAGTTAATCCAAAGTTAAGTAAGAGGTCTGCTCCCTGGAGATCTGAAGCTTGGGTTGGCAAAAGACACTTTCTGGAGGTTGTTGCAAAAGAGCAACCCAACCACTATACAAATAAATTATAAAGGTGGTTTCTCCCAGCTGATGAATAGCACAAAGGTGCCCCCTGTAGGGAGAAGAGAAAGCTGCAAAAATATTCCAGACAAAGAAACACAGAGTGGCCCCCTTGCAGTCCTGTATGTTCTCTGCAAAGAAGCCTGCACCCCCCCCATTAGCCCTCCAGGATGGTCTCAACCTGCATCTCCTGATATGTAAAATACTATAGTTTGGAACTTAACCCATGAAAGCTCTTGTTTTGGTTCAAAACCAAAGATTTGGTTCTCAAGTTGTTGTGAAATTTTTAAGAGGTGGGGCTTAGTAAAGGGAAGTCAGGTTACTGTGGGTATTATGCCCTTGGAGTACATACCAAGACCTCAGCCATCTTGCTCTTCAGAAACACAGGCCTCTTCCATTACATGTTCCTGACATGATCTACAAGACTATCACAGACCTAAAACAGGAAGGCCAAGAGACTCCGGACAGAAACCATTCAGAACACACACACACAGACACACACACACACACACACAGAGAGAGAGAGAGACTCAGACACAGACAGACAGACAGACACACACACACACACCCCAACATCACTCTTTGCTCTCTTTAAGTTTCTCAGATATTTTATCACAGTACTAGAGAGGTTGCCTAACACACCCTAATTTGAAATTTGACAAGCAGGTGATTTAATGGGCAGTCCTCTCATTGTACCACATTCAGAATGGAAGGAGACAATGATGGAGAAGCCCATCCATGACTCTCTCCACACTGCCTCACAGGAATCCTCTGTGAGTCTTAAAGCCAGTAGAACTATCCAGAGCCTTCCAAAGCAGGACAAGGGAACTGGGTCCAAAGGCTCCCATATTCACATGCAGGCAGCCGTGCAGAAAGATTGTCTTCAGTAGACATCCCAGCAGGCACGGCTGAGGGTATCTGTCAGCTGGCAGTCTATCCAGCAAATGGACTTCATAGAACATTGGAGCGTTCAGGCCAGCACTGTGACACTATATCCACTCTTCTCAGCTTCTGATGGCTCTTCAGCATACCCTGTCAATGATTCCCACAGCTGTGGCTGAGATGTGTCAACACCCTGCCAAGCACAGAACAGCTTCAGTGCAAACTTGCTCAGTGTTCACCAAATCCCAGGGCCCACACAGAGGCAGCACTCAGAGAAACCACAAGTGAGTGTGAAGGAACTTGACTTGCAAACTCAAAATAAATAAATCATGGAAACCAAAGAGAAACAAGAGTCAAACGAATCCCCAAGTTGGGCAGGAGAGTCTAGGGGAGACAGGATTTCTCAATTCTCTGGTCAGAAAGTAGGGAGAGCCTGTGGTAGTTACTCTTCTTCTTATTGTGATAAAATAAGTAACAAAGTTACTTAAAGAAAGAGGAATGTATTTCAACTGGCAGTTGAAGGGGACATTTCAACATGAAGGAAATCATGGAGGCGGGAGCTGCAAGCAGCTGGCCACATTGTAGCTTCAGTCAGGAAACAGAATGTGACAAACACTGGTACTGGGCTTGCTCTCCCTGTCTTACTGACTCTAGGACCCCAGCCGTGGAACAGCGCTGCCCACATTTGGGGCATGTCTCCCACTTCATTAACGTAATGTACAGAATCTCTCAGAGACATTCTCAAAGGTGTGATTCCAAATCCAGTCAAGTTAGTAATAAAGATGAAGCATCACAGAGCCCAGTAACTAGAGTGTTTGGATGGATAGAAAGGGTTCTGCTGAGTTTGTAGCGGCAGAGTGTTAAGCTGAGCCCCTAAATGGTAGCAGCTCCAACAAAAATAAACCAGAAATTCATCAGTGGTACATGCTCTCCTTCTGCCAGAGACAGGAGATCCAGACAAGCTTGGGGGACCAGGATTAACGTTCTCTGTCCCTACAGCTCTGCAATCTCCAGGTGCTCTTGGGCATCCTTCTTTCTGTGGGAAGTTCATCCCCTCTCCTCACCCCAGGCAGATGCTGAGTCTGTCCAACCTCATCACGTTCTAGAACATTCCTTCTCCAGTGATCAGAGAAGTTCTGTGGTTTTTAGATTAGATGCCATCCCTGATTTCACCTAGTCCTGAGACATAGGGTCTGAAAGCGATACTAACAATATATTGTAGCATCTGGATTCAGCCAAACCTGAGGCCGACTGTGAAAAGATTTTTGTCTGCGCAGCTTGGACAGATCACAGCGGACTAGACGGTTCCACGAGGGGGAGTTTATTAAAAGAGAGAGAGAGAGCGAGAGGAGAGAGAGAGAGAGAGCAGAGAGGAGTAGAGGCTGGCCATGACCACATGGAGAGAGGGGGAAGGGAAGGGGGGAGGGGAAAGGGGACAGCGAACCTGCAGGCTCGGGGTCAAAGGACCAAGAGAGCAACAAGAGAGAGAGGAGGGGGCAAGCAGCCCCTTTTATAGTGGGCAGGCCTACCTGGCTGTTGCCAGGTAACTGTGGGGAGGAGCATACCTAGATATTGCCAGGTAACTGTGGAGGTGGAGTTTAGACAGAATACTAGCAGACTGGACCCACCTATGTTATGTGAGCCAATCCAGATGCCTCTCTCCTTTGACCAGCATTGCATCTCAGGTAAATCCATGTTAATTTGAGAATGACACTAAGTTGAGAATAAATTTAGTATATCTTACTTGCCAAGCAACACGGTGTCAGTCATCTCTGTCTGTGATCATGGGGCTGGCTACACACTGCACAGTCATAGGCAGGCTATTCTACCCACATGCATCAGTATACCCATCTGAAAGAAAATGGGTATAAAGATAGCACTTGCCTCATGACACCATGAGAATTAACAGATGAGTACATGTAAAGCACTCAGAGCATGTGCAGATCAAGTACACAATAATCATTAGCAACTATTGTACATAGTATGTGATCATTTATTACAATGTTCATTGTTGTGGTGCTGGGGATTGAATCTAAAGCCTCGTGTATTCTAGGCAAACAGTCTATCACTGGGCTATATTCCAAGCCCTATTATTATTATTACTGTTATTTTTAAGCAGAACTCTCTTGATAGATAGGAGGGGAAAGTGAATATAAAGAAGGTAACAGAAAGGGAGAAGGTAACAGAAGGGCCACACAGAGGGAGAAAGGAGCAGTCACCTTAGTTCCCATAGGGCAATGCATATCTTCTCTTCTGTATCTTTATAAAGTCCTCTATCCATCTGGCTGTGACCTCTGTTTTTAGATGGTTTTAGGTGGGTTTCTGTTCTTTGCAATCAATAAATTCAAACAAAAGCACCATGTTCACAAAACACAATGCAGCTCAAACCAGAAGGCCATCTTGTTTCTATGTGCGCTAAATCCTTCCTTTTCTACATATTTTTTTTGGGGGGGATATTAGGTTTTTTTTCTTTTTCATTTTTTTTTTTGTTGTCCATTGTTTTAGTAACTTACATCCATAACTCGGAAATACTAAATGGAAAATTCCAGAAATAAACAGTTCATAAGTTTTAAAGAGTATGTTGTTCTAAACCTTAAGACCAAACTTCACACCACCCCAGCCCATCCTGGGCATCAGGATGCAAATCACCCCTTGCTGTAGCTTATCCATGCTGCCTGCTGCCTGCCCATTAATCACTCAGTAGCTGGCTTGATGAGCTGAAGCGTAGTGTCACCATGCTTTATGTTTAAACAAACCTTATGTTATTTAGTAATGGCTCCAAAGTGAAGGAATTTGGTACTTTGTTGCATTATACTGTTACAATTTTATTAATTATTTTTTCTATTCTAGTATGCCTAGTTTATAAATCACACACACACATACACACACACACACACACACACACACACACACACACATATATATATATATATATATATATATATATATATATATATAACAAAAACAAAACAGAAAAAACAGGAACAGAAACAAGAAACACTTGAGGGTCACTGAACACTTCTCCTATAAAGAAGGGGGACACTACCCTATTCCCTACTTTTCTTCCTTAAAAATCCATCTTGTATAAGAGCAACTCAAGGCAGATGCGTCCATCTCTGCTGATAGGTTCCAGCGTCACCTCTGACACATAGCTCCCTTGCTATATTAAGCAAGGATTCTGGTCCAGCAGTGTGTGGGAGGATAGTGGAGAATCCTCTCCACCTCTACCACCTAACAGCAGGTAGTCCATTCTCTTTCCTTGGCTTCCAGGATTGCCTTGCAAATGGGGAGAGAGGCTCAGGCTCTCTGCTGTGTTCTATTCATAGAAAACCTTGGCCTCCCTCCAGGCCTGTGTCACATTGTTTGTGAGGAATGAGGATGTGCTTGGCTTTTTCAGAATAACAAGCCCATGTTTTCGAATCATCAAGGGAAAAGCTTTTCCCACAGCATAATGAGTGGAGTCCCCTTCATCACTCTGAAGGTGTGTCATTCCAAAAGCCCACAAAGAAAACCTTCCCCAAGAAGAGATTCCCAACGCTTTTGCATTCCAGAGCCTTGGCCAGTAAACAACATGGTCTGGGAAGATTTGCCTGATGCCCTGACCCAGGTTCTTCCCCAGGAAATGGATTCCTGCCAGCACGTTTTCTCTCCTCACTTAAAAACACACAGAGCACCAAGGGAGGCAGCTGATTCTGTACTCAAGGAAAAGAAACACACACACACACACACAAACAAACACACACACACACACACACACACACACGAATTGAGGGAAACTTCTAACTCCATTTTTCCCACCTTTCGTGTCATGAAGACAAGCCAAAAACCTCACACTTGTCCTGAATTTTGGATTTCAGAGTTAAAGGTACTGAGCCACACACCTTAGGTCCTCTATCCCCAGGGTAGTTCTCCTTAGGGAAGGCATTAACTTAGCCAGTCCTTCCTAACTCAACCTTCTTCTACTCCCCCCTCCTCTTCTCTTTAATTGGCAGACACAGGTCTCAATGGCTTTGGACACATCCCAAACTGAAACTTACCTACAAAGATTATTCGTTAGTTAAGCAGGTCACTAAAATGGGCCGCCACACCTGAGGCTATCTTCCCAGGGAGTGTCATCAGAAAGGCTGGGGCACAGAGTAGTATTTACTGGCATGCAGCATCCAGTGAGGGTGGGCGCCTCTCCCCCTCACCTTTCTTCAACCCTGATTTTCCAGGCCAGCCTTCTCCTCCTCCTCCTCCTCCTCCTCCTCCTCCTCCTCCTCCTCCT
>NW_021604578.1:6049183-6085780 GCF_004785775.1 Grammomys surdaster
TCCTCCTCCTCCTCCTCCTCCTCCTCCTCCTCCTCCTCCTCCTCCTCTTCCTCCTCCTCCTCTTCTTCCTCTTCTTCTTCTTTTTCTTTTTTTGGTTTTTCGAGACAGGGTTTCTCTGTGTAGCCCTGGCTGTCCTGGAACTCACTCTGTAGACCAGACTGGCCTCGAACTCAGAAATCTGCCTGCCTCTACCTCCCAAGTGCTGGGATTAAAGGTGTGTGCCACCACTGCCCGGCCAAGCCAGCCTCTTCAACAGATGAGTCTTTCCATGTTGGGAGGCAGCCCACACCCTACCAATAAATTATGTTTTTTTTGTAGAAGTCAGTATTTTCCCTTTCTTGTTTTGTTTTACTTGCAACCAAAGAACCATTAAAAACAGGACTAGGTGTGATCTTGTGGTCCCCGGTGTTTCTGTTGTTTGTCCCGCGTCCTCGGTAGGAACAGGGACCAACAGGAATCATACCTTCACTCTCCACCTGTAGTGAGGTCACCTGTCTCACTACTAAAGGATTAAATAGCTTCACACTCACTGGCCTCTTTCCTTATTTTTAAAGCTGCAGGCTGTTTTGATATAAACCAGCTAGAAACAGGATTCATTTTCAAATCCCTCCTGTTAGCCATGAAAAAAGGCTTTCGGTATCTACGGTATCTCGAAGCTCGAATCCACCCGGTAGCTCCTTGCATGAAATAACTAGAAAGTAAACCAAGGTGCGTGAATTCCTGGGTTATTTTCAAACCAGAAAAACTTCACCGTTGCCAAGAGTGGCAGGAGTTCCTGAACAGGCCAGCATTCCTCGGTTTCCTTCAAGAGCTGGGACTTTTCTAAACGGAGCTTAAAATGCATTATATTAGAAGAATCCTCTGAATAAGCTTAAAGGGGAAGCCACAACGGAAGCAAGCCAAGTCCCGAAATAAAAGGCAGGAATAGAAAACTAAAAATAACGCACAGGGACCTGAGCCACATCTGCAGGACTCCTTCACATTCCCCGAAGTATTGTACTTTTTTTTTTTTTTTTTGGTTCTGTTTTCAGAGGCATATGCTAATAATTGTTTGGAGAACTAAATAAAACACTATTATTTGTCTTTAAAAATAGTCACCCCTTTGTAGAACTGTGAGCGCTTCTAATGATGTTAACTGAATTTCGACTCGGGGCTATTCACCTTTAATGGTTGGCTTTAATTTTGTTCTGAAGTCAGTTTTCTATTTATTGTAAGTGAAATGTATGGGACACTTTAAATGTTTCAGTCTTGCAGCAATGAATAAATTGAACTTAAAGGAAATAATGAAGTTGGCTTTGATAGTGACACAAATGCCCATCCCATCTGGGGTTTGCTGTAGGGCAGGCGCGGTGGTGGGTATAGAGCGTGTGTAGAGGTTACTGTAACAAGTCATTGTCCACACCTCGCACAGAGGACATGGAGGGAATGAAGGCTGAACAGCCTGAGGTCACCAAGTGTCACAGAGGATTATAGCCCTGACTCACTCTGATGCAAAGCTTCCAACCTGTCTTGCCCTCCTGAAGCACTTTCAGATGTCAATTATCTTCTTTAAAATGTGTTAACTATGTAGTTAGTGCAGAGCTACCGGCAGGATGCTCATTGCTTGCTGGCTCCATCAGTCACAATTACAGCTGGCTTTCTAGGTAAATCCCATACACCGACAGGTGCCACTCTCCTGTGGATAACGCTTCTTCTGCCATTCAGTTCGATGGATTATTCTAAACAGTGACTTTTCTCCAAGAGAAATCATTGGAATAGAATTTAAGAAATTGAGTGTCTTCTCACACTGAACACTGCCCACTTAGAGGTCATTCACAATGGGTGTTTGATGGGCACTTCCAAGTTGTTAATTCCTGTTTTTCCTAGACACAACAAAAACAGGAAATATTTACCAATTCCACAGGTGTCAGGAAATACTTTAAAAACCCTGCTGGCCCGAGCCACCTGCTTGAAGCAGATAGCATAGGTACAGAAGGTGGACTGTCATTTTAAAAGTGCACTTTGGTCCAAAGACCTTTATTTGCGCTTTCTGAGGAGCCCCAAGCATGCTTCTGTTGACACAATATCTGCTCCCACAGAAAGCTATAGGGTATGCAGATGTCTTTATGTGAACTGTGAACGCCTTCATTCATTTTGCTTGAAGTTTTCATAGTCCAGTGCCCAGATGATTAAATACATCTAAAAAACTCTTGAAGGATCAAATCTTAATAATCAAAAGTAGAGATAATCTTATTCTTTTTCCCATTTTTTTAAAAAAAACTACCTGTAGACTATTTTAGAAAATACATAAAGATACAAAGAATAAAACAAACATCACTGGTTTCTTGACTGATCCATGCACGTATTTTTGCACAACGTTTAGGGTTACTATATGACATGATAATATGAACGTTGTCAACAAGTATACAACAGCAAGACTCTTGGCTTCTCTTTGTTTGTTTGCTTGCTTGCTTGCTTTAGATAGAGTGTTACTCTGTAGCTCTTACCAACCTCAAACTTGTGACCATCCTCCTGACTTAGCCCACCAAGGGCCATGATAACAGCTGTGCACCACCACCTTCAGCTCATTAGTGGTACCCTTCAGCAGACTCCACTGAATTGTCTCATTGAAATCACCATCTATGTTTACCGTCATTTCTCACTGATAATCCTGCACGTCAAATGTCAGCTCTCACTTACTGAGTGGGGAGGACAGAAAGAAACAAACTGCTACTAAGTGGCCATCTTGCCACTTGGCTTATTGCCTTCCAACCTTCCCAGACAGCTTTCACACCATTCAGACAGGCCTCCATCACCTCTCCTCCAATTCCCTGAGACCATTTCAGTTCAGCTGTTTCTATGGGGGACATATCACATGACTGGTCATTCTTCCCCAATGTCTTTCTTTCCATAAGAATATATCATCTTACAGCTTCCTGAGTCTTCGCCTTCCTCCTACATCCTCTTTGATTATCTCCTTCTGTTCTTACAAAGGCCCCAAGCATCTTTCTTATCATCTGCTTGTTTACTTTCGGAGACATTGCTCAAACTTGAGATCCTCCTGCCTTAGCCTCTTTAAACCCCTAAAGTTTAAAATTACTTGGACATTTTTTACCCCCTTTTAAAAAACAGTAAACCAAACAAACAAAACACTCCACAGGTTTTAAAATTGGGCATACCTTGCCAGGAGGAGTGGTTCATGCATGCTTTTAGTCTCAGCATGTGAGAGGCAGAGGCAGGAGGATCTCTGTGGGTTGAAGGCCAGCCTAGTCAACATAGAGAGTCCCAGGACAGGCAGAGCTGCGTAGTGAGACCCTGCTTAGGAAACAAAACACAACAATTAGGTATACCAACTGCTTAGAAAATAGTGACCAATTCATGATTGGCTTGAGTTATAATTTATTTCATTTCTAAGCATCTAAATGTTCCTATCTCAGCCATTCTCAAACTACAGTTTCTAGAATTTTGAATTACCTAAGTGATTGAAATGGGCCATACCTTAAATCCTACTGAATCAGCAACATGTGGTCTACTGAAGGCCCCAGAAGATTCCAGAGATGCTAGCTTTTGAGAGTCATTACTCTATGCTTAAAATTACTTGGACGTTTCACCCTCTTTTTAAAAATAGTAAACCAAACAAACAAACAAAAAAAATCTCTACAGATTTTAAAATTCTCTTTTTAAAAATAGTAAACCAAACAAGCAAAAAAAAAAAAAGCTCTACAGATTTTTAATTTGGGTATACCTTGCCAGGAAGAGTGGTTCTTTATGTAATACACCCTTTTTAAGTGGGGTATTAGGTAAATGATTAGGGTGACTAAAAAGGAGGTAGCTATGTGCCATTGGATTGCATTTGTGGATCCGCTACCACCATCTACATGGCTATCTAAAAGGAAGAATAAAACAGAGCAGAAACAGAAACCTTCCCAAATTGCCTCTTATTAGAAGTGATAATCTAGTCAGGCTAACAACAGCACTGTCCTAAAGTTATTGCTTGCACTGGCAAGGATCTCAGGGTCTGGGAGGTAAGGCCTGGATTCCATGAATCCGAAGATTTCAGAAACCCTTCTATCAGAACTAGTCAAAAGATTACAGAGCAACTTAGGGTTCATGAATTCTAGCATAGGGGGTAAAGGTCATGACTCTGGGACCTTTGTAATTGTGGCTGAAGATAGAGTTGACAAATCCATTCTTACTTGATTTTATTTTCTCTGGTCACACTGAAGGTTCTCAACTCCAGGTTTAGATTTCAAGCTGAAAGTCGCCTGAGTCACTTCACTCCCTAAGGGAGTATTGTGGAACTTTGCTGACAGGGGAGACAGCATAGGTTTTCACTTTTTAAATGTAAACTTAGTAAGACTAAAAATATCTTTTTAAAATGTAACTTTGTTTCTAACTGACATCTAATTTCCACTACTTAGAAAAACTCAGATAAGTTGGATCTTTAAAATATACATATATCTCCGTTCTAACGAATCAGCAGACTTCAAATGCTTCTGTAATGCAAGGCTGAGTCTTCCGTGCCATTCTCGGGTGCGATCCTCACAACCTTCAGAGTGGAGGTTTCTTTCTTCTTCCAGGAGTACTGTCATAGTCAGGGTTTGTATTCCTGCACAAACGTCATGACAAAGAAGCAAGTTGGGGAGGAAAGGGTTTATTCAGCTTATACTTCCACATTGCTGTTCATCACCAAAGGAAGTCAGGACTGGAACTCAAGCAGGTCAGGAAGCAGGAGCTGATGCAGAGGCCATAGAGGGATGTTACTTACTGGCTTGCTTCCCCTGGCTTGCTCAGCTTGCTTTCTTATAGAACCTAAGACTACTAGCCCAGGGATGGCACCACCCATAGTGGGCCCTCCCACCCTTGATCACTAATTGAGAAAACGCCTTACAGCTGGATCTCATAGAGGCATTTCCTCAAGGGAGACTCCTTTTTCTGTGATAACTCCAGTTTTTGTCAAGTTGACACACAAAACCAGCCAGTACAGGTACAGAAAGCTCTGCCTTTGTCCTCATTTTAAAAGGCACGACTACTTTGGAAAACATTGGGAAATAAATGAAAATAAAACACTAAGTTAATTATAAGTAAGAACACCAGCAGACATATGAATGACCTTCAGTCAGTTAACAAACAAATGGGACAATTATTTGGGATTTTCTCAGTGAACATAGAACCAGCTGTAGTGGCTGTTTCATGGAAAATTTTCTACCTTCCAAGAAGGAACAAAAAACAAAACAAGGCTATCTATTATTATCAACAATAGTGAAAGAATCATCACTTAACAACCTTGATAATACTGGTATAGCTATATTCTACATCATACACTACATATTATATAGCTAACTTATCATACCAAAATGTGGATTTTGTTTATCTTGAATTAAAAGGGAGACAGACAGAAAAACATAAGTTTAAGAGGAAAAAAAAGAGATGAATAAAACTATAAAAATATCTGCATATAGCCAACCATTGGACTGAGTGTGGGGTCCCTGATGAAGGAGTTGGAGAAGGGACTGAAGGAGTTGAAGGGGTTTGTAGCCCCATGTGGGGAGCAACAGTGTCAACCAGCCAGACTCCCTGGAACTCCCGGGGAGTGGACCACCAACCAAAGAGTACACATGGAGGGACCCATGACTCTGACCCCGTATGTGGCAGGGGATGGCCTTGTTGGACATCAGTGGGAGGAGCAGCCCTTTGGTCTGTGGGGGTTCAATGCCCCTGTGTAGGAGAATGCCAGGGCAGGAAGGCAGGAGTGGGTGGGTGGGGGCACCCTCATAGAGGCAGGAGGAGGGGGATGGAATAGGAGGTTTCCAGAGGGGAGATCTGGAAAGGGGATAACATTTGAAATGTAAATAAGGAAAATATCCAATAAAAGAAAAAATGTATGTATATATATATATATATGTATATATATATATATATATATACATATATATATATATATATACCCACTTTTCAGGAGGGTCCCTCGTGTTAGTACAGAAATGCATCTGCAGCATAAAATTCAGTCAAAGGACTTGTCCTCTAATGTGAGTTAGCTCTCCTATTGATAGAGTAAAATTTAAAAGAAGACCAGTCAGCATAGAACAGTTGTGTCATTTTTATTGAACAATAATACACTGTTTTTTCAAACAAAACCTAACAGCTGGTTGTGCTTACATTCAAGGATCCTCCCACAAGTACATTCACAACTCTGCTGGCAAAGTTTGAGAATAAACTAAAAGTAAATAAGGAAATACTTCTTAAATAAGTTCTTCATTCCAAATAAAATACTCTGCAAATACCTCCCAGCTTCGGCAGTACAACAGTTCTTCGTGTGCTAAGGTACTCTGGGTGGAATCCCAGTTCCATTCATCAATCAAGTTTGAAAGAATAAAAATGAAAATAAACTATACCCTAAAGCTGACTCATTTCCTAATGAAAATTAACTTTCCTGTCTCAAACTGTCTAAAAAGGTATTTCCTGATTTAAATTTAAAATTCACTGGAGATATAGCATTTTTAAATTTTTTCAACATTTTATAAACCTAGAGTAAGTACATTTTTATTACTATTAGTGCAATTGTTAATAACACATTTTCCATATGTGAGTGTTTGAGAACCCATGTTAAACAAACAACATTCGGGTAATTTCTCTAAGATGGAGAGACATATGGGTGCTGGAGAAACATTTAAAGTATGAGATTTGTTTATAAAAATACATAAATATTCACCTTCACCCTGTTCTGTCCCTCAGGAGGCAAACTAATTCCTAGAACTGTCTCAAGGCGCACAGTGTTTAAACTGGTGATGGGAAACAATGGAAATACATATACATATACATATACATATACATATTCATTCATCCCTCTGTTCACCTCCCCTACCTGCCCCTACTCCCATCGGATACAAGTAGCTGTAATAATAGCATTTCCATTCAAAGCAGTTGTTTAGACACCCAAAAGCTTCCAATATCTCAGTTCCTTCAAGGCTTTTCTGGTCTTGTTTTATTTCCTCCAATTAAAACAAAATAATAAATTTTAAGCTACTATGAGGAGGAGCCAAATATTATAACCCCTACTTTCACGACCACCCCCAGCATCTCTTACTTCTAACTCCTCTTCAACATGTATCTCAATAAGAATGTGCACCCAAGTCAAACGAACCCACAGTTCCTTCAGCTTTGATTGGATTACTCATAGACAGTAATTACTCAACTGCATATCAAGTTCCTTGGTGATTCCACACAAGAGCACACACACTCACACACACACACACTCATACACACACTCACATACACACATACATACACTTAACAGATCTATATAAATTTAAATATTTAACAAATCTCTAAAAGTGTTCACTCATATGTGTTTTATGGGTTGTATATAGCCTACATTTTTTTTTTTTTGCTGAATCACACTTGATCTCCATAAATTACATGTCCACAGTCTATGTTCTAGACGGTTCTTAAAATGTTGGCTGAACGTTGGTCACTAAAGGGGAGCCTTTTCTTGGCAAATTCAGCCAGGCTCAGCGTGGATTCAACCACTTCATCACAGAGGGCCGGGCAGCATTCCCTTCTCCAATCTCTTCTCTCACAGCATTGCCATCTCCAGATGCCGCGTCACGCTCTGAAATTAGAAGGCACACAAATCATGCCCAAACATCCGTAAGTTAAAGATCAAGTGTGGATTTGTTTTATTGTGGTTTTGTCCTTTGGTTGAATTTAAAATAAATCTTTGACTCAAAATCTTCTGTTCACGTGACTGAACAGCTCTGAGCCACTCTTCCAGCCAGGATAACGCCCTCACATCATTTCTCTGTGTTCATCTACCATCGCGTCCCCTTATGGTCCACATGAAGCCCACCCCTCCCGGACGTTATCTCACTCCATCCCTAAAATTCCAGCTTAATAAAAGCAGGACTTCTTTCATTTGCTGACTCTTCCACTTGCTTTCTTAATTCCTCAGCATGGACAACAACGTTTGGAAGATGATAGGTGCTCAACACATACTCAGTAAATGATCAGATGCTGAAAAAGGAGATCTCTGAAAAGAATTGTATATTAAATTCGTGAAAGATGAATTCACTTCTTGGTATCGCTCCAGAAGGCAGCTATCTTTTCTAAAGGTTAGATCTTGTTCTTCATATGGGAAAGGCTTATAAGATTCAGAATGTTGATTTTAGAGTGAAATCTTCTCCTAAGAGGAGTCAGACATACTTGTGTTCACAGTGCACATCATGAAATACAATGGAGCAAGGTTAGTGTGGTCGAGGCAGACAAATGGATATGGGGCATTCCTAGCTTGAGAAAATGGGACTCGTGCATTTCCATTCTTGGACACTGGCTGCCAAAGAAGGAATAACATTTAAAACTGAGATGGATAGGATCAGGAATCCCAAGAAAACAACAGCTAGCAGCAGGTAGCAATTTGAAGAGGATCCTATGCAGTTGGGAGAACCTAGGATGGTGGACTGGGAGGTATTTAATCTGTTCTCAAAGGGTGGTCTCAGATGGGTTTGTGAGATGCTCCTGTGAAGCCTGTGGCAAGACTGAGGAGCCATGCTCTTCCCTGTAGACTCTGGCATACAGAGGCGAATGCTAGGTAGACAAGACACAGCCAAACAGGGTAGCCTGTTCATATTTTTCAGACATTCTTCCCTCTCTTGAGAACCTGAGGTTCACTAAGATTGCCTGAATAAAAGATTTTTAAATATGGATTCAAAAGAAAAGAAAGTCAACCAATTTCCTCTTACATTTCTAGTAAGAATCTCCATTCCTACTTTCAATATAAATATTTTTTGTGTAGCTTGGGATATAATGACCATCCAGTAATACTTAGCCTTCTAGAATTTTTATACAGTAGCCAAGACATCAGCATCACTTGCAAGCAAACTAAACAGAATGGCAAACTGGTATGAATGAGGCTGCATTGTCCATGGGTCATAGCAGGAGGGACTTAGGTATGTCAATCAAGAGTCCCCATCAGGGAGACAGTTGCAAGCAGCCATCATCCTCTCAGACATTCCATCCCAGGTACCATCAAAGGGTCACAATGATGTGACAGAGATGTAGTTTGATAGTAGAGCACTCATCCAGTGTACACAATGCCTTGGCCTTGGTCTCTAAGACCACAAAAATCAACCAACCAAAACAAAGCCAACAAAGATGTGCAGTACAGTTAAATGCTGCCCTTCCAAAATACTTAGGTGGAAACTTCAATGACAGGAGGTTCAAAGGATATTTCTTCATAGCTCTTTTTAACCACGGTCTTAAGAGAGCAAAACAAGTGTTGGAAGTGATGGCACATGTCTAAGTCAGAAGGGAGAGACATATATTGCTGTGAGTTTGAGTCCAGCCTGCTCTACACAGTAAGTTCCAGGACAACTAAGGTTACATAGTGAGACTCTTTGACTCCATTTTTATTTTTTTATTTATTTTTACTTTTTCTTTGACTTTAGGATTTAGGTTTAGTTATCAGTATGAACATATATACAAATCGTGTAGCTCAAAAAGCCTTGTTCACAGAAGACTTGACCTTCTCATGGTATGCGCACGCTGGAAACCAGACCTCATTCATACATAACTAAAGATTAGTGATACAAACTACAGCGTGGCATGTCTGACTCTATTTTTAAAAAGAAAAAGAAAGGATAAAGGAAGCTGAAAATGCTTGAGGCTGCAAGACAAATTGAGAAAATAGATCTCAAATCTCTTTTGTGAACAATTGCTTCAGGGCACTCCCAGATCTGAGAGAGGGAGGGAGGGAGAGAGAGAGAAAGAGAGAGAGAGAGAGAGAGAGAGAGAGAGAGAGAGAGAGAGAGAGAGAGAGAGAGAGATGGTTTCCATTTATAGTTTCCAGGTACTGGGAAGACCGTGAGGAAGAGGGAAACCAGTGAGTCCTGGGCTAATCAGAAAGTTCTAGAACTAGCTAGAGGCAATGGATGTACTAGATGCGCTGATGACCCTAAAGGGACTTGTGTTCATGTGTTATATGAAACTCACATAAAACCTATTCATGTCTTAAATTCTCCACCTTTTGTTTTGTCAACAACTACAAAGATAGGTCACATGATTTAATCTGTTCATAGTGTCCCAATTTCCAGACTCAATGTCCATGAAACTATTCATCTAGTAAGTTACAATTTGATGTATAAGACCACAGTCATACTTAAAACTATGAATTGACTTAAAAGCACAATATCCAAAGATGCAAAGGAGCAGAAGCACAATCTAAATAAAATGAATTTGAGTGACAGCTTCCCATCTGGAGGAGGTATCGTTTATTGATATTAATGAACAGTTTTTTCTCCACAGGACTCCTTATAATTGTATGATCATAAACTCTGTCTTTCTATTTGATTGTTAGTTATGAAGGAGGGTTATGTGTACAACCACACAGCCCGGACCTGTCACCCGCATGTAAGCATTGCTACAGTTTTATTATTCCCTGGATCTCACCACAGGGACTAATCCTTACCAGCTCCAAACTCCATAAACCCACAATTATCCCATTACATTGTTTCCATTTGATGAAGAGAAGGAGGGAGGAGGAGGGGAGGGGAGGAAAAGGAGGAGAAGGAGGGACAGGAGGAGGAGAAATGTTCCGTATCTTCTATTCTGGCTCCTAAAGCTGACCCAACAAATACCTCACTGTTCTCTTTCTGTGTGGAGTTGGGAGAGAAAAAGTTTTGTCTAGTGAGTCCGTAAAACAGATCACTAAATCGTTCAAAGAACTTTGCCTATCTTGGTTGAATGCTTTTTGAAACAGCAGATTTGTCCTTGTTAATTCATTAAAATACTATAAACTTTATGAGACTCCACAGTATCCTCAGAATTATCAATGAGCTTTGTTTTGAAAATAGCAAAAGCTACCAAACTCAAGGACCGCCGGTCTTTCTCCTGAGGAAGACAGGCTCATTTAGACCGGCATCATATTCTACTCTGAGAGTAGAATACTCTTTAGAGTGATTCAAACTGAGACCAAGGTCACCACTTAGCTTACCCGTGTGGGAGGCAGAGGTCCTGCTGGGCGGCTTAGCTGCTTCATACTGGAAGAAGGGAAAGTCCAGACATCTCCCAGTCACCCTGTCACATATGCCCGACTGGCAATTGCAAGTCTCTTTGCATTCCATCCCGAACGTGCCATAGGGACAGTCTGAAGGCAGAGAGAATTGTTAAGCATAGGACTCCATCCTCCCACCCATCCTCTCCGCCCTGGTGATACCCTTAGGATTTGAATCAGTCTCCTGGACATTGACTGGTGAGTGAAAATCACTCCTCACAAACTCCAAGGATTGAAAGTTGAAAGTTGGAGTCATAAATGTAAAACCACATAGGAAGACCAGATAACACCTGCCTCAGGCTTAATTAAGATCATGATTCTAAGGTAAAGTTAGCTACACATAACAAATCTCCTTAGACCAGTCTTTTTTAAAAAAAAAAACTTCCCTCTCTTTCTTTGTCCTTCCTTCCTTTCTTTCTTTCCTTATTTATTTTTTCAGTGTGTGTGTGTGTGTGTGTGTGTGTCTATGTGTAACACACATGTGGAAGCCAGAGCACAACATGCTGAATTGGTTCCTTCCACTGTGAGTTCTGGGGCTCACATTTCAGTTGCCAGGAGTGACAACAGGTGCCTTCCCCCACCGAGGCTTCTTGCCAGTCCTGCCCTTGGACCAGTCTTTATTCCGTTTGTTTTCTGCACAGATGATGACACAGATTCTCACAGGCTTTCTTGGGCACAGGTAAGTGAAGATGGGAAATTAAAGAGACATAAGCATTACCTCCTCAACTAGATCGATGTGTGTAAGTGTGTGATCCATCTATAGTAGATGACAGTTTACTGTTTTAAAGAGCTAAGAGGCCTCGCGGCCCACCTGACCATGAAATCACCAGTCCCCAGTCTGCAAAATTCCTTGTCTCTCAGAACAGCACTAGGCCGTCACTAACTTCCCCAGCTGCTAAGAGTTTCACTAATTGAGCTCTCTGTAAAGAAAGATGCTAAGAGAGCAGGAAACCTCAGGGTGTTCACGCCTGAGGGCTTGCACACCTGCCAACAGCGAGGAGCTCCCTCAGAGCTTACTCCTTCATAATCAGGATTTAATACTTAGACTAAGACATGCTGCAATGAAATAAAGAGGCCTGTCAGTTATTATAAGATTGAGTTTGAGACATAACAGTATCTCAGTAGGGTAACTCAGCAGAATCTGTATGGGACAGTGGTTCTCAACCTGTGGGTCAGAACTGCTTTGGCAACACCCCCTAGCTCCAAAAATATTTACATTACAATTCATAACAGTAGCAAAATTAAGGTTATGGCATAACAAAAAAAATAATTTTATGGTTGGGGATCACCCCAAACATGAGGAACCGTACGTATTAAAGGGTCTCAGCAGTAGGAAGGTTGAGAATCACTGGTAGAAGATGTATTCTTTTGCTACTGTACAATCACTCATGTTGGGAGGCATAGCAGAGTTTTAGCCACCCTGCAGTACACCAAAAGATCATGACGAATGTGTATCAAGTAAGTCTTTAAGGAGACCTAGCACTGTCACTCAAATGATAGAGAAGTCCGATGTTATTCATCCCCCTTGCCCTGGGAAGACAAGTTCTTAAGACAGATTTGGTGAAACTCTGGCAGAAGAGCACAGTGTTAGGATGTGACTGTCTTCAGAGAAGCTCAAAATGGAAATCGTAGCCCACCTCCCAGTTACAGGTCCAAGGTGACCCCTATGATCCTGAGTGCTGATCAGAACATTCCATAGATAAGTCCTGGCTGCCTGATTTGCTAGCAAGCAGCACGGGATCAAGCATCTAAATGTTAAATCCAACCAAACCGAGAAACCCACACATCTGGATATACAAGCCGACATGTACAGTCTTCATGTGGCTGGAGGAGGGAATTCACCTGCAGCCATGGGGATGGGGCTGCAAAAGAGGTGAACACGCCCTATTATTTCCAGCAGCAAGAAAACAGTTCAGAACTGAACTCACCAACTACGCAGAGAAAGCCAGAAAGAGCAATTCAAAATAGATTCTTAATGGCATAGTTCACTAACCGCTGGCTCACAGCTGGATGCTTTACCCCGTGCACTGTCCATTCATAACCACATTTACAAAGGTGTTTTTATGCCAAAGGAAAATCAGTTCCACCACATGAGCTCTCTCGCTGCTTCATAGGACAGGACTGCATTAACCACTTCCTCCCTAATTTCCTTATGTGAGGTGCTTTTTTTCTTGGCAGATAAACCCTGTAATTTCCAGAAAATACAAAGCCTATTCAGTTGAAAGAAACATGTGTATGTGTGTTCAGCAAAGAAAATAGTTCCTTACTAGATTACCTCTTGTTGGTCTTAATCAAAAATTAATCTATGCAAAGAATAAAATCTCCAAAATTTTTCTAGAATTTACTTCTGAGCCTTTCCCTGGGTTTAGCAGACTAAAAAAATGACTAATTGGTGAACTGTTTTCTAAAATGAGAATTAATGAGATTATCTTAATTCTAGCTGAATGTCATCCAGGATAGGTTGGAATTGTATTAAGTATGAGTTATTTCTCAGAACTGGGCTTTCCAATTTTGGCAGCTTCTTTGTATTACAACTGGATGCAGGAATGGATACACTGTCTTTTAATCACAGTGGCATACTGTGATGAGATTAAATGGCATGTATGTATGCAGACTTTTAAATAACCGTCTCTTTTATTTTTGTACATTTAAAAATATTAATTTAGTCACTAGGTTTGAAAATAAATTCCACCAATACATCAAAGCATCATTTAGCTCTGGTTTCTGTCTTAATTATCATTTCATTTCTTTTCTTTAAATCTATCAAACAGTCACCTTTTAAGAAAAAACAAACAGACTTTCAGGTTACTATTATTTCTGCTTGTCTTACAACATCTGCTACTTTCTGCCCAACTGAAACATTTTAAAAGTAAAACTAGGTTTTAGTTTATACTTCAGGGGACCCTCTTGCAAGAACATGAGTTATTCTGTTGGCCGACTTAAGCCCACCTTATGCCATAAAGCACATTAGTGTTCATCAGAAATACTTGAGCCTGAGTAAGGCACTCCTCCCCGGTGAACTCTTTCAAGATCAAAGGCTGGTGAAATCTGGGGGCTTTAAGAGGTTATCTCAGGAGGACCTCTGTAATCATTAGCTTTCAGAGGAACAGACACCTAAACTATTTGTAACAGGCTACCTGTCAAGTTTCTAAAGCCTCTCAGAAAAAGAAGGCATACAAGCTACCACTGCAACTTTCCTTCTCAAATCTGAATGCATGCAGTGAACGGGATGCTGCAGCCCTTGTGATTCCTGCACGCTGCTTTCCAAACCTCCCTGTAGATATCCTTTTCTCTCTATCAAACACACCACCTGCATCCAGGAATCCTCCCTAACTAGTTCAGAGGAAGGAACGCACCTCCCCAGGCTGACTAAATACCCTCTGGGAGCCCTGCACAGTGGGAAGCAAGGAGTTGCTCTTTACCTTTGCAGATACCAAACTCGTCACCAAAATCATCCTCCTCGCTGTAAAAGTGACACTTCAGCCCCGGACCACACTTGACCCCGTCCATGCCTGACACTGTACGGTAGCAGGTTTCTCCAGGCCCCGCGGCGCACACCTGGCAGCAGCCACAATCATCCAGCACTGTCCTCTTGCAACGCAGGCTGCTTCTGCACTCAGTGTTGTCACAATGCTCCGGGCAATCCACCGCATACTTGGCGCTCCAGGCCATGCCCAGGTGCAGAGGTACCAGGAGTGTGGTCAGCAGCAAGAGGCTCTTCATGTCTCGCAGCTGGCTCCTGCTCAGCTCCCTGCCGTCGTGGTCTATGCTGGCGGGAAGCAGCCGTCCAAAGTAGTAGCTGAGCTTCTGCCTACACGTTTATGAGTTTTATACACTGTGTTGCCCGCATGCTTCCCCGTCATCAATTTCCTCAACCCAGCAGCAGCGCTGTGCTCTTGCCAGCCTCTCTTGTTTTAGTTTATGAAATCCAGGATGAAGGCTGGATTAACACGCCGCTGCCATCCAGGAATTGAAAAGCCCAAGGTGATGTCATCTGTTATGTTTAGATGGTTGTTTTGCATGAGGGCTGAAAAACTCTGCTCACATCCGTCTCAAGGACTCAAGGACATCTGAGAAGGGGGAATAACGAAGATTGCAGAGCATAGCCCCCTTCTGCACAGGAATTGCTCTGACACCAACGTAACTCTTTAGGATGTAGCTTTGTCTTAGAGTCCCTTAGCACCGAGGAGACTGATACAGACATGATTCAACAAGCGTCTAACAAGTAAACAACAACAAACACAACAACAACAACAACAAGCATTTGGCATTTTTCGTCAATAAACAGCCACAATATCATTCGGAAGAAGAAATCATTATGTTGAGCTTTTTCAAGACTTAAAAGAAGGAAAATATTTGGATAAAGGCCTTTTAAAGACTTCCTCCTTCCTCACACAGTCCTCCTGGGTTATTTCTTAAAGTAATTTATGCTTTCCATGTTCCAGTCCATCCTTGCTGTCGCTGTCTTTAGTCAGACATGTTGCAGCTAATCATTTTCTTTAATCAGTCTCTTTGAGAGAGAGAGAGAGAGAGAGAGAGAGAGAGAGAGAGAGAGAGAGAGAGAGAGAGAGAGATAAGGTTGTCCTGGCATTGTTTCTGAATTACTCAGTTCTGGAAAAACTTATCAGTTGGACTGCTCCTGACCCAAACCCCCCTGAGGAGAAGGCTCATCCATCACTGAGTCTGTGTGTCCAATGACTGCATCCATCCGGTCCTTCCTTTCACCTCTTGGCATCTATCAGAGCTCTTGCTTCGAACTTCCCAAACAAGGCAGTAAGCCCAAAGAAACAAGTGAGCCAGCAGGGAAATCGGAACACAGTTCCAGAAAGGCAAGTCATGGGGAAGAGAAAACATGACCCACCAGGAAACAAGCTCTTAATGCTGTGGAGGGACACAGAGTGCGGCCCCACCAAGGAAAACAATCGTCCTCTTAAAGTGTTGGCTGGCCCAGGACCTTGTGTAGCCAGGCTTGTGCAATGAGGGAGTTCTAGATGTCAGAGAAGACAGGGAAGTCCTCACACGGACTAGATACTCCACTTAAAACTCCCAACCCAATTTGTCAACATAAAGTCACTACCGCTTGGTAAAGAAATGACCCAGTGAAGTGGGTAACTCCTGTCTGTCCCAGACTGACTGTGGAGCATTCACAGAACTCCTCGTCCTCTGTTGAGAGCTCATGGTGTTAGAGTGTTTGACCTCTGAAAGTCTTGAGGCCTCTAAAGGCTGAGGCGTCCAAGCCACTGGATGTGACATGGTCTTTGCTAGGATACATGTAGGGGAAGTGGGAAATGAAGGGAAGACATTAAGCCCTCAATTTTTCCCCAAATTTCATGACACTCTAACTTGAAAGGCTCTGTACTCATCTCTCTAGGAGCAAACACGCACTTAGCAGGTGGCACCTTCATCATTTGTGACAGTTGTAAGGTCTACTGAGTCCATAGCATGTGCCTAGTGCTGTTCTTTGTGGATATATTAATTATATAAAATCATTCATTATGTAATTAATTACACAAAGTAATCCATTTTGACATTCCCATATATGTGATATATTTTGATCGTATTAAGTCCTTTGATTGCCCAATCTTTTAAAAAATATTTTTATTAATTCACCCCTCATTTCTCCCTGTAACTCCTCTTGAATCCACCCCTCACCTACCCAGTGCCTCCCAAGCTCTGTTTTGTTGTTGTTTTGTTTTTAGCAAGCCCCTGACCCTACTTGTGCTTCCCATATATTCATAGGTATGGGACCGTTTCCTGGACTCCGGACAACTTACCAGGGTCCACATCCTTAAAGAAAACTAAGCCTCATTCCACAAGAAGCTAGAAATTGTCAATAGCTCCTCAGCTACAGGAGTAGGGGGAGGGACTCATGAGCCTGCCCTCCCTCCACACTGTAATATTGGCTGGCTTGATCTTCTACAGGCAACCATTGCTGCCGTGACTCCAAGTGCAGTGGTCCTGTCATGTCCAAAAGACACTGTCTCTCTCCAATGCTCCCAGACCCCGGACACTTACAACCATTGTGTTCCCTCTTTCACAGAGGTCCCTGAACTTTGGGGGCAGGGATGTGGTACAGAAACCCCGTTTGTGGGTGGGCACTTCATACCTACCCTCTGTTCTTTTACTGTTTGTGAGTTTCCGCATTAACCACTGTTCACCACACTAAGGGAATCTCTGCCAAGGTCTGAGTGGTTGTGAATCTATGTATTCTTTTTTGCTTTTTCCTCCTTTCAGTCTCCCCTTTCCATTCCCAGATACCCAACGCTAATAGTCTTCCACTTGCTTTCACGTCTTTGTTCCTACATTTCACATATCAGGGAAAATAAAGATTTGTCTTCAGGAAACTGTCAAAGTGCTGTTCTTATTTTTTTTTAACTCCCACGAGACCCTCCCCTCCAATATCACGAAGCTGATTCTATTATTGTGTCTCACTTTTTTTTTAAATGAAAAAACAGAATCAAAAAGAGATTTAAGAATTTGCTCATGACCTCTGTGAATTGAATAAGTATGGCCCCCCATAGATTCATGTGTTTGAATGGTTGGCCATAAAGAGTGGCTCTATTAGAAGGCATGGTCTTGTTGGAGTAGGTGTGACTTGTTCAAAGAAGTGAGTCAGTGTGGGGCCAGGTTTTGAGGTTGTATATGCTCAAGCTATGCCCAGTGCGGAACGCAGTATCTCCTTGTTGTCAGCAGATCAAGATGTAAAACTCTCAGCTCTTCCAGCACCATGTCTTTCTGCATGCTGTCATGCTTCCCACTGTGATGATGACAGACTAAACCTCTGAACTGTAAGCCAGCCCCGATTCAATGTTTTCCATTAAATGAGTTGCCATGGTCACGAATCTCTTCACAGCAATAGAAACCCTAATTATGACAACTATCACACTGTCTGAGGTTGACTAGAATTGTCTCAGTCTAAGGTCAGAGCCATCCCACTGTTCATTGCAACTCAATTACAAGGCAGTGGACAATGATGCCAGTTGTATGGTTCATGATTTAAGCTGTTTCCTGTCCCGATATTGTTGAACATCACCTTCTGAGAAGTGGTTAATTGGGAGTGTGGCAAATTATGCTCAATCTTTATAAAAAAATCTTACTTATGGGACAAACACCAAGCTAAGCACATTACACAGGTTCTCATATATAATCTTCAAAACAACATAAGAACTATTATAGGTATTATTCATACATCCATCCTAAAGAGGAGAAAATAGACGCCTAGAGAGGTTTAGTAACTGTTCTAACATCACATAGTAAATAATTTAACGTAGGACTTCAGCCATGAGACTACAACTCTGGTGAACAGACTATGGACTCCAAAATCAAATACATATAGGTAACAAGTGACCCAGGTGGGTGAAGTACTGAACTCAGCCAGAATAAGTTCCAAAATGGACTTTTATCACTTGAAAATCAAATATACCACAAATACTTTCCACTATGCAGGATGAATAAAGAGTCACATGATACCACATATGGTAAATGCACTAGACAGAGAGAAAGTGTACATTAAGGGTGCCAAATCTATATCACTAAACCTAACACAGTCCACGGAAGACTGCAGAAAATAGGATGGACAGAGTTTATGGATGACACTCTCTCAAGGGATTAATAGCTAACAATTTATTTGGGGAGATGCATCACCACTTCCTTCTAGGATTCCACTATACCCCTTTGTCCCAGTAATCCTGATGAATTTTTTTTTATGTCTAACTTCTCCCACTTTTCAAGTACGAAAATTATCAATGAACACAAAGGCGACTAGGAGATCATTAGTCAAGATGCCAGCTTTAATCTTCAGCCAGCAAAGAAAAATTAGGGCAAACACAAGACTGTTGTTGGGTGTCTAAGGTCTGCCTGGCTGACTAAGTTTGTAGTGGAGTTTGCCACATCCCACTCTGCTTTGCCTGTATGCCATTTAGCTGTCAAAGAGTAAGAAAGGACATACTCTCACTGCTCTAAAAATGTGGGTTCAGGTTCCAATGTGTCAGTCCAAATCACCTCTGGATCCCAGGTTATAGGAAGCAGTCTGCCAGAAGTAAACCGAGAAATGATCTGACTGGAGAGCGTCTCAGCCCAGGACATCCTGTACACGTTGAGAGTCACTGTGATTCTTTCCTTGAACCCATGGTGCTAGCCAAGAAAATAAGTTGATGGAGTGTGCACTGATAATCTGTGTTTTATTTTACATGATTGCTTGTAATAAAATACCAAGGATTTATTTCTGGAGTAGCAAACTCCTAGTGGGAATTGTCCTGTGTGGCTTCCAAACTCAAAGAGATAGTTCATGGTCAAGTCCAATGTACCCTCATAATAAACTATCTCTACTGGATAGTGTTGATTTGATTTATATTACAAAGGCAAACTTAAAGGAAAATGTTGCCAAGGAGAAAGTGGAAATACTCAGAAGTAGATTTTAGGGATATTAGAATTGGTTTTAATTTTTTTTTATGTGTAGAGAGGGGCATCTGAAAGTCTCCCTGACTTGATACCAGCTATAACATTTCTGCAAGTGCCTAGTACAAGGCCTAGAGCATACCAGAACCTACTAAATAGGAAAACACAGACATCTATTTCACCCCTTTCCATTTTATTCTATGCAAAGTGAGGACTAGGTTCTTGAGCAGGCTAAACTGATCTACAGAACAAAGCTGCTCCCTCAAACAGGAAGGAGAGAGGGGCTTCAATAAAGAAGCCATTGGGGCTTAAATGGAGTCAGACTAGATTGTAATCCAATCGTGTCAGCTCTTGTGTAACTTACTTTACCTTTTCCTCTTGGCTTCCAGCCTTGGAAGTGCATGCGAACTCTCATGAAGCACACCTACCAAACAACTGAGAATCATAGTGACCACTGTTCAGCTGTCTACGTCAAAGGCATGGGAGCTTATAGATTCTAGAAATATCTTAGGTACTACCAAATTGTGTGATCGGAAGCAAGTCACATGCCAGATGATTTAGACCTCACTTCACTTCTCCAACAATGAGCTAAGAAGACTAAACAGAACAGGAGCCGTGAAAATGTATGACTGTCATTAACAAGAGTCTAGTTTCTGAGGATTTGCTTTATTCTTTTTGGGTGATTGTCTGCATGTGCATGTATGTGTCTACATGTGCTGTGTGTAGGAGTTTATGTGTACACAGGTGCACTTGTATGCAAATGCATATAAAGATCAGATGACAACTTCAGTTACCATACCTCAGGACTGCCCACCTTATGTTTTGAGATGAGGTCTCCTACTGGATGGGCTGGCTAGCCTGTGAGCCACCAAGAATTTTATGTCTCCAATCCCCAATGCTGAGATTATAATCATATAACACCATATCCAGATCAAACTGAGGTCCCCATGAATACGTGGTAAGTACTTTACTGACTAAGCTATCTTCCCAGACCAAGTTTTGCTTCATTCATCGAAAGTGAACTTATGTTTTGGAGCATATATTTCCCAAAAGATGATGTCTACAGTTACCAGGCTTTGATTTTTGAGAAATGCATTTTTCAAGACTATGCAATTTTCAAATTATTCTCAAGAATGACGTCTGCCTACATAGAAGACCCAAGTGAAGTGAAGCATCTTAATTAGGCTTCTTGCAGGAATGCTGGCTCTTTGATTGGTCCTAATGGGCTGGTCAGCATTGTAGACAGCTGAAGAACCATCACAGTGGCTTAGGACAATCAGCCCTTCAAGAACCATAAGCATGAAAGTCTATGAGTGAACGTGGAAAAATAAGGGTGTTTGTTCTATTGGAGTTAAATATCTGAATGTGGTGGCAAACAGACTTGAGATCCCTGGTTGAGTTTTGTAGTAGGCATTCACTCAACCAGAAATCTCTGGATGCCACGACATTCAGATACGTAACTCCAGTGGAATCTCTGGAAATAGCAAAGAAATCATGCTGTTGGTTTTTTGACTCCAGAACAATCTAGAAACTTAACTTTTCTCACAAGGTCAGAGTACATTAGAGTCACATGGTCTAGACCCAAAAAGAACTATAACTGTTCAAAACACCTCTCTTTGTTCCCAATTCTAACAGATTCTAATCTAAAGAGTTAGGGTAAGTTTCTCCAGTAACTAGTTCTTTGACTTTGAGTGTTAAGTTCTTTCTCAGTGGTAAAATACCCGAGAAAATCAACTTAAAAGAGGAAAGATTGCTTTGACTCATGGTTTCAGACCCTAGCAATTTGGCTGTGCTGTTCCTGACCTATGGTGAGTCAGAACATGATGACAATGAGCACATGGTGAGACAGAGATGTTCGCCCCTTGACAGCAAGGAAGCAAAAGATAGAGATGTCAAGAGCAAAATACACAATTCAAGAGCAAAGCTTACTTTCTCCAAGTAGGTCTGACCTTTCAAGTTTCTACAACTTTCCAATATCTCATTTACCTATGGGGAGAGTCAGAGTCACCAAGCCCCCTCACTTCCCAAAAGTTACAACTTTGAGTACTGCTACAGTAGGGAGCAAATATTCAACACAGCTTTTGAGGGACAGATGTGATCCAGTCCTTGATGTATCTGGGTTTATCTTATAGGAGATTCCAGTCAGATAGTGACCCTGCACATTCAAATATGGATCTACATTCAGAAACTACAAATGCTGCTCTAACACACAGAAAAGGAGTGACGTGAACAGTCATGTATCTTTGAATGGCTATGTGGCTCTGACCTTAGATACCCAAGTCCAAGTGTCAGTCCTTCACCAGTCATAGGACATCAGCCAACCTTGCTGACAGACATGAAGTCTCTCTCCTTTTTCTCAGTAAAGCATAAGAAATAGGAACACCTCCCCTTTCACAAAGAGATAATGTGAGGATAAAGGGAAAGAGTAAAACCAGAGTTCAACTCTAATATATTATATTTTTCTTACAAAACAAATGGTATCATGGAAGGCAGTGAGCCAATGACCATCACTTCCAGGCCCCATTCATTACTCAGTTTATCTCAGTCTCTGCAAGTTCACACCCTCATCCAAGAGCTCACTGAAGACCACAGTGACCTGTTCAGAATTCTCCCTCAGGAAGACTCAACCACCTTGCCTTTCTCACCTCGTTCAAACACAGCATGATGGGACAGCTCATCCAACTCCTGTCTTAGTTGAAGAGAGTTTGTTTTGTTTTCTTTTTAATACCATCGTTTTCCTAAATGACTGAAGCGTTAATTTAGGCTTTGGAAGTCAGCTAAACATTAGAACCATCTAACACCAGAAAACACAGCTGTAATGAGTCCCATTAGAGGCTGCTACTAAGATGTTTGGAATTTTTGCTAGGAATTTTGGAAAGACTGAGATTTCTGATTAACACAAGCATCATAGGAAACAGTTGGGCTATTTTGTCACTCTAATAATGTGGCACTTCCTTTGCTCAACCTTGAACTGACCCCTTTACAGTATAGTAAAATATTAATGGGACCACCCTGAGGAGATGCATCAGTTTCTTTTGTGATGAGGGTTTTGGCTTTTTACATGACATGGGCAAAATAAATGATTGATGTAAAACAAAACAAAACACCTGTTAAAAAAAAAAAAAGGTCCAAAGCCAATCACTTGAAAAAGAGAAATAAAAATAACATCTAATTTGGATGAACTGGCAGCTTCAGACTCATGCTTTAACCTAATTGTTCCCTTATTCCTGGGATGTCCATGATGAAGGACTAAGGACCACATTGTGACTTTAAAAAAAAAAAAAAGAGGAGGCAGAGGAGGAAAAGATAAAAGGCATTTCTTTCTGTCAGCTGCCATGGTTGTTGTGACGTTTGCAGGACTATAATCTCAAATCCTAGTCAACACAGCACCCAAGGGTGTTCCAGTGCACTGTGTCTCAGCCAGCAGGCTATCCGCATCACAGCAAGCTGGGAAACTCATCAGAAATACCCAAGGATTCCAGTTTGGCATGCCTGCTGTAGGGCTGGGGATTGAAGTTTTTAAATAAATAAACCAATTAATTCTTAGAAACTTAAAACTTTGAGAAACCTCCAAACTAATAATTTTTTTTCAATCCTATTTCTTCATTTTAGGAGGACTAATCCAGGGATCACTCTGGAGATTTCTGACAGAAAAAGCCTGTCTATAAGAGACCCAGTTAGGATTGTAATTATATTATCCTCATGATTTTTTGACATATGTCATTGTCTCTGACACCGATCTTCACACTTTCATTGGCAATATGTGCACCTTTAAAACCTTCAAGCTGGGTGTAAATTCCTCAGAACACAGTCTCAAAGGTACCAATGAAGTTCTCATTTAAGGAGTGCTCTGACTCTATAGCCAGTAGATCATCTACTTTAAACTAAATAAATTAACAGAGACATTAATTCAGAAGGCTCGATATGAATGTTAGTCATCTCAGTTTGAACTGTTGCTAAATTTATGTTTTTTCTCATGAGTCTACAAACATCATGTAAACAATAAAAGAAAATCTATGTCCAAATAAGACAGTGTTTATTTGTTTGTTTGTTTTTTTAAGATCCAGCAATATAAAAGTATTATGTCAGACTCCAATTGGGTGAATATTTTCCTTTATCAACAGACACACAGAATAATAACACACGTCTTAAGTTCAATGAAATACGGTAGTTACTGGCTTGCTTAGTAGTAGAACACATTCCATTTTATCCATCTTTAATCTCCTCTAGAGTATTACATTGTGAAATCTAAGACCTTACTCTTACAAGCAGCCTGAAAACCATCATCCTAACTTGATCTGACTAGAAGTATTTTGGGGTTAAGATGCATGTGCTGTAAAACTCAACTTTAATAGCTCACTCTCAGTTCCAAAGCACGCATGCACATGCCAGCTTATGTCTCTATCAGTAGACCAGGAGCCTGAGGTCCACACCACCATTTCCCAGACAACATGCTGAGCCTGCCTTCCTCTGTAAATATATTTAGGAAGTACTCGCTGAATAAAAAAACAAAACAAAACAAAACAAAAAACAAAAAAACCCAAAACAAAACAAAAAAACAAACAAAAGAAAAAACCAAAAAAACAAAAAAACACCAAACTGCTCTTAGCAGTGAATGGAATCCAGCAGTTCTCAAGGTGGCAAATCAAAATTCGGACTTCTAATGTGGTCTAGTTTAGGAAGCTGTCCTGCAGGAGACCAGCCGTGTCTGGACAGGATTGCCTTGTTGAGTACTGACATTTGCTATTTTTTCTTTTCAATATTAATGCTTTATCTTTTTAATTTAACATGACAAAACCTTAAGGCTATGAGTGATCACCTTCCAGGTTCCCTCCCATTTTCTATACCAAAACCAAAAACAACAACAACAACAAAAAAAGTAGGGTACCTGACTCTGCTGGGGAATACCTGAAGGGAACTTTAAAGAGACTGAAGAGAAAGCCACTGAGTAACACTGTTTGAAAGGGGGATAAGTGGGAGGGGCTCAAAGTATCAAAGTTGTCCATTGGATCCATCTGTGTCCAGAGATAATTCCAATTTCTTTCTCCTTAAAAGACAAAGTTCCTCCAAGGGAGGGTGGTTGAATCTTTCTCAAAGAAGGGAAATAAAATAGATATTGGAGGTGGATGGAGGGAGTGAATTGGATGGAAGATAGGAGGGGGAGGGGGCAGGGAGAGGCAATGTGGTATAGGGAGACCAGTGGGGAAAGAATGGAAATTGGTGAGTGGGGGCGCATCTCTAGGACAGGACAGAGGCCTGGACAGAAAGAGGCTCCAGGGACTCTATGGGGGCAACCCTAGCTGAGACTCCAAGTACCGGGTGACATGGATCTTAAAATGGCTACCTCCTGTAGCCAGACAGGATTCCCAGTGGAGGGATAAAGCTAGCAACCCACCCACAAAACCTTTGACCCAAGTATGTGTCCTACCTACAAGATATGCAGGGACAAAGACACAGTAAAGACAGAGGGTCAACGAATGACTGACCCAAACTGAGACCCTCCCATGGGCCAGAACCAATCTCTGACTCTTAATGATACTCTGTTATGGTGCAGACAGGAGCCTAGCATAACGATACTCTGAGAGGCTCTACCCAGCAGCCAATGGAAACAGATACAAAGACCCACAGCCAAACGTTAGTTGGAGCTCTGGGAGTCTGTAGAAGAGTTGGGAGAACTATTGATGGACCCGTAGAGGACAGGCACTCCACAGGAAGACCAACAGAGTCAACTAACCTGGACCTTGGTGGCTCACAGAGACTGAACCACCAACCAAAGAGACAGCATGGGCTGAACCTAGCCCCCCTCCCCCTGCCCGTATGTTGTAGATGTGCAGCCTTCATGCAGGGTCCCCCAACAACTGGAGTGGGGGCTGTTCCTTAATCTGTTTGCCTGTCTGTAGATATCTTTCCTCCAACTGGGCTGCCTTGCCTAGCCTTTATGGGAGAGGATGAGTCTAGTCCTGCAGTGGCTTTATGTGCTAGAGGAGTGGGTGTGTGGGTGGGTACCTGGGGGGTTGTCCCCTTTCTCAGAGGAGAAGGGGAGAATGAGCCGGATCTGTTGAGGGAGTGCTGAGAGCCTGTCAGCCATTCACTCAATAAGGAGAGCTGGAGACTTCAGAGTAACAAGTGATGCTTTCTTCCATGTACATTCCCACAATGAGTTAGAATAAGAAGATAATAAAAACCTTTAGTACCTGAAGAGAGGGTACAACAAGGGGAAAAGCTGAACCAATGTTATCCTCAGCAATATTCATACTCTAAATTGTCCCAGCTAGAATATATTCAATTCATAAAAATCTGACTTAAGAAAAGGTTCAGGGACTCAACTGACAAAGACACCAGGGCTTTTGTTTGTTTGTTTGTTAATTGATAACTTGAAACTTTAACATTTATCTTTAAAATATATTTAATTTACTTTTAAGTAAAATAAACCATTTACAAATAAAATCATTTATATTTAAAGTAAATATTTTCTAAAGCTCTTAAGTTTTCCTCAATCTTGCTCTGCAGTAGTTACACAACACTTATAAACATAGAGTAAAAACACTGACAGTGTAAGATTCGTTTCCATAGACAACAGTTAGGACATATTGTGGGTCAATGAGTCCGAGTCTCAGCCATTTTGAAGGCCTATAATAAAGTGCTACAGAAAAAAATAAAATAAAGTGCTACAGACTGGGTCTTATAGGCAAAACTTCCTATCACACAGTTCTGGAGGCTGAAGATCCAAGCTCAGGGTGGCTGGGTTTTCATGAGTCTCTCTTCTGGCTTGTCCATTCAATGCCCTCATGTTTCAGTGATACCAAGGACTTCCTCCAGGCCAGATGTCATCCCTCACCCAGCCTTGCAAGTCATCTCTGCTCACCCGTACATAGCCTTTACGTGGCAAATTCCTTCTCTACCACTAAGAGAAGCCACTTCTGTGATAAATATCACAGTTCTTGAAATGCCTAGTTCAGACCTTATGTACCCTAGAAAGTCATGACACAGTATAGCCTTTAGGGGGGAGGGGGAATAGGAAACTTTCAGAGGGTAGCATGAAAACCACAGCCTTCCATGTGCCAGAAAGTTAAAGAGCAGTCGGCACCCCAACTTTCTCGAGGCAACACAGGTTCAGGAATGTTCTCTCCCTCCATCCCATTTCAAACGGACATGCTGAAGTCCACTGCAATGCCACATTACTGCACATTCCTGAAAGCTGACACACTCACTGTCTGTGCTAATTCTCCCTCCCCACTGCACCAAGACCATCGCTCACTCCTCTGCTGAAATTAAAGGGAAACAGAAGCAACTGATTTGTACCAATATAAAATATACATACATCTTGGAGCCAAGACTACCCAGGTGTGAACCCTGAATGCACAGATGTCAACAGCACTGTTTGTATCTGAGCCTAGATCTCCCTGATGCATGAAGGGACACATGAGTGCACCTGTTTCCTCTAGTTGACCTCACGGCTCAGCACCTGGTATGTAGTAACCACTCAAAACATATTGATGACAGTGTAGGCTCTGGCTAGGACTCAGAGAGACTTTCCTGCTGTTCCTTATAAGCTCACGATTCTTGGTGTCGTTAAGGCACCAAAGTGGATGGATGTTGAGAAACAAAGAGGAAGTAAGAGAAGGTCCTTGGATGTGACAGATGCTTAGGCTGTGTCCTCATCCACTAAACCTTTATAGTAAGTTTGCTGGGGGTAGAAGAGAGTGGACAGAGCTCAGTCTACACAATAAAAATTCAGTGTTATCTCAAACCACTGTGATGGTTTATTTTAATAGACTCAGCCATATATATATATATATATATATATATATATATATATATATATATATATATATGAATATTGAAACTTCCATACATTACATATACATATACACATGTATGGAAGTTTCAGTATTGGTCCAGGGTTTAGGGGGTTGGGGCGACTACAAAAGCCAGCTGAGAGCCTGAAGGCCGGGAGTGGGCTTTATTTGTAACACCCCAACAGTTTCCAAGGGAATGAAATAACAAGAGCTTGTGTGAGATGAGTCACACAGATTCACAGGATCAGAGAAGTCACCAGGGATCAAAGGACCGATGAGCCTTCCAGCTCACTGCCCCTCAGAAACGAAAAGTCTCATTTCACGGAGCTTTCTCTAATCTGTCCTAACTAATTTTTCAAGGACCGAGTCAAGAAGAAGGCTCAACAGGAGACTTAGTTGCTATAGCCACTTGGATTTCAGACAATGGACGATCTCAGTAGCATAATGAAGAGCCCCATTTTATAATACCTTCCCCCAAACAAACTGAATGAAAGTCAAAGCCCTCCTTAGGAAGGAGGGATGAAAGACACAGCTGAACAATATCCAAAGCATACAGAAATAAATACAGACCTCGCTGAGCATCACAAACAAGGAATTAATCTAGTCAAGTATAGTTACATAACTACGTGGTGCGTGGGCACGTCTGCTTGCTCTTTTTGTTTATTCACTGCATGATGACGTCTGCCTACAGAGATCTAATTAGATATGATGTCAATGTCAAATACACCGGTTAGAACTTTCAACGTTTGTCTCACTCGTTGCCTTCCATGTAATGAAGGGGGATAACGTTCAGTGGTTTCAGTCTCATGAACTGGTGTGCAAGATGATGAATGCGACTCTAGAGAACAGGTTGAGGAAGAGAGAACTATCCATGTCTCGTCCCCATGTCTACTTCTTAGATCTTCTAGTCAGTTCAACTGTAAAGGGCAGTATACCCCATATAGACCAGATCTGACAAGTCTGCCTGAGAAGACAGATTGTTTCCCCAGGACCCATGAAAAGCAGTGTACAGAAGCCAAATAGAACTAGAGTTGGGACCTCACAGCCTTCTAGCACCTTCCACGGTGTGAGAAGAGACTGGATACAGGGTGAGACAGTCTATCAATACCTCAAACCCAGTCCAACCTACCCAAGCAGCAATCCATTTTTGGGAGATGCTGACCGTCCCTGATGTGATGGGAACCGAGGACTATCTCTTGTGGCTCTAGGATGCCACAGCCAGTGGCAGAGTCCCCATCTCAACATTCTTTCTTGGGGAACACCAGCCTTCTGCCAGGGCAATCACAGCTGGCCAGGATTGATCCTTGAAAACATTGAGGCATTCACTGGTCACCTTTGTCCTGTGGGGAAGGGAGGGCTGGCAGGCTCACTTCTCCAAGGTAAGCTACCTCTACCTTCATACAGTCACATTCGCTCCACGAGAAACTGTCCACCTGGTCCTTCTCTGTAGTCAGATCAAGAATTTATAGTTTCCTGTCTAAGTGTAAAGTATGCATCGCAATGGGTTTTTTCCACTTGACACCTCCCACCTAAATATAGTCTCTCTCTCCTCTTTCCTGCCCTGTACTATGCCCTGTATGTACTATTTATTACCCAGAATCCCTTGCCCTCCAGCTTTTGGTAGCTTGGCATACCAAACTGCAGAAAATACAAGGAAGAGAGAGAAAGCCCATGATAGTTCTTTCCTGGCTCTCATCTTCATCCTCCTGTTGTGTAGCTCCTCCTGTTGATGGGAAAGCAGCAGTAACAACAGCCTCCTTTTAGCCCGTGCCCCTGAGTGCCTGTAGCCACTGTATCTCTGTGACGGTACCCTTTACAAACTTGTATCCATTTGAAACACCTGAGTGAAATCAGTTTCCTGATAAGAATTTATCGAAGTAGACATCATTCAGCTTTAAGATCCTGTAACTCTATACTTGTGGTCCAAGAAAGATGCTAAAACATTCTGAAAGAAATATAGTATGAGCATTAAAATTAGGTGAGAAATTCTGCTTCCTGTTTTCCTCAACTTAGGAATTTAGAGTATAAAAAGATATGTGAAAAATTAATTGAATCTATATATATCAAATTAATGAAACAGTTACCTTGAAAAACTTACATGCTTTCAATACAACAGTATGATCTGGGTTTGGGTGAGAACACTGCATTCAGTCAGTAAGTGATGGTAACAAAATAACAATTGTAGACTCATGTCAACTGTCTGTGGTCTTGTTCTTACACTGTTCACATTTTGGTGTTCCTTCTATGTGTGTTCTGTGCTGATGCTGATTCACAACCAGGACTCCATTCTCCATCTACAAAATACATTTTAACCAGGACTAAGCCTTCATTACTAAATTACTAAAGTGAGACTTGTCTTCACTATAATCCACTTGGAAAAATGTTGGCTGCCTGCTTGTTTTGTCTTTTGCTTTCCCACAGGAATAGCAATAGTAATCTCATTTAGTAAGTCGAATATATAATTCACAATGTCAGTTGTTGCCAGTAGTTAGTGTCACAGCTTTTAAAATTGAGAATTAAGATATCTGTACCAGAAAAAAAATATTTTTAAATAAATTACCATTTTACTCTGTGTTGGGTTTTGAGCAGCAGATTTTTTTCCCATCAATTTTCTGAACCTTTCATCTAAGAGAGAGGCACATAATCCCCCACCCCCTAGTTCTTCATTGCTTCTGGCATATCCACAAGACAACATCCTGGGGATCAAAGGCTTATGATTACACAATGAAGAATGTTCTAGATGTCTGGAAATGGAAAGCCTACATTCCTCTTGGAGAGTTTTCCTTCTTCCTGAATCATGAGTTGCTAAGCCCTCCTTGCCTTCTGGAACTTGAGCCCTCTGATTTGGATTCTACAAGCTTCTGTGGCTTAGACTTAGGCTGACTTCTTAGCATGAATAGTTGGTTACTTGGTGCTGCAGCCTGCTTGCTTGGATCCTATTGAGTGTGTCCTGAGGCCTCTCCTCTAAGCCTCCTGACTCAAAGACATATGGCTTTGTTCTGAAACCAATCCATGGCCACAAAGGCAGTGTCACTGAGCAGTGGCCTTTCTTCCTAATGTAATGCTGTATTACTATAAAACTTCCTATAGTTTCCGTGTTTATTATCCACATAATTACACATATGTGTAATGTATGTGTATCTATGCATGTGTGTATATGTGTGTGCTAATGTTATCTGTAGAATAGAAGCCTCATACTGTCTCTGTGATTTTTTTCTTCTTTAGAAAGATGTTCATTTTAGTATAAATAGTACTCCCTGAATAAAGACCAAACTTTAAATTATTTTTACCATCACCTCCCCATAAAGCACGCATGTATTAAACAGAGATCTATCTGCTTTGGCATTTCTATTGTGACCAGTTTTTAAACAACCTCCTAGCAAGAGCAGCTCAAGGCCTTTTGCCTTATCTGCAACCCAGCACCATGTACAATCAGAACATCATTCAACACCCAGCCTACGTATGCGATAGATATTCCCTTCCCAAACTTTCTACATCTGTACCACCACAGCAGACACCTCATCCCAGATGCTTCCTCTGTATCTTTGGAGGATCTTTCAATGACTAAGAAACACTACATGAGGACTCCAAATGAGAACTCACTGGAAAGTCAACACTTAAACATGTTCTCTGGCGTAGGTGGTATTGTCTAACAATAAATCCTTGGAGACAGGGACAGGGGTGGGGTGCAGCTAAGAGAAACAAGAACATTGACACTAGAAAAAGAAAGGCCCCTATAGCCAAATTTTACCTATAGCCAAATTTTACCTGCTTCAGAACTTGATGTTGATTGGCCTTTATGAGTCTAGAGTGTTTTTTTGGGTTTTTTTGGTTTTTGGTTTTTTGTTTGTTTGTTTGTTTTGTTTTTTTGTTTGTTTTTTTGTTTTTTGTTTTTGTATTTTTTTGTCAGTCCAGAAAATATAGAGGGAGTTAAAGACATATACTGAGCTTCACTTTGTTTATTAAGAAATGAACAGAAGTAGATTTTGAAACATGTTCTTTCCTGTTGACACATGTTCAAAGAATGTCTGAAGGAAATACTAAATTAAAATGCAGACGGATTCAACTATTGGCATCAAATCTCTTACAATGAAATATGGCTGCTATGTTGAACACAACGGGAAAGAAAAGACAGTTCTCAACATCAAAATTTTGTTGGTGGAAACAATGAAAATCTTAATTTAGAATAGTTTTTTTTAAATGTTATTTTGACTTTAGCATTGTGAATTCCCTTGGAAACATTTACGAAAAATGACTATTATGTCTCTGGTTCCTGATATTACTGGGGTAAAAAAAATATATGTAGGAAATAAAAGACTTTAATATTAGTTGAGAAGTAACTGCTCTAAATAAACAACTATGAATTTTTTATAGTGTATTTTTAACTTTTCTTATAGATTCAGTGAGGGTAGTAGACATAATATAATTTGTAATCTCTTGATTAAGTGCCTAATTTGGCATAATTGTCTTACCATCCTTTTATTCTCTTACAAGTTTATAGAGGATAAGATGAAGTGTTCTCTTGGGAATTTCATAAGACATTAGAGTGTAGTAGACGCATTCCAAATTCACTATGAGATCCACAATTCTGCTCAGGCAAAGAGCTTTTCTACAAGTTGTCTGTATCCTGCAGCTTTGCAGGATGGTGGATTTGAAGGTAGTGCGGCAATTCAATCTAGGAGAACATTGCAAGGCAGGCCAGCATCTGGACTATGAAATGGGCCTTAGTAGCTGCTGTTAACCAGAGTCATACTAAGAACTACAAGAAAAAGGTGTCAGAGAAATGTTTGAGAAATTTGAAGTTTACTCAGGAAAAAAAAAGGGGGTGGGGTGGTATGCAAAGAGATGGTGCCAGGAAAGTATGGTTGCTGAGAGATACTAGAGCCACCATAGAGCCATAAGTTTCACACCAGGACACTAGAAAAGATGCCCTGTGAGCATCTCAGGAACTGGCCAGACCTCATCCACTGTAGGCTCAAGGAGACAAAGAGTAAACTTCTTGAAAAGATGCTACCTATAAAAAGAGCACCTCTAGCCTCTATAGACCTAGGGTATCTTACTTCACAGGGCTGGCCATGAAGCGCCCCCTTCAGGATACATTTCCCTGCCTCCAAGGTGTCTGTGGTCCCAAGAGTCTCAGGCTCCACTCAAGACAGCAACAGACTGGTACTTTCCATGTGATACTCGTTTTAAATGCATGTTGTTCTGGTTAGGTGGATTTCTGTTGCTTTTTGTTGTTGTTGTTGTTGTTAATTTGACACAAGCAGCCGGGCGGTGGTGGCGCACGCCTTTAATCCCAGCTCTTGGGAGGCAGAGGCAGGTGAATTTCTGAGTTCGAGGCCAGCCTGGTCTACAGAGTGAGTTCCAGGACAGCCAGGGCTACACAAAGAAACCCTGTCTTGAAAAAACAAAAAAAAAAAAAAAATTGACACAAGTAGAGTCAAATCTGAACAGGAAATGAGATTTTTCTTTTTAAAGTCCTTTACTAGGCTTGGAGACCAGTCTGTAGGCAAGCCTGGGGTATTTGATTTCTATTTGTTTGAGGAAAGCCCAGTCCACTGGGGGCAGTGGCACTCCTTGGCAGATGGTCTTGTGTTGTAAGAAAAACAACTGAGCAAGCCAGGAGGAGCAAATCAAGAAGCAGTATTGCTCCTCTATGGCCTCTGCTCCCAGGTCCCTCCCTCCAAGTTCCATCCAAATTCCTGCTGACTTCCCTTCATGAAGGACTACAAGCTATAACACGAAATAAACCCTCTCCTTGCCCTTAGATGCTTTTGGTCAAGGTGTTTTATCACTGTAATAGAAATCTAATTAAGACACAAATAGGATGCAAGAGTTAACTGTCTGGGTGTTTCCAAGCAGATTTCAAGCAAAAGGAAATCTTGGAGGCCTGGTAATAGCAAGCTCAGGATGCCCATCCTGTAGACAGCAATATCTCCTGGGTTGTTTTTATTATTGGAAAAAAGTGCATTCTCTTGCTCTGTGAGTCCCTGTACATGATTCATTTCTGTTACTTGCAGCTTAAAACATTCATTTCTGGTATGAAACACAGACATACATGATGGCTAATCTCGGTTGGCAACTAGACCACAATGGAAATCAACTAAAACCCAAGTTTCTAGGTGCTCCTTTGAGGGGAATGACTGTAGAAAACTGTCAAAGTCTCTGTTTTCCATAACTGGATAATTTGTTCAGGAGAGGAAAACTTGATGCGAACAGTATTAACACCACACTTCAGAACAATTCAGACTTGAGTGAGTGGAGGTGTTTTGGGTAGGGTTCCTTGGTGCTGTGCTGTAGGGTGACATGATCATTCCAAAAGGCACACAGCCAAGGCTACAGTGTGGTTGTGTGGAGCCACACAGAAGAGTACTGCCAGAAACGGCTCACCTCGCCTCACGGTTGATTTTTGAGTTAATTAGTTTGGTTGTTGCAGTTCTCCAGGAATCCTCCAAGGACTCAGGAAGCAAATTAGAACTTCATCCAGCCTTGCAGGCTGAAGACCTACCAGGTTTTGGGCTTTTCCATGCTGAGACAGCCATCGTTCAGGCAGAGAAATGCTACCATCTCCCAGTATTTAAGTTGGAAATTAGTCTGTTTTTGGAATGCATTGTGCTTGATTTTAAAAATTGCTGTTTGAGTTTCTGACTTGAGATTCATAAACACGTGAATTTTGACTTGAGATTAGGATAGAATTTTCATGAATTTCTAGATTAACCCTACACATACTTCCGTCAGCTTGTACAACATATTTGTGTGAAGTAGCCTTCTTGGTACTGACAATTATAGTACCAAACTATCTACAACTCTGAAAAATATTAAAGATGCTCATATTAAATATTCAGATAATATTGGAATCTTTATGTAAAAATAAACAAAACATCAATTTCCTTAATATGATAGTTTTCTTTAGTCTTCAGTGATCAAATCATAAGTGTGCTAAAGAATTGTTTTAAAAACATTTTTTAAGATTTATCATCAGAGCTGGAGAGATGGCTTAGAGGTTAAGAGTACTGACTGCTCTTCCAGAGGTCCTGAGTTCAATTCCCAGCAACCACATAAGGGCTCACAACCATCAGTAATGGGATTTGATGCCCTCTTCTGGTGTGTCTGAAGACAACTACAGTGTACTCACATATATAAAATAAAATTTTAAAGTATTTTTTAAAAGATTTATCATCAGTGCTTATTTTTTTATACTTTATTTAAAACCTAGCATTAAATAAATTTTTTCAGCAAAAAGGGGTTGAATATTTACATTTTAAAAATTTTTATTTGGTGGGGTACATGTATATGTGCACATGTTACATATAAATTTTTCCATAAAGGCCAGAAGAGGTTCAGGGTTTCCCTGGAGCTAGAGCTATAGACTGTCGTGAGTCATCCAAAGTGGGTGCTGTGAACTGAACTTGGGTCCTCTGCATGAACAGTAAGTGCTCTTAACTGCTGAGGCATCTCTCCAGCCAGGAAAAAAAAAGTTACAGTACAATGATTACCTTGCTGTTGGCCTAGTAGGATAGGCCTATGGTTTCCAGCAACAATGTGCTTCCACCTAAATCTGAGAAGAAAATGACAAAATGATTTAGCATTAGCTCCAGGTAGAAGGTTCAGAGGATGGAGAAGCTGATATGTGGTCATGCTATAATGACTGTGCAGAGGGAAATGGGGTGAAGAGTATAACCTCATTGGCTCAGTCTCTGTGAGCTCCTATGACCTCATATGAGCTTTCAATATGATAAACTCAGTCCTTCCTTTTACTATACCTGTTTCTATAATGAAATGTTACCATATTTTATATGGGACATATCTTGCAGGATCTGAGCTGTTCAAATATAAATGGAAATGGTTCATTATAAGCTCCACCATCTTTGATTGTTTCCTTCTTTTGCTGATAATGTGTTTATTCCTTTCCTTTCCCTTAGTACCTCTGCTTTCTTCTGTTTTTCTTTCTTATTACATCAATTTTCAAATTCCGTATATACACACACATATGTACATATATATACATACTATATTTACATCATTTCCTCCTCCCTATCCTCCTTCTGCCTCTTTCCATACCTCCCTTATGACCTCTCAAATTCATGGCCTATTTTTCTTTTCTTTTTTTCCATTAATTTGTTTATTTATTCACTTTGCAGCCTGATCACAGCCCCTCCCTCCTCTTCTCCGAGTCCCACTTTTACACCCCCTCCCCCATCCCCCCTTTTCTTTCTTACCATGGGCCCAGGTTAGTTGACTCTGTAGGTCTTCTTGTGGTGTCCTTGACCCCTCCTCTAGCTCCCCCATTTCCCCCCCCCCCAACTCTTCTACAAGACCCCTTAAGCTCCGCCTATTGTTTGACTGTGGGTCTCTGCATCTGTTTCTAGCAGCTGTTGGATGAAGCCTCTCAGAAGACAGTTATGCTAGGTTCTTGTCTGCAAGCATAGCAGAGTATCATTAATAGTGTCAAGAGTTGGCTCTTTCCCATGAGATGGATCTCAAGTTGGGCCAGTTATTGGTTGGCCATTCCCTCAACTCCTGCCCTGTATTTATCCCTGTGCTTTTTGTAGGCAGAACAAATTTTGGGTTGAAGGCTCTGTGGATAGGTTGGTGTCCCCTCCTTTCACTGGAAGTCCTGTCTGGCTATGGGATGTAGCCACTTCAGTCTCCATATTCCCACCTGCTAGGAGTCTCAGTTAATATTATTCACAAAGACTCCAGAAGAAGCTGAGTAGCATGACTTACTTTATTATTGCTATATATGTATATGTCATATATATTATATGAATAAATATATAAATACAATATACTGAATTCATTTAGTGATGCTTACATGTATGTGTTTTAGGCACGGTCAATTTTGTATTTGGATAACCAACTAGAGGACTCAGCCAGGGGAAAACAATTTCTCCTTTCTCAGCAGTTGCAAATCTCTCTTTATCTGGGGGGTGGCACCCTGTGAGATTTCCCTTACCTAAGCT
This sequence comes from Grammomys surdaster, assembly GCF_004785775.1. NCBI lineage: Eukaryota > Metazoa > Chordata > Mammalia > Rodentia > Muridae > Grammomys > Grammomys surdaster. The sequence goes on from NW_021604578.1 coordinate 6,085,369, forward strand.
GGCACATCAACTGATATTGGCACTGTTTGAGTCTTGTTTAATGAAACATATTGTTGAAGTTTCAGCATGTAGTAGTTTCCCTATCAATATGAAAGACCTAATCTCACGACTGACTTCCTGGTTCTCTGGATCTTAAAATCTTTTCACTCTCCCCTTTCCATCATGTTCCCTGAGTCTTATGAGTAGGGGTTGTGTTGTAGATGTATCATCTAGGACTGGAGGCATATGGTGGTTCTCTGTGTTTGACCAGTTGTAACTTCCTGTAATCATCTCTATCGGCTGAGAAAGAAAGGAGGGGGAGGGGAGGGAGGAGAAGAAGAAGAAGAAGAAGAAGAAGAAGAAGAAGAAGAAGAAGAAGAGGAGGAGGAAGAGAGGGAGAGGGAGAGGGAGAGGGTGAGGGAGAGGGAGAGGG
>NW_021604578.1:6085880-6107503 GCF_004785775.1 Grammomys surdaster
GGAGAGGGAGAGGGAGAGGGAGAGGGAGAGGGAGAGGGAGAAGAAAGCTTTTTTTTTGATGAGGTATGAGAGCTACACTTCCCTATAAGAGTAAGTGTTCTTCTGGCTTTCATCACTAAATCCTTCCCCATATATTTTTTCTTTAATTTTTCTTACATCTAGACCCCAGTTTTCTCCCCAACACCCTACTATGCCCAAATAGTGTTTGCTTTCCTCTATGTTCCAATAAAACATGTGTTCCAATAAAACCGAAGTTTGGAGGAGAGGTCAAGGCTGCAGACCTTCCTTGGCAGTCATCCCTATTGACAGGATTCTCACATGTGTAAATCTTTTAAGGAAAACATTGCAGACAGTGTGAGCGACCTGCCTTGGGTCCAGTGACATCATAGGGACCACCCTCTGCGGGACTTTCCCCATTTCTTTCACAACATTTGAACTCAGACAATGGAATCCAAGGCCACCCTGAAGAAGAACAGGAAAGTATCATAAAGCAGCAGCTTGCTGGGGAATGAAGAAGGTAGATGATGGACAACCAGGCAGGCTGTTCCAGCAGACATCCCGCTCGCCAGGTCCATGAGGTGTTCGCCTGTGGCTTCCGCTTAGGTCATAATCTTCTCAGGGCAGTGTTCGTCCTCCTCCCGGTCAGTTCACAAGTGACTCAGAAAGGGGAGAAAGTGGAGGGTGTTAAACTGCTCTTTGTATTTCTGAATCAGAGGTGGTGGATTAGAAAATAATACTTAATATTAAATAAAGATAATAATGCAAAATATGTTCTGATTAAACGTTGAAGTAGAGAAAGATAAAACAGATTCCATCACCATCACTGCAGTCTTCTAAACCGTTCACATCTAAGTGGCTTAGGAGGAAGCCTTGATGCAGCCTCCAGCCTCTCAGGACCAATTTATACTAAAGTGCAGCTCTAACGCTCAGGGTGCCCTTGATTATTTGCTTTATTTTTGTTGTTGTTGTTGTTGCTTTCTTTTTGCATTTGTTCTTAAGGTCATTCACTTCAAGACCTCTGTTGGTGAGATGGTTGTAACCTGCTACGGGATTTACATTTTCTTAGAACCTTTGAACATCACATTGTTACAGAGTACCCTAATGTTTTCCCAAGCTCAGTTGCCGAACCAGAGTTTTACCATAATTGCTAACAGATTAAACCATTATCAAACAAATTAGTTAAATTGTTAGTTTAACTGATAAACAAATCAGTTCAACTCCTACCAGACAGAAATCAAGCCCCCCAAAATGGAGGGCTCTAAGAAGGAGATGCAGTAAAATTCTATCAGTGAGGCTGGGGAGGGCTGCAAAGCCGTGGACACAATAAGAGATCCTTTCAAAAGAGGCTTAAGTATGTGTGTGGTGTGCAAAAATGGCTAGTGGGTAAAGGCTTTTGCTACCAATCCTGACACGAAGAGTTCAGTGTCTGGGTCCACATGGTGAAAGGAGAGAATCCACTCCCATACGTTGTCCTTTACGTACACATGCTACAGCATGCATCACACACACACACACACACACAACCTTAGTAAATAAGTGGAATTTAAAGTAATCTTAAAATGGGGCTTAAGAGATGACTCAACAATTAAGAGAGCTTTCTGCTTTTCCGAAGGACCCAAGTTCAGTTCCCAGCACCCAAGTCAGGTGGCTCACAACCTCCTGTAACTCCTGCAGCTCCGGGGTATCCGCTGCCCTTTGACCTCCTCGGGCACCTGCATCACGTGCCGATACCTCCCACATAGACAGATACAAATTTACAGAACCAAAATAAAATAAAATAAAGTAAATCTCTTTTTAAAACCAGCTTTGAAAAGGACACAGAAAGGAAAGCAGCAGGAAAGTTTGGACACTCATCTATTTCCTAGTCTTGTCTTCAGAGCTCCTTTGTCCTACTGTGGGGCAGGCCGGCCATGTGCGTTGTAACTTGTTTTTTACTTTTAGTCCACCACGGACTATCATTCTTATTAAACATAAATGAATATAACAATTGATTAAATAACAAAAGCATATAAAAGACATGCCTAACTTTTTAATAACATTGAACAAATTGTGTTTCATTTAAAAAATGGACGTAAAGCCTTGTTGAACTGCTGAAACTTTTCCAACGCTGACTTTCAGTTTCTGTCTTTGTCTAGCTCCTAATGAGTCATAAACAGGTCTCAGACTGGCACAAGTTTGCCACCCACACTGTACGTCCCTAAATAGTGTGGCTTAAGAATCTGCACGCAGGTGCCTGAGCCACCAAAGACAGCTCCCAAGGGACAATCAGACATGTGGTGTTGGAAACCTCAGGACAGCTGGTTTATCAGCTTCTCCTAAAATACAGGATTGTCACAAACTTCTCTCAGAGCAGCTAATAGGGACAGCTGAACACCACAGCAGAAGACCGCAGGACCAGGACGCAATGGTGTGAGGAACCGGTCACAGGCTGAGCGCCGTGTACTTGCTCCGACTAGTACAGCTGCTATAAAAGCCATCCAAAGCAAACATAGCTCTCCCCACAGCAGACTCAACAGAGTAAAAACCAACACCCAGAAATCAATGAGATGACCCAGTTCATCGTGTTACACAGCCCACTGTCTTCAAATCCAGGATCCCAAATACAATAACAAATGATACTATTAACTAGCACAGGGGTCTAGAGCCAAAACCCAATAACTCATTATTATAAACCAACATGATTCTCAGAATTTTCCAGGTCAGCTACAAAAAGGAATTACGAGCCTCTCCTCTCAACGGAACTAAATCTCACCCATGTCTAATTGCAGTGTCCAAAGCTAAATCCTTTTTCCCTTCTGCACAGCCAGCTTGCCTCCTGAAGTGTCTAAGCCAGGGGGTTCTCAGAGGGAACAGGGCAGACAGTGTGGTCAGGTTGAAGGAAACATGAAGTCTGGAGCCAGCGCATAAGGGTTTAGGGGCCATCTGCTAGCTCAGTAATCTAGACAGTCTTAGCTTCAGTTTCTCCATCCATAAAACAAGATGAAGGGGCAGCCACCTCCCTGGAAATACAGATGAAAGTATTTAGCGATCTGTAATAAAAGCTCTGCAGTTGTGAGTCCTTACTGTAAAGAAGTAAGCTGGCAGAGATGCTTCAACCCCGCCATGCTAAAACTGTCCTTTCCAGTTTACATCCGACTTGCAGTCAGATCATTTTACAAATCACCCACCCTCTTCTGTTCCCAGCATCAAGAAGATATGGTTAAGAGCAGGTGTGATCACGCCCACCTGACAACTTGGGGAAAAGGCACATGAAGGATCAGTAGAGAGCTCGTCGGTAGAGGCGGAGGTCGGTTGACAGTTCATGGGACATTCGGGTGGTGCTAACAGGTTTGGTAAGTCTGTGGCTTTTCTCAAGCTCCCTCTCACCGTCTCACCTTTTTTTGCTCTCTTGGTTTAGCAGGAAATCACTGCCCTGGGTGTGTTTCTTTTGCTCAGTGTTTGGAAAGTTGTGTGTGGCTGCAAGAGATACGGCTTATCCAGTGCTGTGTGCTGACATATGCTTACTAACATCATGCTACTGCAGGCAAGCCAGGAGATTTGGCCCAGTTCCGATGCTGTGGCCTTGGGCAAATGAACCACTCTCAGTTTACCTCAGTTTATTGTATAATTGCTATGCTGCCTTCTTCACAGATAGAGACACGAAGATACAAATGATCAAGGAAAGAGAATTTTGAAAATCGCTTAAGGCATTCAACTTACATACCATTAAATTATGCTATATAATGAATAATATTAACTTTCATTCTTATTTTCTTATCAAAGAAGAATGATTTTGTAAGATTCTTCTGAGATCTACCAAGCATAACAGTTTTGATTTTATTTTTTTTTTAAATAAAAGACAGATTCCATAAATCTTAGAAAAATAGAAGTTTTTAAGTTTTGGTAAATGTTTCTAGAAAAAAATGGGGCTTTCATGCCTAATTTTATCTAAGTATGTTTGAACCTACATTATAATGTATGTACTTGCATACTAAGTATGGACAGACTCCTGCAGAATCCTGAGTCTGGTGGACAAAAGGTCCATGAAAAGACCTGGCATTGCGTTGTCATCTGTTCCTGGGAAGAATGACGAAATATAGTCCTTTTAAAAGACATTATTAAGGCCCTGAGTAAACATGTGGTCATTTTCAATTAAAATTGAGTCAAAGAGAGTTTGAATAAAAATACATTGCCAATATTCCTCTTTAATAACATTATTAAATCTCAAAAAAATGTAACTAAAATTTAACCAAATCTGGTCACATTTAAAGGAAATGGCAAGACAAGGAATGTGCATGCTACAAAACACATGGGTTTCTCTGGATGACGTTCCCGTGACAGCTAAGTCACACTGTAAAGCCATGAGGATCTGTACAAGGCTCTGTCCTTCTCCATCATAAGTCTATGCCCAAGTGAGACACGGAGAGGAAATAAGCATGACAGGCACCATTTTATGCCGAGGAAAACGTAAGTGTTGCTTCAGAGCAGTGGTTCTCAACCTTCTTGATGCTGCGTCCCTTTGACACGGTTCCTCGTGTCGTGGTGACCCCCCAACCATAAAATTATTCCTTTGATACTTCATAACTTTAATTTTGCTATTCTATGAATCATAGTGCAAATATCTGATATGCAGGACATCTGATATGAGTCTCTCAAAGGTGTCATGACCCACAAGCTGAGAGCCACTGCTTTAGAGCAAAGAACAGCTTTGAACTGTCTATAATTCACTGGGGTCTCCTGGCTTGAGTAATTTTTATTTCTTCATTTGTACCAGGAACCCTCATCCAGAAATGAGTTCTCCACTGCACACTGACAGCACCGAAAATTGCCCCCCCAGACTGATAGATAGTTTGGAACCTTGGGTGTGAAAACTCTTAACGTCTGGGACGTGTGAGGTGAGAACCTTGCAAGAACAACAAGAACCAAAACCCATCTTCAGAATCTCCTTCATCAACCACGAAGCAAGCAGTTCGTCCGTGCTCTTTAACACCAAAGCCCTGTAATTATGAAGCTTTCTTCATGTGCTCTGGTTTTCCTGGCTGCTGGGGTTTATATGTCTTCAGAGTGTAAGTATCTCGTATTCCTGGCTCATGTGAAACCATGTGACTCTTTAGCGATTACATTGTTACACTGTAAACACTGTTTTCCCTCTTACCTGTTTCTGTTTATACAACTGCTAACCGGGAAAAGTATAGTAAGTGTTGAGTACCGTTGTTTCATTGGTCTTGAAAAAGAAGATAAGGAGAACAGTGCCTGCTGTCTGGAGAGCTGGATGCCACTGCTGGATCATGTAAACTCTTTTGGCTTACTTTTACAGGTTTCCATACTGAAATCATTGGAGGGAGAGAAGTACAGCCACATTCCAGGCCATTTATGGCTTCCATCCAGTACCGCAGCAAGCATATTTGTGGAGGAGTCCTGATCCATCCGCAGTGGGTGCTGACAGCTGCCCACTGCTACTCTTGGTGAGTCTCCTGTGCTTCTCCATGTACATCGTTGTCCATGTCCAGGATGAAGAACATGCATAGGATAATGTCTAGTCAATGAATTAAGTACAGTAAGATTAGCAATGGCGATAAAAGGACAATTAAATCCATCTACTCTCGTATGCAATTTAAAATGTGTCTATCATTTATCTCTGGAATATTTCACATAATGTTTTCAATAGCAGTTGACCACAAGCAACTGAAATTGATGAGAGGAAGCCTGCGTGCAAGGGGAAGATGCTATCTCTTATTTGGTGGGGTTTTGAGAAGAACTGGTGTTTCTACTTAGGTTATTTCAGAATATTTGACACATTTAGTAAGCAGAGGTATATTGCAGATGACACTATGAGTGTGTGCCCTGGCAATGGAATTGCAGATCCCTTACTTCCTCAGCCTTACCCTTCACTCCAGAATTCCAAGGCCTACACTTTAAAAATTATAGCAGTAAGAAACAGCCACTTCCTGAGGTTGGGGGAGCACAGTTACAGAAGGTTTATAAAATGCAAGCAGAGCAGGTTATTAGGCTTGGGGATATTTAAAGGGAAGCTTTTCAGACCATGGAGGACAACCTCCAAGTCCCTTTCAGCTTAAGGTGAACTATAAAAATCTACCTTGGCGTGCTGTAAAGATAGCCAGTAGATCCCTGATGTGGCATTGACTTGAGTATTCTGATTTTGTTCCTTCTGTTTCCATATTTGCTTTTTAAAGCTTAGATCCCAGGTCACCTTCTCTTTTCCTTAAAACAGTATAGCCCTTCACTTAAGAGCTTGTCTTAGGGACTGGAGAGATGGCTCAGTGCTTAAGAGCACTCGCTGCTCTTACAGAAAACCAGGGTTTGATTCCCAGCACCCAAATGGTGCCTCACAACCATCTGTCAACTCTAGTTACAGGCATCCAATGTTCTCTTCTGACCTCTGCATGCACCATGCATGCATGTGGTGCACAAACATACATATAAGCAAAATACTCACACACAAAATAGAGTGAATAAAAGCAATAAAAAATAAGCAGGCATGGTGGCATATGCCATTAATCCCAGTACTCAGGAAGCAGAGGCAGGCAATCTGTGTGGATTCAAGCCCAGCCTGGTCTACATACTGAACTCCAAACTAGCCAAGGATTGATAGACAGTTTAATTAATGCACACACGTGCGTGAGCACACACACACACACACACACACACGGCTTTCAAAGATTGCTATATAGACATCAATACCATCTAAACAAAACAAGTGACTTGATTCCCCCTGCTTTGGATAGTGTGTGCTTGTCCCCTTTTAGTGGAACCATGTTGGAAGCTCGGCAGCCTGAGAAGGGAGAAAGACACCCTTCTATTCCTACAGAGTGAGTTGCTGAATTCCACCATCATATCCTCACTCACCCTTGCACCCCTCCCCCACCCACACAGACTTCTGTCCTGCTCTCTGCAGCACTAGAAAATTCCATTCAAGGCAGAGTTTGTGCCCCTGCAAATATGTGCTCACTCATAGCTCCCCAGACAGCGAGCAATACGGAGAAATGCTCCACAGATGCTGGAGGAAAGCGGAAACAAAGGAGAGGATTCAGGCTGAGGCTAAGTGTGAAATGTGCACATGATGCATGAAGTCCCAGGAGGAAGGTGATAATGTTAAGTTATTTTTAAGAATTTGTCTAGAAGATTCAACTCAAGAAAACCATATTCCCAAATTGGGGGAGGAAGACAGTTTAAAAAGTAATAATAATAAAGGAAAGGGAAGGGAGGAAAAAAGGGAAGGAGGAAAGGAGGGAGGAAGAAAGAGGAGAGGGGAAGGAGGGAGGGAGAACTGAAGTGTGGTTTTGGCATTTAAAAAAAAAAAGGCCTTGGAGTTTTTAAAAAAAAATGTTGCTAAATATTATTTGAAATGGCTGGCACATAAACAACTCTGAAATATGTGGATCGAATTTCCTCCGAGGGAGATTTGGGTGTAAAAATGTAGGCAGATCACTGCTTGGAAAAATATTAAGTCTTATGAAATTCAAAATATTTATGAAACAGTTCAATGGTGGCTTCCCACAAATGTACTCAAAGGCTCCTGAGGGAATGGTTTACCAAGCCAGGCCTCCCTTTAAGCACAGTGACAGAGTAAGCCAAATTTGGGAGGATGGCGCTCGCTCTCTCTCTCTCTCTCTCACTTGCTCTCGCTCTCTCGCTCTTAAACTTGCTCTCTCTCTCTCTCTCTCTCTCTCTCTCTCTCTCTCTCTCTCTCTCGCTCTCTTGTTCTCTCTCTCACTCTCCACCCATGTACTTTATCCCTTCGTCAGTGTCTTGCCAGTTATCTATGGTGGCACTCTGAAGGCCAGGCAGGAGGATTTTTAATTTAAGGCTAGCCTGGAACTCCTATCAAGACTCTGTCTACAGAGAAAGAAAGACAGAGGAAACGCATTACGAAGAAAAAAAAAACCACTTTTGCATAATTTACTTTAACTGGTCAAAAGCAAACCTCTTACCCCAGTGCTGCCTCTTCCTCTTCTTCCTCTGTCCTGCCTGAGCAAAGGAACTCTCCAGAGTCCCTTCCACACACACCCAGCTTCAAAGGCAAACTAACGGAATTGTTTTTTGTTTTGTTGCTCTGGTACTTGAACCCTTGGCGAATTGAACAAGAGGCCTTGGGCCTGCTAGGCAAGCACTCTTCTATCACATCCCCTGCCCAAATCAGGACTCTTACCCTGCCTGGACATACATACCAGAGCCTCCATCTATTACGTTCTTGGGTTCATTTTACCTGAACCTTCACTTCCTCGTCTGTAAACTGAAGATCATCTTCACAGGTAGGCTTCTGCTTTAGTAAAATGTATGAAAAGTATAGCACAGAATACAAGACCTTAGCAAATGTTATCAACTATATTGTCATGGTAGCTTTTCTTGGCAATAACCAGCAATGAACATGATGGTCCTCTCCCTTGTATTGATGGTGGGACAAGACTGGGAGTATTTTGCTTTCTGACAGCCAGCAACTTTTCTCTGTCTGGGCCAAGAGAGATTCCAAGAAATTGGAACCCTGCCTTTGATGCCAGACCTCAGGAACGGCTTCAACCAGGAGTTCTGCTCAACGTCAAGACAGGCTAGCCAAAGAAGCAAGAAGCCAGAGAAGCTTGACACAAAGAAAGGAGTGAGGGAGGCAGGCAACACAGAAACAGCTTGGGATACAAACCCAGGGTTTGGGTCCTGTATCCTCCCTGTGTGAGATGGGTCACTTTGAACCAGTTAGAGGTCTAATGAGACAAATGCACCCCTAGGACTTTTGTACCAAGAAGAGCATTGTTGGGCCCCATTGAGGCAGTATTGGCAGTCATCTTCAGCAGATAGTAAAAGAAAAACATACTACAGGCAATACTGTGCTTCTGCTCTGTATGTAATTCTGCTTTGGGACAGTCAGGGTGGGACTCAGAAAATTCCATACGAATCCCTTCACATGTGTAAGGCCACTCCTAAAAAAACCCTGTGATGTACAAAGTAATGAGCCTGGCACCATTTCTTCTCTTCTGTGCAAATTCATAGCTAAACTCAAATAAAGGGATGGATCCAGTGAGAGGACTCATTAAGTAAAGGTGCTTGCTTACTACCATGCTGCCTGACAATCTGAGAGCTGATTCCCGAAAGTTGTCCTCTGACCTCTGCACACACCATAGTGTGTGTGTATGTGTGTGTGTGTGTGTGTGTGTAAAAGGTTTTTTGTTTGTTTTTTAAAGAGGTAGAATCACCAAGTGGTGTTGAACACTCCTTTAATTCCAGCACTCAGGAGTCAGAGTCAGAAGATGTCTGTGAATTCAAGGCCAGCCTGGTCTACAAAGTGAGACTGTTACACAGAGAAGCCCAGTCTCAAATACAAAACAAAACAAAAAAACCAAACAAAAACAAATCAAAAAACTCTTTCTCAAAACAAACAAATAAACAAACAAACAACAAAATAAAAAAAAAAAAGAAGAGAGAATTCTAGAACTCAGGTAATTTCATTCACTCCATGGGCAGAAAACCTGAGCATGGTGGGACAGTTGAAACTCAAGGAGCATAATGGTCTACTTGGGTTTAGCCTGTCTCAACAGAGACAAAAATTCACCAAAACATTTCAAAGTCAACAGCTAGTCAAGGAACTGGGTAACGGCTAAATGAGCACTAGAAATCTGGGCCGTCTCTCTTCATCCGAATCTACCTTCTCCAGCAATGTTTGGACCTCACATCTAACAGTCTGTCTGTCTGTCCATGGGAGAGCTGTTATAGACACACCCACTTTCCTGCTAGCCTGTTGATCCTAGGGATTTTGTATTTCCTCTGCTCTCCAGAGCTTTGGGTTAGTGGGCATGTTGGATTTGAATTTGAATCAATCCTAGGAAATCCAATCCACATCCCCTGAGAAATTCCATCCCCATTCTGATTTTGCAATAGGCAAACTTTTCAGCAAATAGAGCTGGAATTCCCCAAATAAGCTCTTTTGGTAGAAACCAAGAAGTGGTAATTCCAGGCAGTCACAGGTCTGCCATGTGCATATCCTCCCAGAGCAGGCCTGGGCACGTTCTCAGAACCTGAGACAGCCAACCCTTTCATTTGCTTTACATTCCTGTGCCCCCTTTTCATCTTAAGAATACAGATCTGTGTGCATAAGTGTATGTATTTCTGCTGTACCCTGCCTCAATCTCTTTCCCAGTCGAAAAAAAAAAAAAATAAGAGTTTCATTTCAAGGCAAGACTATGTAACCAGTTGAGTTACAGAAAAATTTGTAATAATCCTACCTTTGTTTCTCATGATGGGAACTGCCCTGCTGTGTTGCTTTCTTTCTTTTCTTGTTCGCGTGTGTGTGTGTGTGTGTGTGTGTGTGTGTGTGTAGAATACAAGACCTTGTGCATGGTAGACAAGCACTCAACCACTAGGCTACATCTCTCAGTCATTTTTAGCACCTTCTCTGTTCTCAGAAAGTATTTGAAGTGGCCTTTGGAAGTACACTACAAGAGGAAATATCTATAACACGCAAGTGGATCAAACGTGTTGTCAAAACTCCCCAAACAAAATCATTTCTATTTTCACTACTGGCTATGAACGTACTCGAATGTCCTTGGTTGCCTAAAAGGAAAATCCTCAGACAGATGAGCCTGTGTATGTCTGCACCTTAGTCATTTAAACACCTAACACTGTTGGGAAGATGCGATGGTTCTAGTAACAGAGCACGCGGACAGAGATGCCAGTGACTGGTGATGGGATCCACTGGAGCCTCCCTCATGGAATCTACCCTTGGTCCTTCATGCCTGTGGCTCGCCATCATCTCCTGCTCTGACTGGAAGGTTCAGCCATCCCGGTGTTACTTCCGTTGTCTTTGCCCTTTCAGGTTTCCCAAAGGCCACTCTCCCACAGTGGTATTAGGAGCACATTCTCTTTCAAAGAACGAGCCCATGAAACAGACATTTGAGATTAAAAGATTCATCCCATTCTCAAGATTTCAGTTTGGTTCCGAATCCCATGACATCATGCTGATAAAGGTAGGTCGATTTGCTTCCTTTAGTCCGTTCCATATTCTCACACAGGATTGCTCAGTTAATTAACCACACGAAGGCATTTCAGCAGCACCCTCCCATGTTTGTGGTGACTGAAATATTCTATGAAGGCTCATGTTATCCCATATCCTCTCCTGAAAGAAAAAAAAACCATAAATGCATCAAAGGTATATTTATACAAGAGAAACTAACATTACCGCTCACTATATAGAAGAGCAACATGTCAGCAGACCCAAAGGTCCACTGGAAATGCTTTTCCCCCAAATGCTTTTTACGTTAGCAACGGAAAACTACAACCGTTGTTTGTGTAAAAGAGCCAACCAAGTGACTTTGGGGAATCAGAAATAAGTTAAAACTCAGTCTAGACCACACTTTGTCCAGTCCAAATGTAGTCTAGACCATATTCTAGGGCCCTACCCAGCAGGAAGCAGCCCAGCCCACAAAGTCATGACCTATACATGTCATTTCATAGAAAACCATCCAATGCAGGGCAAAGGCCAGTTTGCTCCAGACGGGGTGGAGCTCCTTCTCTATAAGGTCCTCTCCCCAAACACCAGTGATCTCCATGGAGAATGGAAAGCACATTCAGAAAAAACAGCAGTCAAAACTACAGCATCAGACCATTATTTAGAGGGATGGACACCTCCCTGAGGCAGAGGGACCACACACCAAAGCACAGTCAAATGAAGTCTAATTACAGAGAAACAGCTGGGGAAGAATACTTTACTCATTTTTCTATCCTTTAGCTTCACACTGCTGCAGAGCTGAACAAGCATGTCCAACTGCTTCACCTGGGATCCAAAAACTTTATTAGAGATGGAACCAAATGCCAGGTTACTGGCTGGGGAGCCACCAAGCCAGATCTGTTAATTGCTTCTGATACCCTTCAAGAAGTCACTGTTACCATAATAAGTAGAAAACGTTGCAACAGCCAAAGCTACTACAACCACAAACCTCTTATAACCAAGGACATGATATGTGCAGGAGATGCCAGAGGCCAAAAGGATTCCTGCAAGGTAAGCATCCTTAACTGGTCCTCGTATTTGAAAGCCAATTCTTTGACCAAAAGGCCACAGCATCTCCTCTATGAGAGTTTCAATTATGACAGAATTCGGTTTTATGAGAATGACAAAATTAGGGAGAGACATGGCCTCTTCCATCACAGCATTTACTGCTTTCTGCTTTTCTTTTCTGCTGATCTCAATGATAATTTGATTCCAAGCCCACTAGTATTAAACTGAAATTCACAATTTTGAGGTTTTCCTTTATTTCAGTGCATAATTTAAAACTTTACGCCTACTTGTTTTTTAACTAGTAAAGCTCAGAATTCATTGATCGCCAAAGGGGAACGTATACATGGACATAGGGCAGAGAGAACAGAAACATAAAAACAAACATAAAAACATAGAGACAAATTCATAGTTATAGACAGAGAGGCAAACACAAAGAGAAGCATTCATAGACAGACAGACAGACAGACAGACAGACAGACACAGACATGAGAGCCTATTCTGAATAAGAGGCTGTTGCTAGGTACTCTAAGTCACAAAGAAACCAAAGACCATTAAAAATACCTGAAAATAACGATGGCTTTAGGATACTTTACCTTCAGCTTGTCGCTAAGTGTCTGCACATTTTCCTTTTCCAGGGTGACTCTGGTGGCCCTTTGATCTGCAAAGGTGTCTTCTACGCCTTAGTCTCTCAAGGCTATAAATGTGGCATCGCCAACAAGCCTGGAATTTATACCCTATTGACTAAGAGATATCAGACCTGGATCAAAAGCAAGCTTGCCCCATCGAGTGCACATTGAGATTGCAAGAGATTTTCCTAGATCTGCCAGGAACTTGTTTCTTTTTTCAGGATGTGCTTGCAGACTGGCTTCCTCTTCAGAGGTAGCTGTCTGTAGGAAGAGCGTCGTACAGCTAGGATGTATTTCTGTTCCTTAAAAATTTATTTTGTTAGGGAGCTATGGTTTCTTTTCCACATGTAGTAATGATTTCTTTTTATCACACTGGTTTCATTCTAAATAAAATGTGAAAGTCTGTGCTTGTCTTAATGGATACTAAGCAATCTCTCTCCTGCTTCCATCCATACTCCTCAAAGGACAATGAGGTATTCACACAAGGCAGTAATGGTACCTCATCCAACCAGGTTCGGGTTGGGATTTAGGTCAAATCATCCCAAGCTATTAGGGTGTTTTAAGTTATGTGTAGAGTTTTTAAGGTGCTTTTAAAGTGTTAAGTGTTTTAAAAATACTTAGTTATCCAATAAAATATCATCAACTATAGGTACTCATATACAATAGATCTTCAGAATTTATTCATCTTGGAAACTGAAATTTTATATTCCCATGAACTTGTGTAATTTTCAGATGTTAATAAGAGAGAATAAAATAACATAATAAAAATAAAAATTTTAAGAAGATACTTTGCCATATTTCCCATATCTCTACCAACTGTATGAGTGTCTAAAAACCAGGAGACTGTTTGTAATATAGATTGTATTGACCTTTTGCCCCCAAATTCTGTTTGAATAGATTTAAATTGGTTCTGAAATTCCCAAGTAAAGGTAAATTAGTTTTCCAGGCATGGTGACGCATGCCTATAATCCCATCACAGGTCAGGCTTTAGCAAAAGTAGCTAGAGATTGAGGCCAACCTGGACCTCAAACAAAGATCATGTCTAAAAATTAAAAAAAAATTCAATTAATTCTGATAAATTAGAAAATCTAGAAGAAACTAGTAATATGTAACCTTCATGACGTCTTACAATAAAACAACAGTAAGTGTTAAGTAAGTTCTGCATTGAAAACTAGCGGCTTACAACCAAGGTTCAATTCACAAGACAACCTTGGCTGTGTTGAGTTGTCATCGCTCACTGATGGGACTTGTGATATTTCTGATTGAAGACAACTCTGGTGGGGAAGAATACTGAGGTCCCCTTTAACCCCACTTAGGGGCATTTGTCTCTAGGAGATGGCCTCATTCTGCTCTCCCACATGGATTTAGAAATGGGGGTTTTTGTTTGTTTCCGCTTTTTGCCACAGTTCTCAGAAGTCACTAGCCAGCACCACCATGTAGGAGGTTAGATCCAGATTACCATGGGGAAATTGGATTGCCTCTTCACAATGGAGGTAAGAAGGATTGTGTCTGGAGTGCAGGAGATCCCTTGGGGTGTCTCTTAGTACTACCACGTCCTGTGATTCAAGTCAATGAGAAACTGCAACAGCCTAATTCAAGCAGGATGACAAAGGACACAGACCCATCAGGAATGAAGGTATGGGTCACTCCTCCAGGAAAAGAGCCAAGACCTGCTGAGGTGATTGCAGAGGGTAGAGGAAATACAGAATGGGTAGTAGAGGAAGGTAGTTATAAATAACAACTAAGGCCACATAACCATTTGCAGAAATGAGGGTTATGAAGTAATATGAATGCTTCTGTTTTATTTTGTTAAGAACACATTTGTCTTTCTTCCAATTTCTTTAACATCAATTGATAAAAGTTGAGATACTAAAAGAATGTTCCCAAGGTACATTGACCCATTGTAAATTTACAAATGCATTTGCAATTGTATGAGGAATAGTTTTATCATGTTAGGCATATTCATGACTTGTTATTGTTTCATGTGGACATGAGATATTATTTTTGTCAAGTTGACAAAGGGTGAATTGTAGTGGCTATTTCTGGTTGTCAACTTGACTATATTTGGAATGAACTACAATCCAGAATCAGAAGGCTCACCTGTGATCCAGATCTTGAGGCTGAGAGATACAAGTTTCTGATCTTGATCTTGGCATGGAGATCTTGAGGCATAGTGGCTATGAATCCCAGGAGACTACGGCAAGGAGATCTCTGAGTTCAAGGTCACCGGGGACAAAGAAATCCCCAGATCCAGGTGTGGTGGTACACACCTTTAATCTGGGCCACACCTTCTGCTGGAGACCTATATAAGGACATTGGAAGGAAGATTCTCTCTTCTTTGCCTGCTTGCCTTGTGGGATTGAACAACTACTAGATTCTGGGACTTCCACTCACAGCTACTGCTGCCATTGTTGGGGAGTTAAACTACAGACTGCAAGTTATCAACAAATTCTCTTACTATATAGAAACTACTCATAAGTTCTGTGACTCTAGAGAACCCTGACTAATGCAGAAGTTGGTTAAGGGAATTAGGCAGAGACTTTTGAGATTTACTAGGGCAGGGAGGTGGCTCAGCTTGGAAGGAACACTTGCTGAGCTCCTGAGGGCCTGAGATCCCTGGTACACACATAAACAGCTGGCCATAGCCTTGTGAGCCTGTAATCCCAGCATCGGTGGGACAGACAAGATCACTGGGGACTACTAGCCAAAGGCCTAGTCAAGAACAAATGAAAAACAGTAAGTTCCAGATTGAATGAGAGATCCTGTCTCAGGAGGGAAAGTGGAGAGCCATAAGGAAGGATAATGAAGTCCTCCCCTGACCTCTGTGCCCCTGTGCATGTGCCCATACTTGTACTGTACACATGCATACCCCCCTCTCTGTGTGTGAGACCATCACACACACACACACACACACACACACACACACATACACAGAGGAAGGTGGTTCTGATGCGTTGATCAGGAACACTGTGGTCCTGTGGGTGAACACTGAAGGTCCTGTTCCCTAATTGGTTCTTGATCTATCAATAAAGATGCTAGCGGCCAATGAGCTGGGCAGAATAAGTGGGACTTACACTAGCACTCCCCATCCCCCCAGGTAGGCTAGCAGACTAGACACATGACCTCCTCTGCTCCAAAGCTTTCCCTCTGATCCAGCTCTGACTTTGGGAAATAATACTGCCGTGCACTCAATTACTCCCCACTCCTATTTCAAACCTGTGGCCTGATGTCCTAATTGTCTGTAGCTGTATGTGGAGAAAGAGACTCCACAGAAGTAAATGGGGTTAAATAACCATTAGGGTAGGAGCCTAATAGGAACAGATTGATGTCAGAGAGTCAATTTTCCCTTGAGGCCACATGAGGACACAATGACAAGGTGACCATATAGAAGCCAGGAAGAGAGTCTTCCCCAGAAAATAAATCAATCTTGAACTTCCTAGACTCCAGAACTTGAAAAACAAATTTCATCATTTAAGAGAGATGGACATAAAAACCACATCATTAAATAGAATAAGAGATAGTTTATTCTGGAGCCATTATGAGTGACCATGGGCAGGAACACAGAGTTAGGTTACCCTAAATTCCATGGGTACATGAGAGAAGTGGGTATAATGAGATGAGGGTGGGGTTAACAGGCCCAGGGATGAAGATTACAGGCCAAGGGGTGGGGTTTAAAGGCTCAGGGGTGGGGTTTAAAGGCTCAGGGGTGGGGCTTTACAGGCCCAAGATGCTATCTGATGACAGTCTTAGCTCTTGGATTGTTTAGTAGATTCTAAGAGATTTTTATTTATTATCATGAGGTGTTAGTTACAGAATGGGCCAAGGAATGGCTGTTCCAGAAGCTAAAACTATCCCAAGATAAGGGAATTAGCCTCTAACCTACAAAACTCCTGTTTCTCCACAGTACTAAGATTCCAGCCAGACCATCAGTCTCTGCAGACCCGATCCTCCCAGGAGCCTATTGTTCACAACCAGACACAACTTCTCTTCAGGAATTCTCATTCAGTCATCCAATCTGAAGTATGTCTTTCAATCCATCCAAGCTGACTACAACAGTCACTGTGAGGAGGGAAGGAGGGCAGAGTGATCAACCTTTCCCACGGCAAAGGATCCAGATGCCCCTTAAAGGGAAGAATTTCCCAGAATGCTGAGATGCACTTCAGAAGACATGTCAGCATGCTGCATGATGAGCACCAAACATGCTGGGTGACAAGTGGGCTCCCAGAGTCTTGAAATATTCAGCTCTTGGTTTAAGTGTTAACAGCTTGACATCCTGTTGAAAAAAAAAATCCAATCAACTGCCAATTTCTTTCGGTCTTTTTGCTGAGTCATTTGTTGCTCCCTCAGAACTCTGAATTGTCTGATACACAGGAAATGGAAGTTAATTCTTTTAAAATAAATTTTCAATTTCAATTATGGGAGAGGGTGTGAGTTCAGGTGCCAAGTGTCAGGTCCTTCTGTAGCCACAGTTACAGGTGGTTATGAGACACACAACATGGTTTCTGGGAATAGAACTTGGGTTGTCCGTCTTTCCTTCTGCTCCCAGAGAATAGGTAGAAGCTAGGAGAAGTGGCTCACAACTATTTATATTGATATTAGCATTGGTGTCTCACCCAAACAAAGGAAGTGGTTCATTTTAAGAAGGAAGGGGACACTTTGTGAAATGAGTAGGGGACTGATTATGACCCCTGTGGGGGAGTGATGGCTAGCAGATCTACACGAGTTTTGTTTTGTTTTAGTGTGTGTGTGTGTGTGTGTGTGTGTGTGTGAATTTCGCATCTAAATCCCACTCATCTTGCTGCCCCTCCATATCTGCCCTTGCAACATCCCCACAAAGGAAAACAAAACAAACAAACAAACAAACAAAAAACAAAACAATGAAAAACAACAACAGAAAAAAAAAAAACATCTCCCATGAAAGCTATGGTGTGTCTCACAGTATTTATTTACCTTTTACCCAAACAGCTTTACTTGCAAATGTTCATTGCAATGAGTGATTTGTCTGGTTTAAGGCCTCTGGCTTCTGCAATACTGTCATACTGAATCCTCACTGGGACTCCTCTTGGCTATCCTGCCGAAGCTGTGACGTGGAGATCCTGCAGCTTTGGATCTGTAGAACCAATCCCCTTCATGCCCTCCAGCAGTTCATAGATGGGGTAGATGTTGGAGTCGGCTAACTCAAAACCCTGAATCTGGGCCTGGGTGGTAGCCGAGTTGGTCAGCACCAGCACCACCAGGGCCAGCTCTTCCTCTTTGCTCAGGCGAGGGGAAGGGCCAGCTCTGGGCAAGCCTCAGACAACAACATAGCCCCCAGAAATAGCCCAGATCAGGGATGGTCACATGGTCTTTGGTGGTAACATGGGTCATGGACATCGAAACAGACCCCTGGACTGCAGGGCAACAGACCCAAGCAAGGTCCCTCCAGTAACAGCATGGGTCAGGATATCACTGTGGCCTCTCGCATGTCTCCATCTTTCTACCTGTGCATCATAGTGGAGTCCTACCACCTTGAGGCAGTAGGCATGTCTCTGGATGTCTTCTACCTGACTATGGTTTTATAATAGTAGTGGAATCCCAGATGTCTTTCTTCTCTGAAAAAGAATGCTGGTTAGTAAGAAGTACTGGCTCTCAGGTCTGAGACACAGTTTGCCCAGTAACGATCAGTTAACTGTAAATCGGTAAACCCTGCTCGTTAATTATAAGGTCTCCCAGGGAGGAATCACATTCTTTTCTTTTTTTCTGATTTTAACCATGCATGTCTGTGTAACAGCCTATTAGAGTCAGAATATGGGGCTTATGGTGTGGCTTTTCCTTCTTAGAACTTGGAGTCTGATAATAAAATTGCTCTCTGGAAGTTACATCTTCCATTCCCTACAACCTCGATCAGAGTTAGCAAAGACATTCTGAGGAGACACAGAGTTATAGAAGGTTTATATTCAAAGGTTGTTGGATCTCATTTGGATGGAGGAGAACAACCATGGGTATCAAATAAAAAGGAGGTAGCACAGGTGTCACCCAGGAAGGGAGTGGACCTCCCGACTCATCTTTGGTTTCACCTGGTTCTGTCACATACTCACTGGTTACTTGATTTTACCTGCTGTGGTGTTTCTGAGAGAACTCTGGTAAACATTTCCATTCCCTCATTCATTGTTTCTCATTGCAAGTTAATAATTTTTTCTGCTTTTCTACACTGGTGACTTTACTCCTGTGTTGGGGATCATTTGCATTTCTTTAAAAAAATATTTATTTATTTGTGGAGTTGGGTATGCATGCTCCAGTACTTATGTAGAGTCAGAGGACAGCTTGGGGGAGTACAGCACTATGGTATAGGTTCTTGGGAACGAAGTGCTAGTTGTCAGACTTGGCAGCAAGCCCCCTTTATGTGCAGAGCCAGCTCACTAACCCTTGAGTTTCATTTTGAGAACTGATTTGACTGAAATTTCATATGCTGGGGGCTGAAAATCCAGTTTCATTTCCTGCCTCGCTAAAGGTTAGGCCTTGAACTTTGGTCAGTTCACAAGCCCCTGAGGCTTTTCAGCAGACCAGCAGCCTGCTTGTCCTCTAGGAGGCACTCCCATGAGCCTTCGTTGGCATCAGGATGCAGCAGTACAAGCAGAGCCTTGGCTCATGCCTTGGGTAGCACTGCACCGCTTTGCTTTGGTCTCTGCTGTGGCCTATCTCACTCACTCAGCATAACAAACACTGGCTTGTTATTCAACAGGCATCTCATCTTTTCCTGATAACAAAAACAGCAGCAGCAACAACAACAGCAGCAGCAACAACAGCAGCAGCAACAACAGCAGCAACAACAACAGCAGCAGCAACAACAACAGCAGCAGCAACAACAAAATTCTAATTAAATTTGAAGCCACAAATACACATGGCCAGAAGATGGCATTCTAGCCTCTCTCCCTGTCTGGAGTGGTCAATAAGAAGTGATTGACTGGAGTCTTTAGGAAGGGTTCTTTAAAAAGACATGACTCAGAAGGAAGCCAAGTCCTTGGATTACAGGGTTGATGGTTAGCCTTCCAGAAGTAAAGATGAACCACGAGGCAAACTTAAAGCCAGATGCTTTTGACATCAAAGCAGAAAGAACCCTGATGACCAATGACCTTCCATGCCAAAGGACTTCTTTCAATAAAATACTTAATCCACTGATGTTTTAGAACTGTACACCAGTACTTCATTGTTAGCTCTGATTTTGTTTCCATGGTTCATTTCACCATGGTCAAATATGATCTGAAACTGTTAAAATGGAAAATTTTAGACACATATAATTCATAAATTGTAAATTGCATAAATGTAACATTCTTGGAAAGATGAGATCTCCATCTGCAAGCAAGACCTGACTCCTTGCTTCCTTGTGCATCTCCTCTGTGTTTTACCTGATTGTTAGTCGCAGATAGCCATGTCCATGATCAGACCATCAGAGCATTGATGTATTTGTGTTTGGGTACCCTTTATTTTCTCTAGTGATGATCCGATGTGCATTAATGAAGTGATGTTGGCAATTTCAATATGCCAAAGCCAAGTCAAGAAATGAATGCTTCCTTTAAGCAAAAGAGGGTGATCACTTTCAACTTAAAGGGAAAAAATTGTATACTGAGATTATCTTCACACTGTGCACGTGTAAAGAAGGTGAAGAATGTATTCTGTTTTGCTAATGTATCTCAAACTGATAAATATACGGCCACAGTGCATGGTAAGTGTGTAAAGATGGAGACATTAAGTTATGGGGTTCAGTACCACTCACAGTTTCAGGAATACACTGGGACTCTCGAGACATCCTCCACAGATAAAAGGGGGGACTACAGTAGACATCTCACATAATCCCAATAATGAAATCAGAAGCCTACAAAGTTCTACCCTTGATGTAGACAAGCATATAGATCTATAGCATAATATCCAGACTTTCCCAAATCCCAGATAACCTTTAGATTTCCACCTTACCTTATTTAAATAATAATTAACTCGGAAAAAATGATATTTAATTTTATTTAATTGGAAAACTATTCCCTCCTGAATAAAAGATCTTTGCCATGTCTTGCTGTGTGGCAAATATTTTTGTTCCTCTAAAAATAATATATGTTAACAGTTAAGAGCACTGGTAGCTCTTCCAGAAGACCTGAGATCAATTCCCAGCACCTAGAACCATCTCTAACTCCAGTTATGGGGGTCTGATTCCTTCTTCTGGCCTCTTCAGGTACTGCATACTTATGATGAATGGACATGTGTGCAAACAACGCCTATACACTAAAATAAAATTAGATGAATCTTTCAAAAAAGTAGCTTGTAGTAGTCTGGAGTCTAAAAAAGTATTTTTCCCTTCCTGTGTGTTTTGCAAATGGCCCTTGTAGAACTGCTTTTTGTAAAGTTCCTTGTGAATAATGCTGTCTGGCATTTGAGGTTATTATCTGTTCTATTATTTCACCATCATTTGAAATGATATAGCAGCTTTTTCCATTCAAGATATAATAGCAACTCTATTGGAAGAGAGTTGGATGGAACAACATCCTGAATGCTAGCGGTACTGTAGAAATCAAAGCTTCCTCACATGGAGTAAGATGACAGCCCCAAGGATGGCCATGTTAATGACCAATTCCTGACAATTCTGGAATCTTCACTATGTAACCTTTAGGGAGCGATTCTTCGTTCACTGATTTAGTCACAAATTAAACAAACACTTCCCAAACCCTTCTGTTCCCAGGACCTTCTGTGCTGATCACTGGAGGAGCCAAGAAGAAAAGAGAATTTCTGACCTATTTATTTATTTATGTAGACATGAAAATAAATGCAAAATTAAACATGGCATATAAACACAGAAATACAGATGCTACACTTTAGGTTTTGAATGGCCTCAAAGGCCCGTATGTCAAAGGCTGTGAAAGATGGCAGAAGTCTTCTAATGGTAGGGTGTAGGGTATGCTATCTAAAAGGATGTGGCAATTTTCTTTCATCTCCTCCCTTCTCTCTTCTCTTCTCTCTTCTCTTCTCTTTTCTCTTCTCTCCTCCCCTCC